>NC_064631.1:371100207-371432707 GCF_023864275.1 Schistocerca cancellata
AGTAATGATGCTTGTAAGAACCTTTTTGACCACTTCTTCTGTTTCTGTGTGTATGCTTGGATTGATTACAATACTAGTGTCATCTGCAAAAAGAACTACTTCTGCTCGTTGTATACTGGGTGGAAGATCATTTGCATATATATAAGGAACAATAGTGGACGCAACACTGAGTGGAACATCATACATGATTTGTCCCCATTTAGAATTAAGTTTCCAGACTATATTGATTGAATTACTAAATACAACCCTCTGCATTCTTTTGGTTAGATATGACATTATCCGCTGGTTGGCTATACCATCAACTTGTTAAAACTTCAATTTATCTGGGAAAATACTGTGATTCACACACTCAAATGCCTTGGATCGGTTGCAGAAAATAACAACTGACACTATTTTATTATTCAATGCTTGTAAAATCTGGTGAGTGAACATGAAAATGGCATTCTACTCAGTAGAGCAACTTCTCTGAAACCCAAACTGTGATTTGCTGAGGATATTATTGTTGATAGGGTGAGATACTATTCCAGAACACATCACGTTCTCAAAAAGTTTGGAAAACGATATCAGCAGTGAAACGGATTGATAAAATTTCACTTCTCTCTTATCATCTTTCTTAAAAAGGAGCTTAAAATTGCATATTTCAGTTTCTCTGGAAAAAAACGCCTTAGTTACTGATGCATTAAATATTTCACATAAGATTGGGTATATTATATGGTCAATACACAGAGAGGGAAACCACTTCACATACAACGTAAAGACACTTTGGCTGTCAGAATGTTAACAGTAAACTGCTGAAGCATTCATAACAAAATTCCTGGATTTACTGCCCTCTAGGAAATTTGTTGCACTCAAATTAATCTCAGAACCGAGAGTTGTATGAAACCCGAAGCCAGAAGCCCTGAAATATTTAATGAGACATGGAACGTATCAATGTAACACCAATGGAATGTATCGGAAAGGTGTGTAGGGGAGTGTTAATTGCTTTCAACAAATATACTGTCTATGTAGAGATTGAAATCAAGTGTTAACTGTGAAGTTACCAGGACACGAGTAACTATCCTAACTGAACTCAAATTAATCATTGGATTCTGCCATAACAGTTATAAAATTGTTCAATGAAAGTCTGTGCTCAGTAGTGCAGAAAAGTTCGACTCTATTTTAACCTACAGAGTACAGACAAGGACGTTACTGGATTCACTGCAGGTGGAATGGACAGACAGTTGTGTGAAGTAGTGATGAACGCATCTTCCAGAAACTATATTGAGCTGTGAAGTAGTGATGAACGCATCTCCCAGAAACTATATTGAGCTGCTAACCTGCTAGATCAATGACCCACATGAAACGGAAATATTTTAGACCTTGTAGAGAACTAGAGTGGTCTACCACACTTCACCGGGGCACTCCTGATGAAACTCTTGTACCTAATGAACAGTTACGTACTGCATTATATTACCTAGGAATTCTTCAAGTCACTCACATATTTGGGTGCAATTTTTTTTTCATGTGCATGTACTTCCATTACCAGGCTGGAGTGGGGGGCACAGTGTCAAACTCTTCACAGAAATCTAGGAATACAGACCTTATTGATAGTGTCAGTATAGAGATCAGTGATCGTGATGTCATAGCTTAGTTGCTTATTAAAGTTAATATATCCAGTAAAAAGGCTAGTAGAGTACTTACGCTGGAAAGGACAGATACGTAGTTGTTAGCATTCTACTTAGACAGTGAATGGACATCATTTACTTAAGGTATTGTGCATGCTGAGGAATTATGGGCAAAATTTAAACTGAATATAAACCCCACTCTGGAGAAGTATCTGCCAGGTTGGTGGATTAATGGTGGGGAAGACCCACTATAGTGTAATAAGGCAATTTGGACAATGCTGAGGAAGCAGAGACTGTTGTACTCTTGGGTTAACAAAGACTGTGGAAATCTTGGCAGGCAAAAGTTAGTAGAAATTCGTGTGTCTATAAAAAGACTGATGTAAGTATACAACACATACAGCAACTTCCACTGTCACACTTTAGAAAACAATGTTGCCTAGAATCTGAGAAAATTCTCTCTATGTAAAATTACTATGCGAATCAAAGGCTTCCATACAGTCACTAATTGACCAGTCTGCAGTGGCAACAGGAGACATCAAAACAAAATCTCAACTCTTAAATTTTGCATTTAAAAAAAATCATTCAGGCAGGTCACACAGCTCCAAATGTTTGACTTTTGCACAGACTCTCATATGGAGGACATGAAAATAAGCATCCTTGCATTGAGAAGCAACTGAAAGAGTTGAAAGCAAATAAGTCGTCAGGCCTGGATGAATCCCAGTTCAGTTGTACAGAGAGTACTCTGCAGCATTGGCCAACAACTTAGCTCGCATTTATTGCAAGTCTCTCGACTAGTGCAAAGTTGCAAGTGACTGCAATATATGAGACTGGTAAAAGAATGGGCCCATAAAATTACAAACCTACATCCATAATATCAATATGCGCAGAATTTTGAATGTATTCTAAATTCAAATATAATACATGGGTTGGATAAAAAGTATTGGCAACACAGTAGTATTTCGTACCAGATATTATGTTCACCATATTACAGGCTGTCAATGTAATCATCCCTTGTCTCAATCACCTTCCCACACAGAGAAGGAAGGCATCATACACTGCCAGTGTATCCAACTCTGTTGATGTCTTGCAAGGACTGGACTAAGGCACAGATGATAATTTTTTTTGTGTTGTAGCACCTGCCACAAAGAGCTTCCTCCATTTTGGCAAACAGGTCGTAATTGCACAGTCTCATATCATATGAATACAGTGGATGTTCCAGTATAGCCTACCCCTTGTACGCAGGAGTTCCTGCACCGGGTTCACCCTGTGGGACTGTGTGTGCTCTTGAAGGGTGGTAGGATGCGGTGCCAGAAGAAAACATTGTTGTGCCCTCTGACCACATGGCACTTCAATCTTGATCCACATGTTGTTCGTGCTTCCTAAACATACTGTTAGGGCACTCGAAATGGCCTTTTGCACTTTCATACAGTACATACAGCAACTGACTCAAACCATTGCAGCTAACTGCACTACTTTGACCTTCTATTATCAGCTACAGACAGCAGAAATGTCATGGATGCATGTACTTCACGTTTTGAAAGTGTTTCCACTACTTTTTATCCAACACATGTACATTTCCTTGAGACAGAAAAACTTCTGTCCACTAAACAGCAAGGATGTAGAAAGCATCAGCTGTGTGAAACTCAGCATCCCATTTCTCACATGCTAGACTGCAAACCATGGATGAAGGGGCAATAGGCAGATTCTATATTCCTTGATTTCCCTGAACCATTTGACACAGTGCCCCACTGCAGTCTGTTAACAAAGGTACTTGTACGAAACAGGTTCCCAGATATGTGAGTGACTTGAAGACTTCTTAAGTAATAGAACGCAGTACATTCTCCTCAATGGTAAGTAATCATCAGAGCCAAGGGTATCATCAGGAGTGCCCTGGGGAAGTGTGGTAAAACCACTCTAGTTCTCTATAACGATATGATGGATAGGGTGTGGTAGTGGCTGCTGATGAGGCTGTAGTATAGGGGAAAGCATTGCTGTTGAGTGACTGTAAAAGGATACAAGATGACTTAGACAGAATTTTTATTTGGTGTGAGGAATAGCAGCTTACTCTAAATGCAGAAAAATGTAAGTTACTTCAAAAGAGTAGTAAAAACAATCCAGTAATGTTCAAATACAATATTAGAGTTGTGCTGCTTGAAAATGACACATTATTAAATATCTCAGTGTAACACTGCAAAGTGATGTGAAATGGAACAAGCATGTGAGGATGGTAGCAGGCAAGATGGACAGTCAACTTCAAACAATGGAACATCGAGTATGAAATGTAACAATATGAAAAGGATAGTTGCTACTCACCATATAACGGAGTTGCTGAGTCACAAATTGGCACAACAAAAAGACTAAGGCAGAACAAAAAGACTATCACAAAATAAGCTTTCTCCAACAAGGCCTTTGTCAAAGACAGATGACACACACACACACACACACACACACATACACACACACTTGTGCGACCTGTTCTTGAGTAGTGTTTGAGGTTCCCACCAGGCCAGATTAAAGGAAAAGATTGAAATAATTTAGAAGCAAGGTACAAGCTCCCCTCTTCCAACCTTCATATGGTGGCTTGTGGAGAATGTATGTAGATGTAGGTCTTCATTTAGGCATTAATGGGAAAAAGGAAATCAAGATATGACAGCGGTTAATGAATCATTGGCTAATTAATGGCACAGAAACAAAAACAAGTCTGTTGATTCAGCATTATGATACAGCACAGAGCAGCTTGGGGTGATTGTCCTACACAGCAGCTACTGTGCTGGAACTTTCAGTTCACAGTACTGACACCCATATAGGCATGTCATATAATGAACTAGTGTTTGTAGATAGTGATTACTGATCTGGGTGCAGAATTTCTGTTACATACTTCAATATTAGTTTCTTTGTGACAGTTGTTGATAATGTAGTTTGTTTGTCACTAAACCAGAATGTGAAACTACATGTTTCATTAACTGGGATACCACAATCAGTGATGTACTCCGTCAGTCCTATCTGGTAAGGATTCCACACTGTGCAGCAGTATTCTAAAAGAGGACGGACAAGCATAGTGTAGGCAGTCTCCTTAGTAGATCTGTTACAATTTCTAAGTGTCCTGCCAATAAAACTTGGTCTTTGGTTAGCCTCCCTCACAACATTTTCTGTGTGTTCCTTCCAATTTAAGTTGTTCGTAACTGTAATTCCTAGGTATGTAGTTGAATTTAAGGCCTTTAGATTTGACTGATTTATCGTGTAACATAACTTTAACGAATTCCTTTTAGCACTCATGTGCATGCCCTCGGACTTCTCGTTATTTAGGGTCAACTGCCAATTGTTGCAACATTCAGATATCTTTTCTAAATAGTTTTGCAATTTGTTTTGATCTTCCGATGACTTTATCAGTTGATAAATGACAGGATCACCTGCAAACAACCTAAGACGGCTACTCAGATTGTCTCCCAAATCGTTTATATAGGTAAGGAATAGGTAAGGAACAGCAAAGGGCCTATAACACTACCTTGAGGAAAGCCAAAAATCACTTCTGTTTTACTCGATGACTTTTCGTCAATTACTACGAACTGTGACCTCTCTGACAGGAAGTCACAAATCCAGTCGCATAACTGAGATGATATCCCATAAGCACGCAATTTCCTCTACAAGCCGCTTGTGTGGCACAGTGTCAAATGTCTTCCGGAAATCCAGAAATACGGAATCTATCTGAAATCCCTTGTCTAGCACTCAACACTACATGTGAGTAAAGAGCTACTTGTGTTTCACAAGAACGATGTTTTCTAAACCCATGCTGACTGTGTGCCAATAGACCATTTTCTTCGAGGTAATTCATAATGTTTGAACACAATATATGTTCCAGAATCCTGCGGCATATCGACGTTAATGATATGGGCCTGTAATTAAGTGGATTACTCCTACTATTTTTCATGAATATTGGTGTGACCTGTACAACTTTCCAGTCTTTGGGTACCGATCTTTCGTTGAGCGAATGGTGGAATATGATTGTTAAGTAAGCAGCTAATGCATCAGCATACTCTGAAAGGAACCTAACTGGTATCGAGTCGGGACCAGAAGACTTGCTTTTATTAAGCGATTTAAGTTGCTTCACTACTCCGAGGATATTTACTTCTACTTACTCATGTTGGCAACTGTTCTTGATTCAAATTCTGGAATATTTACTTTGCCTTCTACTGTGAAGGCACTTCGGAATGCTTTGTTTAGTAACTCTGCTTTGGCAGGACTGTCTTTGATAGTATCTCCATTGCTATCGCGCAGGGAAGGCATTGATTGTTTCTTGTTGCTAACATACTTCACATATGACCAGAATCTCTTTGGAGTTTCTGCCAGGTTTTGTGTTGTGGAAACTGTTAAAAGCAAAGCATCCCGCATTAAAGTCCATACTAAATTTTGGGCTTCTGTGAAAGATCGCCAATCTTGGGGATTTTGCGTCTGTTTAAATTTGGCATGCATGTTTGTTTCTTTGTTTCTGCAACAGCGTTCTGACCCGTTTTGTGTACCAAGGTGGATCAGTTTCGCTGTTTGTTAATTTATTTGGTATAAATCTCTCCATTGCTACTGATATTATTTCTCTGAATTCAAGCCACATCTGGTCTACACTTCTATTATCAATTTGGAAGGAGTGGAGATTGTCTCATAGGAAGGTGTCAAGTGAATTTAAATGCTTGTTATTAACTCAGGATTATTTGTTGCTAAGTGGTCAAGTGTGTTTTCACAAGCTTTTACTATTCATGTGGGCTCATGAACTAACTGCTCAAAATACTTTTTAGAGAATGCTTTTAGCACAATTTTGGATGATTCTTTATGCATACCTCCAGAACTAAATGTATATTTTTGCCAACATATTGAGGGTAAATTAAAGTCACAACCAACTATCATCATATGAGTCAGGAACATGTTTGAAATCAAACTCAAGTTTTCTTTGAACTTTTCAGAAACTGTATCATCTGAATTGGGAGGTTGATAAAATGACACAATTATTATTTTATTCCAGTTGCCAACAATGACCTCTGCCCAGGCTAACATACAGGAACTATCTACTTCAATTTCGTGACAAGATAAACTTTCGGAACACCATTAGGCTCTTCGCAAAAATTTCGGCTGAGCTTATCTCCATCAATGCTTTCTATCAGCACTTGGAGCTCTGATACTTTCCCAACACAGCTACGACAATTTACAACTGTTATACCAATCGTTCCTGTATCTACGTTCTTCCTGTGTTTGGCATGTATCCTTTGTGACTGAAACCCTTCTTGTGTTTTCCCAAGAGCCTCTAACCTAAAAAACTGCCCAGTTCACGCCACACAGCCCCTGCGCCCAGTTCACACCACACAGCCCCTGCAACCCATGTAGCCACCTCCTGTGTATAGTTGACACCTGACCTATTCAGCGGAACCCAAAACCCAACCACCCTTTGGGTCGAGGAATCTGCAGCCTACACAGTCACAGAACCGTCTGAGCCTGTGATTCAGACCCTCCACTTGGCTCTGTACCAGAGGTCCGCAATCAGTCCTGTCGACTTTGCTGCAAATGGTCAGCTCTACTTTCATCTTGCAAGCAAGACTGGCAGCCTTTATCACTTCTGTTAGACGCTCAAAACCAGAGAGGATCTCTTCTAATCTAAAGTGACACACTTCATTGGTGCCGATGTGAGCAACCACCCTGGGTGCACCCTGTGCTCTTCATGGCATCCAGGAGTACCTGTTCCACATCTGGAATGATTTCATCCAGTAAGAACACGAAGTGCATATTGGTTTTCTTTTCCTTCTTGGCAGCCATGTCCCTAAGCGGCCCAATAACACACCTAGTGTTGGAGCTCCCAACTATCAGTAATCCCATCCTCTGATTGTCCGGATCTTGCAGGCTATATCAAATGTGATTAAAAAAGGAGGGAGATATGCCACGTAATAGGCTTTAAAATTATCTTAAGTAATACTGGACACAAAATTAAATATAAAGAGATATAGAAATGTGTTTAAGAAAAATGACACTTTACAGTATTGTTATGAAAATCATTGGCATAGTGGGAAAGTTTTCAACTGTAATTCAGTGAGCGCACACACACACACACACACAGACACACACACACACACACACACACTCTCTCTCTCTCTCTCTCTCTCTCTCTCTCTCTCTCTCTACATATTCAAATTAATGATATGAATATAATAGAGGGAAACTTTCCACGTGGGAAAAATATATTTAAAAAGAAAGATGATGAGACTTACCAAACAAAAGCGCTGGCAGGTCGATAGACACACAAACAAGCACAAACATACACACAAAATCTAGCTTTCGCAACCAATGGTTGCCTCTTCAGGAAAGAGGGAAGGAGAGGGAAAGACAAAAGGATTTGGGTTTTAAGGGAGAGGGTAAGGAGTCATTCCAATCCCGGGAGCGGAAAGACTTACCTTAGGGGGAAAAAAGGACTGGTATACACTCGCACACACACACATATCCATCCTCATATACACAGACACAAGCAGACATTTGTAAAGGCAAAGAGTTTGGGCCAAACTCTTTGCCTTTACAAATGTCTGCTTGTGTCTGTGTATATGAGGATGGATATGTGTGTGTGTGCGAGTGTATACCAGTCCTTTTTTCCCCCTAAGGTAAGTCTTTCCGCTCCCGGGATTGGAATGACTCCTTACCCTCTCCCTTAAAACCCAAATCCTTTTGTCTTTCCCTCTCCTTCCCTCTTTCCTGAAGAGGCAACCATTGGTTGCGAAAGCTAGATTTTGTGTGTATGTTTGTGCTTGTTTGTGTGTCTATCGACCTGCCAGCGCTTTTGTTTGGTAAGTCTCATCATCTTTCTTTTTAAATATATCTCTACATATTCAGAATTTCATCTCTCAACTAGGAGTTGTCAAGCAAATATGATTCCAGTTTGTGTTTGAGGTTAATTCTACTATCCATTTCAATTCTTTACATCACACAGTATGGGAGAATTAGCTGCCCCCATAGGCATGAGTGGCATTTTATGGTTCCAATTCCACCCACCCCCTCCTCCTCCTCAATATAATTTGAATTACAGTCACCTGTAGACCAATTACACTGCATGTGCCTTACTACGTACTTACCTCAACTATCATTTGATTTGCTATGAGTGATGTGAAACAAGCATTGTATAAAACAATGAAAAGACTTCATAGCCTACCAATTTATTGTGAGAGTTGCAGAAGTTATATGAAATTATATAGGCAACCAGAGAAGCCCCGCGAGAAATGGCTTTTAAACCTACAGAAACATTGCTTAGCCTAAACCGTCGAGTTCCCACTCTAGTGAGATGTGATCAATTATTTTAAGCTGAGAGCTGGATTGCAAGAAAGCAGTGTTCTGACTGTCAGCAAGATGGACATGTTAGTGATAAGCCCATACATTTGTATGTTTATTGGTGTAACACATGTATAATTCCTTATATAAGCCAAAGTATAAAACATACTTTGAGACTACTTCACACTTTCATGAATATCACTCATCCTAAAGGGTAAAGGGTTTCAGTTGCAAAGAATATTTTAATCTCAGTGCAGGAAATACTCAAACTTAGTTTTGTAAACGTTCTAGCAATTACCTTTGTAATGTGTGATAGGAATATCTGCTTTTACATGAGGCACCATGTTCTTTATTCAATTATTGTGTGTTCTACACAATGCTGGTTACTTCTATCAGTCAGTGTAATGTTTTCATTCATAGTTTTCCTGATGTCAAGATCACAGTATATTGTGATCAAGGAATAGCATGGACCATCAGGAGTAGGTACAACCTCATATGCCATTATTTATTTACTAAGAATGAATTCACAAGAGTGATTTATAATGATGTCTCACAAGCTACTCGTAAGTTGTCAAAAATATCTACATAAATTAGAAACTTGTATGGGGACCCCATTTTATAATTATTTAACTGGATAAATGAAAAGCAACCAAAACATACACAGTCTCCCCTTGACAGAGAGCATAAACAAGTGCATTCACAAATAATGGATGGATTTTGAGCCCTTAAGAAAGTGAAGTTCAGTTCACCAGCAAATACAAGAAGGCTTAACATGGCTTCAGTAAACCCCAACAAATAAATATAATAACTTAACCTACCTGTACAACAGTAGCAACAACAGGAACCTTTATTTGCACAGCTTTAACTTTTGCACCAGGTGAGCGGTGAGCTCCACCACCTTCTCCTTGAGCAACAGTTATTTTGCCTGCCTGTCGCAGATCCTCTGCAGTAGCTGGCACTAACATCTGACGTCGTCCAGGACCAGGTGCCGGGTGCACCTTAACTAAAACAGGGATACCTCTTGCTGGTTTAAGCAGTGCAAATGGAGTCTGACCCTCACGTTCTGCCACCTGCATGGCACGAGTTCTGATAGGATCAATAAGAACACCACCTGCTGTTTTTGGGTCACTTTGAGTGTTAACAACATTTGCACTGTTACTAGAAGAGCTGTTTCCAGATACCTAAAGTAAAACAACATATTATTGTAAGATAAACTGATAGTGTTAAGTCCTGGGTCGACTGCATACACTGGAAGGAGTAAAAGTAAACACACACAATATAGCTGTAATAGTGAGTGATCAACAGGCACATAAACATGATCATACTAGCTAAGCTTTTGGACAATGACCTGCTTTCGAGCAAAAATGCTAAAAACACACACACACACACACACACACACACACACACACACACACACACACACACACACACACACACACATTACAGCTAGACAAAGTACAGCTCCATAGCTACAAGTTTGGCTGATGCTTACACTAATGTAAGAGATACTGGCATAACAACATGTAAACAGATTGCAATATTTACAGGTCTGGTAAAGAAAGCAAGTAAACTACGAGGGAGTGTAATATCAAGATAATGCTACTCAAATCCTAAGGTTGAATTTTACAGAGATGGAGCTGATGATGGAAGTAGTTATTTATTTATTGTTGGCTTAGCCTTTAGAGAAGAAATATGTCTCACATTCCCACAGATTAAAAATTACAATACAAAGAGGAAGTAAAAATGGTTGACATAAAAAATTAAAATTTATATATTTGTCATCAAGTGTCTTTTTTTCTCCCTCTCTCACTTGTTGTGCCTCAAATTACAAGGAGTCTCCTACTGTGCCATTAAAAATATATATATATATATTTATTAGAAACAACTTTTATTGGCATTTGCAAGTTCCCACAAAACTACATCACTTTTACATGTAACTGCCATTCACAATGTTGGAACTGCACCAAATTCTTCCACTCATACTTTATACAAGTTCTCTGCCCCGTAACTGAACTAGTTGACAACTGTATTCTTGAGTTGCTCATCATCATCTTCAAAATGCTGTGTGCCAAACTACTGTTTAAGTTGCAAAAGGAAATGATACTTGCTGTATGTGAGTTGAGTACTGCAGGGAAGACGATCAAAAAGTTCTCAATGGGTGTACTGAATCTTATCTTTCCTATGAGTAATGAAGTGTGGAAGCATGCTGTTGTGGCAGAGGACCATCCTGGACAACAGTTTTCCACACCGTGAGTTTTGGATGAGATGTTTCAGTTTGGTGAGTGTTTTGCAATTCACATCAGCTGTAACTGTTGTTCAGTGTTCCATGAAATCAAGCAGACCAACACCCTTACTAGTGGTCATTTTGGTTTTTTTATTCTTATTATTATTTTGCAATTTTTAATGGCACAACTGCATTGAGTAGCATTTTTTTCCTGCATTGGTGAAGGATATCCATGTGTCAGTGGTCATAATACTGTGGGAAAATAAACCCTCATCACTGTGTTGACAGAGCTCCAAAATTGCTCATCGTCCTGAGCTTTTTGTTTTGTTTGGTAACAATTTTTGGTATCTATCTTGAACAAATGTGCAGTATCAGAGTTTTTTTGTTGATAATCATGTAAATAGTGGTTCATCCAACATGAAGAAATTCATCAGCCATAACACTAATCATCAATCACATCATAATTTGTAGCCCCCTTGTTTCATAATTTCATTGGTTTGCATACTTGGTTTGCATACTGAGCCAGCCACTCTGCTTTTCGTGATGCATATTTGTATCACCACTTTTAAAGTCTCAACATCACTGTCTATTTTTTCCTTCACTCATTGGTGTAGACCCATAAACTAGGCACAACAACTTTATTTGTATTCGAGTAAAGCATCTAAATACGGAACTTTTCGCTTTCAACTCAGACCAGTTGCAAACATGATATTACGTTGCACACTATGATTCATGAAGTGCTAAAGAGCTTTGATGAGATATGGCCATATTAAAAATGTCAGTCATTTCATTTCAGAAAATTTTTCCACAAGACAAAGTAAATAGCTGTCATCAAAGTATGTATACAAAGTATATATACAATACAATATGAGGTGCATTTAAGTTCTAAGGCCTCCGATTTTTTTCTACTGAACTACTCACCCGAAATCGATGAAACTGGCGTTACTTCTCGACGTAATCGCCCTGCAGACGTACACATTTTTCACAATGCTGAAGCCATGATTCCATGGCAGCGGCAAAGGCTTCTTTAGGAGTCTGTTTGGACCACTGGAAAATCGCTGATTGTTGGAAAAAGCCGAAAGTCACTAGGAGCCAGGTCAGGTGAGTAGGGAGCATGAGGAATCACTTCAAAGTTGTTATCATGAAGAAACTGTTGCGTTACGTTAGCTCGATGTGCGGGTGCACTGTCTTGCTGAAACAGCACACACGCAGCCCTTCCCGGACGTTTTTGTTGCAGTGCAGGAAGGAATTTGTTCTTCAAAACATTTTCATAGGATGCACCTGTTACCGTAGTGCCCTTTGGAACGCAATGGGTAAGGATTATGCCCTCGCTGTCCCAGAACATGGACACCATCATTTTTTCAGTACTGGCGGTTACCCGAAATTTTTTTGGTGGCGGTGAATCTGTGTGCTTGCATTGAGCTGACTGGCGCTTTGTTTCTGGATTGAAAAATGGCATCCAAGTCTCATCCATTGTCACACCCGACGAAAAGAAAGTCCCTTTCATGCTGTCGTTGCATGTCAACATTGCTTGACAACATGCCACACGGGCAGCCATGTGGTCGTCCGTCAGCATTCGTGGCACCCACCTGGATGACACTTTTCGCATTTTCAGGTCGTCATGCAGGATTGTGTGCACACAACCCACAGAAATGCCAACTGTGGAGGCTATCTGTTCAATAGTCATTTGGCGATCCCCCAAAACAATTCTCTCCACTTTCTCGATCATGTCGTCAGACCGGCTTGTGCGAGCCCGAGGTTGTTTCGGTTTGTTGTCACACGATGTTCTGCCTTCATTAAACTGTCGCACCCACGAACGCAGTTTCGACACATACATAACTCCATCACCACATGTCTCCTTCAACTGTCAATGAATTTCAATTGGTTTCACACCACGCAAATTCAGAAAACGAATGATTGCACGCTGTTCAAGTAAGGAAAACGTCGCAATTTTAAGTATTTAAAACAGTTCTCATTCTCACCGCTGGTGGTAAAATTCCATCTGCCGTACGGTGCTGCCATCTCTGGGACGTATTGACAATGAACACAGACTCATTTTAAAACAACGCGCATGTTTCTATCTCTTTCCAGTCCGGAGAAAAAAAATCGGAGGCCTTAGAACTTGAATGCACCTCGTACTATAAGGAATACAGTTTGATAGTCTAAGGAGAAAAGTTGTTTGTCAACAGCTTCAGCATATTTTCCACTGACACTTTTGGGAACAAAGAGACAATGTCCTGACTGATCTCCACATTGAACACAATTTTGTACGAGTAAATTCCTATTTGTTTCATTATACATACTACAAGCCAAATTATACTAACTTTCATTATTCAGATTAGAATAGATCTGTTTTAAATAATTGGTACATTGAGCTACAATACCCGATGAGAACCACCTGAAAGTCAAAACATCTGCCTACCTTTTGTTCAGGGTTACATATAATTTACTAGTCAGACCATATATTTAGTTTCATAAG
Organism: Schistocerca cancellata; assembly: GCF_023864275.1. Classification (NCBI taxonomy): domain Eukaryota; kingdom Metazoa; phylum Arthropoda; class Insecta; order Orthoptera; family Acrididae; genus Schistocerca; species Schistocerca cancellata. The sequence continues at coordinate 371,113,805 of NC_064631.1, forward strand.
CTTGATGCCACATTAAATATTGTGACTTTGGCAAATCTGCAGATGCTAAGCACTGTCTTGCAAACAATCACACAACTACATTCAACGAGAGAATAATTAGTACAATGTATCACCCTATTGGGATTTTGCTATCAAGGAAGCCACTGAGATCAAATTATGCAAAATTAAGTTTAACTGACACAGTGTATATGCTGTTAATGCTACATGGAAGTGTGTGCTTGCTGCTTGAGTTTACAGAGAAATATGCCACCATACTTACTTCTCAATGAGAGCAGTGGCCACATTAGCTTTACTCCATTGGTAGCATATACAGGGTGAATCACCTAAAACTTGCACTTGCGGAAATGGAAAGTGCTATTGATGTGCTGTTTTCACAGAATGGCTTGATAGTCAGGGGCTCGTATTGTTAGCCAATAAATAGCTTGTAATACTACTTAGAAACCATATTTTTGTGAATACACACATTTTTAAATGGAGCAATGCATAGTGATATAACAAACTACAAGTAGGGTAATTTAGAATGTCATTGGTGCTTGTTGGAGGATTCTAGTGCGAGTCATTTTAAAAGATAAAGTGCATACACTAGTTATGTGGATTATGACCAGTATGAGACAACTATCACACGTTGTGTTCAATATGACCACTGGCAGCTGTAATACACGCTTCCAGACTGATATGGAACAACTGCTGAACACGTGCTCGCATTGCAGCAGAGGCGTCTGAGCAGGCTGCAATAATGTGTCATTGAATAGCATTGGGTGTTGTCATAATGTCCTTGTAGACAGCTCCTTTCAGCTTTTTCCACAGAAAAAAGTCTAAGGTGTAAAATCTGGGGAACTTGCTGGCCAAAGTACAGGTCCGTTGTGTCCAATCCAACTATTTGGAAACAATTTGTGAAGACATGCTGTAGTACTTCGAGCAAAAATGGGCTTAAGAACTGATGGTTTAGTATCCCACAGTGCATGTTTAAACTCCACGGATGCTGATGTTCCACGTGACGAAGCCAATGGGGATTATCAACAGGCCAATACAGCATGTCTTAGCAGTTTAACTGGCCATGACTGGTAAATGTGGCTTGTCACTAAAAGATACATGGCATATCTGGAGCATCCTGTCTTATTGTAATGCACATGTACAGAAGTTAATGTTGTTGTTGTTGTTGTTGTCTTCAATCCTGAGACTGGTTTGATGCAGCTCTCCATGCTACTCTATCCTGTGCAAGCTTCTTCATCTCCCAGTACCTACTGCAACCTACATCCTTCTGAATCTGCTTAGTGTATTCATCTCTTGGTCTCCCCCTACGATTTTTACCCTCCACGCTGCCTTCCAATACTAAATTGGTGATCCCTTGATGCCTCAGAACATGTCCTACCAACCGATCCCTTCTTCTGGTCAAGTTGTGCCACAAACTTCTCTTCTCCCCAATCCTATCCAATACTTCCTCATTAGTTATGTGATCTACCCATCTAATTTTCAGCATTCTTCTGTAGCACCACATTTCAAAAGCTTCTATTCTCTTCTTGTCCAAACTATTTACCGTCCATGTTTCACTTCCACAGAAATATGTCTCTCATAATTGTTTCCATGCAGCTCGTGACGGGCATAGATGGAAACTATGTTGATGGAGAATGCATAGGACACTTGCCTGACTGATGCCACTTCCTCCAGCAATTGCGTGGGTGCTAGTATGTGGATAAACTGCAAAAATATTAATTTCTCCTTCTCTGTCATCACTGTTTCCTTCTGTTATGTTATCTAGGTGTTATGCTACCACTTTCACGTAACTGGTGGAAGAGGCTGCTAAATAACTGCCGAGATGGTTGATATCTATTGGAAAACCTTGCCACATACATTGTGCAAGAACGAAATGCATTCTTCCTACACTCTCCATACACTGTGAGCATATCAGCTTCTTCTGCACTGGTAAATTCCACTGTCCGCTCATGACGTACAGCTTGGACTGTCACACACTAAGACTAGCAAGTCACAGTGTTCTCAATGAACGTAGAAGCACACTGTCAGCAAACATAAAAACATTATACCTAGCAACCACACAGGCTGAATGGCACAAACAAGTATCAGTGTGGAAACTTTGGACAATAAAATATCTCCTAAACGCGCGCAAGCAAGCAAACCTCATGCACACTCGACTGCCAGCTCCAGCATCTCATGCTGGAATGCAACATCACATGGGATGCAAGCAGCAATTTGGAGGGGGCTGGGAAGAGATAGTAGTGTATCGATGGGGAGAGAGATGAACGCTGTCTACTGGAGTGCGCAGGAACTAGTCTGCCAACAGGGTCATCAGACCCAGAAATGAGGGACATCCTAACCGAGATAATTCCCACCCTTCCTAAAGTGGTGTTCTGGTGCCCAGTCAACCTCCAAAACACCCTAGCCCATTCCTATGCCACTCCGAATCTCAACCCCTGACCCCAAGGATCATATCTATGTGAAAAACTCAGGTGCACAACCTGCCCAATCCACCACCCAGCACTTCCTATTCCATTCCTGTCACAGGTTAATCCCTCTTCGTCAGGACCCAGGCCTCCTGTGAAAGCAGCTATGCCATTTACCAGTTCTGCTACAATCACTGCACAGCTTTTTATATTGGTATGACTACCAACCAGCTGTCCACCACAATGAATGCCCACTGCCAAACTGTGGTCAAGAGTAAAGTAGGCCACCTTGTGGAACAACATGCGGTGGAACATAATATACTTGATTTCAATGGCTGCTTCACTACCCGAGCCATCTGGACCCTTCCCTCCACCACCAGATTTTCTGAACTGCACAGATGGGAGTTATCCTTACAACACATTCTCCACTCCCGTAATTACCGCAGCCTGAACCTGTGGTAACATACTGTCCTCTCACCTTCCTCCCAACAGTTTACACCCCCTCTGTCCTATCATCTCTGCACTCACATCTCCCAACCTGTGTATTTGCAGCCCTCTGCCAATGCATCCACTTTACTATCCCTGCCAATGCATCAACATGACTCTCCCTGTTCCCCTTCCCCGCCCATACCAGATTGCTGCTCGCATCCCATATGATGCTGCATTCCGGCCCAAGATGCTGGAGTTGATGGTCATGTGTGTGTGAGGTGTGCTTGCTTTTTTGTGTGTGCAAGGTGTGTGTGTCTTTCTTTTACTGATGAAGACAATGGCTGAAAGCTTTTTATGAGTGTATTTTAACTGTGCTTGACTGTTGACATGTCTTCTTTACAGTAAGTATAAATCTCTCTTATACTACGTTTATTTTGTTAATGTCAATAGGCATTGTTCCATTTAAAGAAGTGTATGTTTGCAGAAGAAAATACACTTTCTAAGAATTATTAAACTCTGTTTATTGGCTAACAATACGAGTCCTTGACTACCAATCCATTCTGTGGAAACTGCACGTCAACAGCACTTTCCATTTCTGTGATATTTGCGGTGCAAGTGTTATGTAATTTTACCTGTATAAAAACCTTGACTGACTGGTACATATAAAATATCAGCACTGTTCCAGTTGAAATATGAGCATAGTAGGAGTTAAAAAATTCCAGCACAGCACTTGCTAACAGCTGTCACCTCTTGAGACAAAGGAAATCATCAAAAGCCAGAAATATAACTGTAAACCCAATATGGCAACAGAGACAAGAGAATGTTGAACAATGTTTAGAATGTTTTAAACCAATTGATTTTATGCACTAAGCAGTACTGTGTACAAATGTCAATCCACTACTTCAGCCCACAAATGAAACAAAAATCAAACGAGTGGCAGTGGGCAGTGGGAGGGGTCAAACTCGCCTGCTGGATGGCTTGGTCAGTATTTATAATTCATCTTACTGTTTACCTTGCCTACAACAAAACAGTTACTTGCAAATATTTAACAGGTCGTTTGGACCAAGTGGATTAAAAAATACATGACAAGAAACCAGAATTGTTGAAGAAATGAATCATCTTTAATCAGGACAATGCACCTGCCAACAAGCATCCTTTGGTAATGGGAAAACTGAAGATTAATCTGTTGGAACATCCATCCTATTCACCAGATGTTGTATCCTCTGATTTCCATCTGCTAGCACACTGAGAGATTTTGTGACTGGAAAATATTTTCAGTCTAATGATGATGAGGTTTCCTTATACTGTGCTTAAATCTGTGTGTGTGTGTGTGTGTGTGTGTGTGTGTGTGTGTGTGTGTGTATACAGGGTGTTTCAAAAATGACCGGTATATTTGAAACGGCAATAAAAACTAAACGAGCAGCGATAGAAATACACCATTTGTTGCAATATGCTTGGGACAACAGTACATTTTCATGCAGACAAACTTTCGAAATTACAGTAGTTACAATTTTCAACAACAGATGGCGCTGCGGTCTGGGAAACTCTATAGTACGATATTTTCCACATATCCACCATACGTAGCAATAATATGGCGTAGTCTCTGAATGAAATTACCCGAAACCTTTGACAACGTGTCTGGCGGAATGGCTTCACATGCAGATGAGACGTACTGCTTCAGCTGTTCAATTGTTTCTGGATTCTGGCGGTACACCTGGTCTTTCAAGTGTCCCCACAGAAAGAAGTCACAGGGGTTCATGTCTGGCGAATAGGGAGGCCAATCCACGCCGCCTCCTGTATGTTTCGGATAGCCCAAAGCAATCAAAAGCAATCACACGATCATTGAAATATTCATTCAGGAAATTAAAGACGTCAGCCGTGCGATGTGGCCGGGCACCATCTTGCATAAACCACGAGGTGTTCGCAGTGTCGTCTAAGGCAGTTTGTACCGCCACAAATTCACGAAGAATGTCCAGATAGCATGATGCAGTAATCATTTCGGATCTGAAAAATGGGCCAATGATTCCTTTAGAAGGAATGGCGGCCCAGACCAGTACTTTTTGAGGATGCAGGGACGATGGGACTGCAACATGGGGCTTTTCGGTTCCCCATATGCGCCAGTTCTGTTTATTGACGAAGCTTCGTCAGTAAACCAAATGCAGCCCACATGCATATCGCCGTCATCAATCCTGTGCACTACATCGTTAGCGAATGTCTCTCGTGCAGCAATGGTAGCGGCGCTGAGGGGTTGCCGTGTTTGAATTTTGTATGGATAGAGGTGTAAACTCTGGTGCATGAGACGATACGTGGACGTTGGCGTCATTTGGACCGCAGCTGCAACATGGCGAACGGAAACCCGAGGCCGCTGTTGGATCACCTGCTGCACTATCTGCGCGTTGCCCTCTGTGGTTGCCGTACGCGGTCGCCCTACCTTTCCAGCACATTCATCCATCACGTTCCCAGTCCGTTGATTTTTTCAAACAGATCCTTTACTGTATCGCTTTTCGGTCCTTTGGTTACATTAAACCTCCGTTGAAAACTTCATCTTGTTGCAACAACACTGTGTTCTAGGCGGTGGAATTCCAACACCAGAAAAATCCTCTGTTCTAAGGAATAAACCATGTTGTCTACAGCACACTTGCACATTGTGAACAGCACACGCTTACAGCAGAAAGACGACGTACAGAATGGCGCACCCACAGACTGCATTGTCTTCTATATCTTTCACATCACTTGCAGCGCCATCTGTTGTTGAAAATTGTAACTACTGTAATTTCGAAAGTTTGTCCGCCTGAAAATGTACTGTTGTCCCAAGCATATTGCAACAAACGGTGTATTTCTATCGCTGCTCGTTTAGTTTTTATTGCCGTTTCAAATATACCGGTCATTTTTGAAAAACACTATATATATATATATATATATATATATATATATATATATATATATATGAGATATGAATATAATAGAGGGAAACATTCCACGTGGGAAAAATATATTTAAAAAGAAAGATGATGAGACTTACCAAACAAAAGCGCTGGCAGGTCGATAGACACACAGACAAACACAAACATACACACAAAATCTAGCTTTCGCAACCAATGGTTGCCTCGTCAGGAAAGAGGGAAGGAGAGGGAAAGACAAAAGGATTTGGGTTTTAAGGGAGAGGGTAAGGAGTCATTCCAATCCCGGGAGCGGAAAGACTTACCTTAGGGGGAAAAAAGGACAGGTATACACTCGCACACACACACACATATCCATCCTCATATACACAGACACAAGCAGACGTCTGTGTATATGAGGATGGATATGTGTGTGTGTGCGAGTGTATACCTGTCCTTTTTTCCCCCTAAGGTAAGTCTTTCCGCTCCCGGGATTGGAATGACTCCTTACCCTCTCCCTTAAAACCCAAATCCTTTTGTCTTTCCCTCTCCTTCCCTCTTTCCTGACGAGGCAACCATTGGTTGCGAAAGCTAGATTTTGTGTGTATGTTTGTGTTTGTCTGTGTGTCTATCGACCTGCCAGCGCTTTTGTTTGGTAAGTCTCATCATCTTTCTTTTTATATATATATATATATATATATATATATATATATATATATATATATATATATATATATATATATATATATATATATATACTGTGCTTAAATCAGTGTCCCTGAGATTGCATTGTGGAATGAAAGTCATGTGAAGTACATAATTATGAGAATACATCACGATGATTTTTGTTGTATGGCATGAACTCAACATTCCAGAAGAGTCTTTATATGTCCTGCAAAGTTAAAGTAAGTTTTGTGAGATGGAATTCATAATCAGCTTATGTATCATTGTGGAAGTATTCCCTGTAAAGCTTGCACATTGCTAAAGTCCTCTTCTAAGCTATGTAAATGATAACAATATGTCTTTACTCCTCTATCAGAAATCAATGTAATTGCATCATCTCGACTTCACTGTTGTCACTAGAGATGCCAGTTCATTTATCACACTTATCACAATACAATATAGTGAGTGCATTACATCTCATTAGTGTGCAATTTATCTTTTTTGTCTTTCAGAGTTCTCTCATATTGTTCCTCACACCATACTAGATAGTACCTACTATTTGAAAGCATGATGTCTAGCTGTGGGTAGTTACCTTAATGTGGAAACTTGAGAGTGCTTCTCTGTGTAGTATGTGGAGAAAGATGATTCATAATTGTTTTTAACTTTTTCAACAAGAAATCTGGACATAAAAATGGGCAGGTTGTCTTTGCCACTTCTATGCTATGGAGGTTCTGTCAGTGTTGCACTTCATTATGTAACTAAAATGTAGCCTGTGTGGATAGGCACCAGACTAAAATCCAGATATCTGGGATTTCATTCCCAGTTGAAACTAAGATTTATTCTGGCACATCAGATTATCATTATCTTCAGCAAATTTTATTTGCCTGAGAAAAATATAGTACTAGTGTTTTGCAGAATTCACACAGAACTATAGAAACCTGCTTGATTAGGTGAATGTGCCGACAATAAGATCAGAGGAAGGCAAGTACACATAATTTCCAATAAATACACATCTAATGAAGTGCTGTAGCACTCAAACCAACCTCTCAGTTGAAGGTGGTTTTATTTCTATACATGCTGATTTTTATTTGTTCAGAAAGGCTGCTATCTCGGCCACCAAAATGGCACTCTGCTGTGATGATCGAACTACACGATATTTGCAGAATGTTACATTCTGGTGTTTTACAATGTTCTCTTATTGCTGCAGATGTTTCCACATTTGTTGTAGGTGACTTATTCAGAACTCTATTCTTTGACAACATCTACATAAATTTTCCTCCCAAAGTACAACAGACTTATACAATTACCTACAACAATTTTAGGGCTGAATCTGATATATGCTCACCCGAGGATGAGGCCCACGAAAACGCACACCATGTTTATATTCTTCATGAGCACGTAAAGCACCTTTCCGTGTAAATTCTAGGTCACAAATGTAACAAGTATAACGTGCACGATCACCGTGTGAGTGAGCACGATGACACACAAGATTTGACATTTGATTAAAACCCTTTCCACAGAGTTCACACTTGTATGGTCTTTCATTGGTGTGCGTGAACACATGGTTTCTGAGATTGCCTTTTTGGTGGAAGCCTTTCCCACAGGTTGGACAACGATGGGGCTTATAATCAGAATGAGTTTTCCTGTGTGATATAAGTGTTGATACCTGAAAAAATATAAAATATTGTAATCAAAGACGAGCAAAAATGAAGGGTTAATATTTCACTAAGTTAACATAAACATGCATCAACATAATGCATTAAAATTCTCCACAACAAAGGTGCAGTTATCAACAAAATCACAAACAGTAACAGTAAACACATTTCTTTGAGAGACCATTATCATTATCAAATAGCATGGCAACGTGAGAGTGCGCTTAGATAAAATGGACCTCATACAAATTGGAATTGTCTCACCTCAAAAACTATTTTGTAAAGATGTACGTGAACATCATTAATCACGTAGGCTTCTCAATGCTGTGAAACGGTGCTGTCCACTACAAATACCTTTACATTAGCCTATTAGAAATACTTGTCACAAGGTTAATAAGTATTCCTTTTCGTTTGATATGGTATTATTATTATTATTCTTTCTTTCTTTCTTTTCTCAGACGTTATGTCTGGTCAAAAATGGAAAGTGATGCGGACCTTGATCAAGCGTGACTTCCTTTTAACTGTACGGTATATGTTATATTGCATTTAGGAACTTTCGGGTAATTGAACACGTATCAATAATTATGGATTTCTGTAGTTTTATATATAAGTTTGGATGTAGCTGTATTGCATTGATGTACTGGTGGATATTGTGGGGTATGACTCCTGTAGTTGATAGTATAATTGGTATAATGTCAACTTTATCCTGATGCCACATGTCCTTGACTTCCTCAGCCAGTTGGATGTATTTATCAATTTTTTCTCCTGTTTTCTTTTGTATATTTGTTGTATTGGGTATGGATATTTCGATCTTTTTATTGGTGAGTATGATGTCAGGTTTGTTATGTGGTGTTGTTTTATCTGTTATAATGGTTCTGTTCCAGTATAATTTGTATTCATCATTCTCCAGTACATTTTGTGGTGCATACTTGTATGTGGGAACGTGTTGTTTTATAAGTTTATGTTGTAAGGCAAGCTGTTGATGTATTATTTTTGCTACATTGTTATGTCTTCTGGGGTATTCTGTATTTGCTAGTATTGTACACCCGCTTGTGATGTGATCTACTGTTTCTATTTGTTGTTTGCAAAGTCTGCATTTATCTGTTGTGGTATTGGGATCTTTAATAATATGCTTACTGTAATATCTGGTGTTTATTGTTTGATCCTGTATTGCAATCATGAATCTTTCCATCTCACTGTATATATTGCCTTTTCTTAGCCATGTGTTGGATGCGTCATGATCGATGTGTGGCTGTGTTAGATGATACGGGTGCTTGTCATTTAGTGTTTTCTTTTTCCAATTTACTTTCTTCGTATCTGTTGATGTTATGTGATCTAAAGGGTTGTAGAAGTGGTTATGAAATTGCAGTGGTGTAGCCGATGTATTTATATGAGTGATTGCTTTGTGTATTTTGCTAGTTTCTGCTCATTCTAGAAATAATTTTCTTAAATTGTCTACCTGTCCATAATGTAGGTTTTTTATGTCAATAAATCCCCTTCCTCTTTCCGTTCTGCTTAATGTGAATCTTTCTGTTGCTGAATGTATGTGATGTATTCTATATTTGTGGCATTGTGATCGTGTAAGTGTATTGAGTGCTTCTAGGTCTGTCTTACTCCATTTCACTACTCCAAATGAGTAGGTCAATATTGGTATAGCATAAGTATTTATAGCTTTTGTCTTGTTTCTTGCTGTCAGTTCTGTTTTCAGTATTTTTGTTAGTCTTTGTCTATATTTTTCTTTTAGTTCTTCTTTAATATTTGTATTATCTATTCCTATTTTTTGTCTGTATCCTAGATATTTATAGGCATCTGTTTTTTCCATCGCTTCTATGCAGTCACTGTGGTTATCCAATATGTAATCTTCCTGTTTAGTGTGTTTTCCCTTGACTATGCTATTTTTCTTACATTTGTCTGTTCCAAAAGCCATATTTATATCATTGCTGAATACTTCTGTTATCTTTAGTATTTGGTTGAGTTGTTGATTTGTTGCTGCCAGTAGTTTTAGATCATCCATGTATTATTATTATTATTATTATTATTATTATTATTATTATTATTTATTACACTGGGCAATCAATCAGAATGCATAACAGAAAGAGAGGAAGTTGGATACTACACCTGATCTGCCAAACTAAACTGACTATAAGTAAGATGTGGAGTGGGGTCTGCATAAACAAATATTGTACTGAAACATTTCAATACACAAGATGTCACACACAATGAAAAATTCATTATTATTCTGCTTTCTGGACATCATTGCTGTCAGTTTCCAGGTTGCCCGCAAATTATACCCCTTATCAGAACATATCTACATCTACATTCATGTTCAAGAAAACCAGAATACCTTGAATGACAAGATAGGGCGTTCGTATTCACAGAACATGTACATGTTCTGCATAAATGATTAGGTTTTGAACCTTGTAGGCCCGCAGATTCAAAGTCAACGTCGATATCGCGGCACAGCACCTACCAGTAAAATGTGCCTGCAGCTCTCGTTGTCACTATAAACTGAAGGTAATGGATCAGTGTTACTTGAGCAGATGGTGCAAGGTGCCTCCCAGACATAGGCGTGAACTGTATCATCAAAGCAGTGTGTTTGAAAGAGGGGCGCATTATTGGCACGAGAGAAAGTAGTGCGTCCATCCAGGAAACTGCTTCTCCTGTGGGACAAAGTGTTTTGGCAGTGGAACGAATCCATGCAGAATGGTTCGTGGAAAGCCGTAGAACACAAAGAGAGGGGTCAGGTTGCACCACCACCCAGACCACCTCCCGCACAGTCGACATCTCATCCCTCATCCGAATGGCATTGCCGGACAGATCTGTGTCCTCCTTGGCTGTGGCGCAACAATGGAACAGTGTAACACATCCTACACTATATGGGTGACAGTCCGTCACTGTTTATTACGGTATAGGCTATGTGCGTGTTATACACTACTCTGCCTACCTTTGAAGAATGTGCAGAAACATGCTAGACCACAATGGTGTATGGAATGATGTCACTTGGGACAGGAATGTCATCAGATAATGTTTTTGGGCGAATCCAGGTTCTGTTTGTTTGAAAACGATGGCCGCATTTTGGTTCGCCGCAGACATCCCAGCATCACAGTGATTGCACTCGCACAAGACATACAGAGACAACTTGGGGCCTTATTGTATGTGGTGCTATTGGCTACTACCACAAATCACAGCTGGTGCATGTCCAGGACCCTGTGACTAATGTGAATCACATCCTGCAAACCGTAGCCATATACTTTCTGCACAACACCCCAGACACCATTTCTCAGCAAGACAATGACCACATGTTGTTGCACAAACACATACCTTATTGGTGTCACAGGATGTCAGCCTTTTGTCCTGGCCTGCCAGATCACCAGACTTGTGCCAGTCAAGAATATGATGAAACGACAGGTGCATGGTGAAATGACAGGGGCAGCACTACCAAGCGCTAACCATCACAGATGAACTTTGGAACCAGTTGAATGCAGCATGGATGCTTATACCACAGGATGCCATTCATGCCTTATAGGTGCTGATGCCATCGCACATGGAACAAGATATCAGGGGCCATGGCAGACCATGTGCCTACTAGACAGCAGGATGTATGCTGAACCAAGGTGACTGAAAAGCTAATCATTTCTGCAGAACATACTAATGTACATGTCCTGTGAATATGAATGTCCTATCTCTAGTCATTCAAGGTGTTCCTATGAGTGTACATCTATCACTGCAAACCACTGTGAAGTGCATGGCACTGATACTTCCCATTGCACTGTGAATTAGTCTTTCCTCCTGCTTCATTTGTTTATGGAGCCCGGGAAGAATGCTAGCTTGTATGCCTCCGTGCATGCTGCAGTTATTCTAATCTTGTCTTCACACTGATCTTGTCATGCGTTATTACAGAAAAAGCGATAGTGCATTTCTTATGAAAACTCCTGTCCATAATGATTGTACTTAGATAATTAATCAGTTGAATATGAGAAATCAGATAAGTGGATTGTTTCTAGAGTGAATCTTTTGCTCTACTGTCGAGTGTACACTGTTGTAAAACTACCTGTGTTGAAGACAAGGAACCAATTCCAGATACATGCCATCTGCAGGAAATGTTCTTGTTGGCTGAGCTGCCCATTCATGTGACCTGCAATGCAGCTTTAGTTTTTCTGTATTTTCATTATACTATGCAAACTACTCAGAAACTATTTTACATTCCTTACAATGTGAGCATTCCTAGGCAAAAAACTGTAGCATAGAAATGGCTCAACTACTGTCTGTGGTTTGTTTCCAGAATTAGTCATCTCCTCTGGAGTGTAAAGTAGTTGCTGCGAGATTACCCGACAATTTACAATTGCGTCCTGGATCAAGATTCAAACCAACATTCTTGACTTTGTGACTGTTCAAGCTTTCCCAGAGGATATGTTGTAAATAGTCTTCATGGGTTTACCACTGGATCACATTGTGCAAATTCCACAGTATTTCCCCAGAGCAACTGTTACACATCTTCAGGTGGTTCAACCTTGCTGGTGACTAGGTACGTCATAGTCGTACCCTGCCACCAGCAAGGCTGAACCACCTGAAGATGTAGGTCAGTTGCTCCGAGGAAATACTGTGGAATTTGCAAAATGTGGTCCTGTGGCAAACCTGCAAAGACTATTTACCATTGACTTTAGTTGCAAAGCTTCACAAAAATGCACATTTTGATGCAGCTTGAAAGATTCCTCCTGCTAACAATACCTAATCTGCGAGTACAATTTCTCCATAAAATCCTTTCTTCGAAGAACTCTAGTTTGGTAACATATGCAAGAGAGACTACTCCAGCAATGAGGATTGAAACTGTGTGGGCAAAATGTGATTTAAACTTAGATAACTCACCAATAAAAGCACTGACCATGAAAAGTTAATGTCCAGATTCCAGTTCCACAACAAAATTTTTGAGACTTTCATGGCCACTTGACATATTATCCACTGGCTTTTGTATCAGGATCTTTGACTGATGTTTGTTTGACAATTCATTCAAGATTTACTCTCCAATGCTAGTGGCCACCCATCGTTACTGGTGGTCACCAACAACAGAGAGTGAATCTTTGACCATTACAACCACTCGTGCTGACAAAAAAATCAGGAAAAAACATTAAACAAATCTCTGTCGAAGATCTATACAAAAGCCAACATGCAATACGTCAGTTTTTCAACGGACCACATATTGATACCGAGTGAAAAATTCATTCTAGTATCAATGATATTTCATCTTTTTAAGTTCCTGTTACTCAGCTTGACCCACATGTGAGTTGAGTTGTTCTGGTTTTCTCTAGACAGTCCTAGGGGAGAATAAGAATGTCCTCCTACATTCTGTGCTACTTACAAGGTTTTGTTGAAGTTCTGGTGCTTTAATACTCCAGTTATTAATATTATTTCAGCCATTGTGATGCCTAAGAGATGAGGATGCAATATGACCCTCATTTACAGACACCACCTAAAACTTTAAAAACTGACTTTTGTTGTCTTCTGTTATGACATTTAATGGATAATGTGGAAACAAATTTCCAGCCAGTACACACAGGAACACAATTTACAACACGTTCTGGAAGCTCTTACTCTAGGTTTCATTTCTTTTTTAAAAAACTATGGTAGACAAACAATAATTTGTGTTATCCACCAACATACTTAGGTAGTGTGCTACAGTGAGACATGGAGTACAACTGCTCTTGTGAATGATTTAAAATGAAGCAAAAAATGGGCATATACAAGGGCATACTGAAAAGTTAATGCCTCCAAATTCTTTATGTGAAAACTCTTTAAAGTTTTTGAATAAAATAAATTTGATTAACATTCTACATCTTAATACTTCATCTCTGCATATTTATTTCTCAAAATAGTTACCTGGTGATGTACCCATTCCTCCCAATGAGAATCCAATTTTTTGATACTGTCACTATGGAATGTCCAAAATCTTACCTGTCCTTGCACCCCTTCAACACATCAAAGTATAGTCATCAAAGCTGTTCTTCAAGTTTTGAAAACAGATGAAAATTGGATGGGGCCCAGTCGGGACTGTATGGAGGGTGATCAATAACAGTGAACCCAAGTGTCAGACTGTTGCAGATGTCACAGCACTCATGTGTGGTCTGGCATTGTCAAGCCGAAGGAGAGAGTGCTCCATGTGTGGATGAATTTGATTACAGCATGCTGTTTCTAACAAACTGATTCAGTTAGGTTACACACCACCATGTCACAAACTACCTTTCAGAGCCCTCTAGCAATAACGGGTTTCCAGTCTGTAGACATGATGGAAAAAAAAAAGCAGAATGTTATAAAGCTTGTTTTATTTAAAAAGCTTTTAAGAGTTTTCAGATAAAAAATTCGGAGGCATTACATTTCAACACACTATTGTACAACTTTCTGTCATTTATCATAAAAAATACAATTATTTTATTCTAGCTCTAACTTATAACTTTGTCTTCCTTGCTTTAATGTGCTGAATATCTGAACATATCATTCTAGAGACATGATGAGGCTGCAAATGTATATGTACCCACATTCCCAATATATGGATTCTCTTTGTGTATTCTCATTTGATTCCAAAGAATTACTCAATATTTCCATTAGATTTCAGAAAACAGAAATCATGCTGAATCCTTATCACAGCAACTGCGCGGCGTGTGTGCTTCATAAACATACCTCTCACATGAGTCATACAGGCTAAAAGGCAACATATGATCTTTAGTGATATTAATTTACTAAAACTATTTCTCAGTCTTCATCAGCAAATAAAAAGATGCATACAAGCAAATGGGGGGGGGGGGGGGGGGGGGAGAGAAAAAGCATGTTCAGTTGCAGACAGGTACAATGAAAAGACTGTTATACATTGAGCTTTTGGTCAAAGCCTTGTTCAGAAAAGAAGACAAATGTACACAAGCAATCACAACTCTCACACACGTAGCACTGCTATCTGCAGCAGCAGCGGCCACAGTACAATCCTGGCACTGATCGGAAGCAACACTTCAGAGCCTGGTAAGGGAAGGGGGAGGATAGCAGGGTACAGGTTGGGGGAAAGAAGAGTGCTGTCTGGCAGAGCCTGCAGAGACTAGATGGTAGCAGCACGAGGCTGATGGGTGCAGTGTTAGGAGATGGTGAGGAATGGGAGGGCATGGAACAGGAGAGGAGCAGAGAAGGGGAAAAAAATCAGTGGGCAAATTGTTTGAGAGTGGTGAACAGTGAGGGTCAGAGGACATGAACTGGGAGGGAGTGATAGGACAGAGGGGACAGAAACTGTTGGGTGAAGTGTGCGGGGACAGTGGGTCATCATAGGTCGTGGCTGGGAAAATGTGAGAAGTGAAGAATGTGTTGTAATAAACACTCACATATGCTCAGTTCAGAAAAGCTGGTGGTGTATGGAAGAATCCAGATGACCTGGGTTGTGAAGCAGGCATTGAACTTAATCATGTCACATTCAGCTGCATATTGTGCCACAGGGGGGTCTCCATCAGAGGCTACACCACTTATGAAAGCTCTGCTGCAAAACATTTTACAGCTTTTTATCACCAAACTGTGGCCAAAAAGCAAAGTACACCATCCTGTAGCACAACATGTAGCTGAGGATAACACATCTGATTTCAATGGCTGCTTCACAGCCCAGGCCATCTGGATCTTCCCCTCCACCATCTTTTCTGAACTGTGCAGATGGGAACTATCCTCATAACTCATTCTGCTTCCACTTCCGAAATTATCACGGTCTCAACCTACAATAATCTACTGTCCATACACTCTCCACCCATCAGCTACCACCTCCTCTGTCCCATTACCCCCTCTCAATTTGCAGCTCATCACCCTTATTATGCACCACTCCGGCAACACACCCTCTAATTTTTCTCCTTTCTGCCCTCTCCTTTTCTGCTACCCATTTCCTCCTCCTCCCTTCTCTACAGTCTCCCAATGATGCACCTGATAGCCTTGTCCTCCTGCCATCTGGTCCCTCCATGCTCCACCAAACAGTGCTCTTCCCTGCCACTGCTCTCTCTCCCCATTTCCTGCCCCACGCTGACCTGTTGCTTTCGTTAAAGGTGGTAACTGCATTCTGGCTGCGCAGCTGAGATAACGATCATGTGTGCATGAAGTATGCCTGCTTGTGTGGATGTGTCTCCTTTTCTGAAGAACGCTTTGGCCAAAAGCTCAATGTATAACAGTCTTTTCATTGTACCTGTCTGCAACTGAACATGCCTTCCCCCCCCCCCCCCCCCCCCCCATTTGTTTGTATGCATCTTTTTATTTGCTGATGAAGACTGAGAAATAGTTTGAGTAAATTAATATCCCTAAAGATCAGATATTGCCTTTTAGCCTGTATGACTTATGTGAGAGATATGTTTATGAAGCACACACTCCACGTAGTTGCTGTGATAAGGATTCATGATTTCTGTTTTCTGAAATCTAATGGAAATATTGAGTAATTCTCGTACCTACTTGCAACATGATGTGTTGTCTTTACAGTAAATAGCAGGCTATCCTTATCATAATACTGTTGATATTCCAACCTGAACTTTCTATTATTGAACAATATGCAGATAGATTCTATTCACCGCATAGCAAAAGCACTGAGTCACATACAGGCACAATGTAAAAGAATGCTACATATATTCTGCAATCTGACTAATGCCTTTATCAGAATAGCAAACACATGCACATTCACACAAGGACAAGTCACACACATACCCACTGTCATCGCCAGGTGCTAAAGGCCTTAGTGTCTGGAGATGACAGTCACTTTGTGTGTATAAGTTGTGCTCATTTGAATGTCTGCAAGTGTTCTTGAAGGGCTTATTCCGATAGCTGAAGATACCTAATATTGTTTTTCATTGTGACTTTTGCGACTCAATGCTGCCTCTATGTGGTGAGTAGCAATATATCATTTTCATCTGATGTTATTCCACCCTGGATATTCCATTGTTTGATTTTGTCAAAGTATTAAAAAAATTTTGCTCAACTACAGAAACATGCAATCACCAATAATCCCTACAAATCAGAGGTCTCATTTAACTATTATGAACTAAAAAATCTCTTTGGGGTGGGTGGGGGAGGTATCTTCACTATTATTTGGATAGTAATTCAATAAAAGAGTTACTAGCAAGATTATGGACTACATGCTTACCCTGTTAAATGTCTTCTCACACATCTCACAAACATATGGCCGGGCATCTGTATGTATGGCACGGTGTTGTGACAAGGTACTCAACTGACGGAATGCTTTTCCACAGGCTTCACATCGAAAGTTGCGTTCACCTGTATGTGTTGGCAGGTGACGTGTTAGAGTGTACTGATGACGGAACTCTTTCCCACAATAGCCACACTCCCAAAGTTTGACAGTTTTATCACCAACACGGGCATAACGTACAAAGTGAGTTCGAGGAGTGGTTGGATCTCTAGAGTCATTCTGACGTTGTCTTTCTCTTTCTGCTTCTACATCCTCTTCACTAACCACTTTGAATCGGATTTGACCTCGCCGTGCACCCATGTATCGACCTGATGATTGCAACGATGTATACTCTGGCTCAGAACCCGGTGTTCCCTCAGTATCCGGTGATGGCACATCATCTTCTGTTTTGATGAATAATTGGTCTGATGCTACTACTTCCTCTGTCTTCACTGTTCGTTCACGCACGACGAGCTCCAGCACACCATCTCTGCTATCAATGCATAAAGACAGAACAGTCAAGTTATGCTCAATGCAACAATTGGCAAGAAAGTAGTTATAGTTTGTTGATGGCAAACAAATAAATTGTTTTATTTTCTTCTTGTCTCAGGAAACAATATACCATGCCCACATGCAAAACCAATTAAAATGGTGAAATGATGATGAAACTGAACAATGTGATAATAAAAATACTGATACTAAGTAAATAATTAATACAATTTTATTGCCTTTCAAACTTAAACTCCCCAAGCAGGTTAATTTAGTGTTTTAAGTTCTTAGCAGAATGCAAACAATAGTTATAAAGAAAACTGAGAAGCTCTGCTCCTTTCATGTTTTTACAGAGTTTCTGCAGATAACTAAAATGATAATTTATTACTAAACAAACCTCAATTGTGCAAAATCACACATTACTCCTAAGAGTGGTAACTACCGTTGAGAATATCTTAGCACTTAAAATTAATTATGTTGACACCAACAACTCTGAGAGAACATACATCGTTGCAAGGAGTAATTTCCATACAGCTGCTCTTATAGTCTGATCATGTAAAGAGTGCACCTGAGCAAATGTAGTAATATTTCACCTAGGTGTTCTATACAGTCCAGTACCGTCAACTGTGCCAAACAATTAGAATTGCGTGTATGCAGCAACAGAAACAGATAGAAAGCAACAAGAACAAAACACTTAATTTTACTACAAGTATCTTCAGTCTTTGCAGAATATCTTTCTTCCTTAAACATTTGTATACTTTTGTGATAGTATAGAATAAAACTGTCAAAATAAGTTATTGATATTGTTCTATTTGAACTGAGTACCCAACTAGATATGCCTCTTGCACACCAAAAGACAAGACAGCAAATTCATCACTAGACATGCATTTTACTTGGCCATGGAGGATATAAGGTGAACATCAACAAAAGCAAAATGAGGATAATGGAATGTAGTCGAATTAAGTCGGCTGATGCTGAGGGAATTAGATTAGGAAATGAAACACTTAAAGTAGTAGAGGAGTTTTGCTATTTGGGGAGCAAAATCACTGATGATGGTCGAGGTAGAGAGGATATAAAATGTAGACTGGCAATGGCAAGGAAAGTGTTTCTGAAGAAGAGAAATTTATTAACATCAGGTATAGATTTAAGTGTCAGGAAGTCGTTTCTGAAAGTATTTGTATGGAGTGTAGCCATGTATGGAAGTGAAACATGGACGATAAATAGTTTGGACAAGAAGAGAATAGAAGCTTTTGAAATGTGGTGCTACAGAAGAATGCTGAAGATTAGATGGGTAGATCACATAACTAATGAGGAGGTATTGAATAGAATTGGGGAGAGGAGGAGTTTGTGGCACAACTTGACAAGAAGAAGGGACCGGTTGGTAGGACATGTTCTGAGGCATCAAGGGATCACAAATTTAGCATTGGAGGGCAGCGTGGAGGGTAAAAATAGTAGAGGGAGACCAAGAGATGAATACACTAACCAGATTCAGAAGGATGTATGTTGCAGTAAGTGCTGGGAGATGAAGAAGCTTGCACAGGATAGAGTAAAAAGGAGAGCTGTATCAAACCAGTCTCAGGACTGAAGACAACAACAACAACAGACATGCTATACTTCCTCAAACATGTGATTTATGAGGGAAATTTGAAAAATAAAGGCTGTTTTGTCATACCAAAATATATGTTCTTATTGGTGGTTTTAGTTTCCTACAAACTACTTGACTTTTCCTTCTAATTTTCATTCACTTCAATGCACTTTTTAAAGTTACATTAGCTTCTTCAGTAACTATACAGACAAGTTCTCCTCTGGGAAATGAACCAGTTGACAAAAGTGGTCTCGACTTCCAAGTCATCATCAAACTGTTGCCCAACAAGCTATTGTTTCAAATTAATGAACACACTAGGTGTGAGGTTGGGGATGTAGTGTGGATGGTTGTAAAGCTGGGAACAAAATATTTCATCTTGTCTTTTGTGTGAGCACAGTAGTGTGTGGGTGCACACTGACATGCAGGATTCTCCCAGACAATAATTTCCAACCCCATCAATTATGGATAACCCGTCTGTTTGGAAACACTTCACAAAACACTTAAATCTGCAATTGTTGACTCATGCTGCCTGAAATCAAGCAAAGGAATGCCCTTTTTGTGCCCAGAAAGTATTAGCCATTATTTTTCGACTTGAGTAAAGACATGGCTTGAAATGATTTGTTTTGGCGAAGTCTAATGACACCTCCAAATTGACTATTGTTTTCATTCTGCATTCGCATGGAACATTCACACCTTGTTGCCAGTAACAATGTGGGGAAACAAATCAGTTTTATCTCGTCAATATCAGTCCAAAAATACTCATCTCCCAAAGATTCTTTGCTCTTTTTGTTAGTTTGTTAGCATTCTTTGTGTCCATCAGTGCTCTTTATGACAATCATGTAAATAGTGATGTGTCCAACATGAAGTAATTCATTAGCCAATTCAGATCACCAATTGTTGAGCAGATCACAGTTATGGTCCACCTGTTGCATGATTTTATTGGTCCTGATACAAGGCCTGCCACACCACTCTTAATCATAACCATTTGTGTGGCTGCTTTTAAAGCCTTGAGATCTTTGTCTAACCTTCCCTTCACTAACTGCTGTATGGCCATAAACAAGGCACAACTCTCAATGAATCTGAGCAACTGTTCCATTAGCTAACAGAAATCAAATTACACCACATGCTTCACAACTAGCAGCAGCAATCCTTTTCAAAGTCGTTGTTGTTTGCCATTCACCCATGATTAAATAACTACTGAATCAAAAAAATAACTTCTGTGGCTTTATAAACAATCAAAAGATGGCAATGAATTTGTGGAACTTTGTTCTGAGCAGGCAAAATTTAAATATATGGAAACAATCCTTACTTTTCAAATAGATCTTATATTTATTGGCTTGCATTCAAATAAGATAAAAATAAACTGTAACATTATTTTTGAAGTAATATTATTATTTACCATACCTTCGGTACATGTTGACTTATCAAAGCTTGGAGTTATTCTATTCAAGAGTTTTGCAGTGGGATGTTGCTGATCACATAAGTACTATGTTGTACGTAAACACGAATTTGGGCAGCAAATTTTAGCATGATGCACACCTCGCATCCTAGTTGCAGCTCAGGTGATGCATCCAAGAAAAAGAGAGAGCCATAGCTGTGTCTTGCTGCTTGTTGAACCTGAAATAACAATTTTTATCGAAAATTGACATTTTAAGAACAGTGGCTGTAATACGATAAGTTTAATGATTGAAAGAGCAACCACCCATAAGTATAGTTTTGTGAATCAAAACATGACCAGTTTCAGGTTTCTTACAAACCCATCTTCCAGAGGATTTGGATTTCTTACAAATCCATCCTCAGTTGGACTTGTAAGCAATCCAAAACTGGTCCTGGTTTGATTCAAATAAATCTTTTCAAACCACATTTGTGGGTGGTTGCTGTTTTAATTATAAGCCCTAACAATATTTTATCACACTGATGAACATAATACTTTTTCCAGGCTTGTGGTGCACAACTTAGAGAGCTTCAGAGCAATGCTTTCTGGGAATGTAGCTTTCCTACAAGTGGACACCATGCTTGCCGTGCCTGAGGTGGTGCTTAGACCACGACCCACAGCTATACTGAACATAATTTTGCACAGCGTTAGAAGCTCTCTTGATAAGTAAGTATTTATTGAATTGGGATTTACTCTTACCAATATTAAAGCATAACTAATATTGCTTTTCTTTTATTTTTCACTGTACTTTAAAAAAATGTACAAAAGAGTTTGAATGCTAAAGTTATCAAGGAGCAAGGTTAGGTTCTTTTACAGTTCTCACTTCAAATGCAGGGGGAAAAAAGAAGTTCAGCATAAGATAGACATATTTTCCTGTAGCTTACAAAAGACTGAAACTGAAGTATGGCATGAATAAATTTTTCCAACAATCTGTCACAGCCCTGTTTCTACATTTATTGGTGTGATATGTACCCCCAGACTATATTCATACCTCCAGAGAGTCATTATAAAGGGCTATTTAAGCGACAGCAATACATCTCCTTTTGAATTACTTAGAAATTGTATCATCACTAGAATAATTTAATACACTAACAAACCATTTCGCTGGGTTTAATCTTTTTAATAGAACACACATCTCAACAAAATTTCAGCTTCACCTTACTTTTAGTGCTAGTAATAAAATCATACTGGTGAACTCACTACTCTTGAGGACTAAATGGCTTTAAATACATACATTTTATGACAGGCTTTTCCATGACTTATGCATATTAATTGAAATTACAAATTATTGTAATTTGTCACAATTTAATTTTATTTCCACTGTGGATTTCAGAGAGTTAAACTTCTGTCACTGTGTGGTCTTATATCAATTAGCAAGGAATGAAAGTTCTGTATATTCAACTGTTATGTATGCCACAGCACAATCTCCGTTTCCTGGCATGTTTACAGCACATACATCATATACTAAAAACACTGGAAACATCATATACTCTTTGTATACTCTTTCAAGCTGGTATTGAAATGCACCTGACAGCACCATGACATGTCATGCCAAGTCACAGATAAATAGCATGTGAAACTTCAAATATTATCACTGAAGACTCTGTGCTGTTGCTAGTTGCTTCCAAGCCTTTGCTACCCTTCTCACTAACTAGCAGCATCAAGCTTGCTCTCTTCTACTATGTGTAATGTAAATAGGTACCTTTTTCTGGCAGATACATGATAATAGATACAAGAGAAAACTGCAGTAAAGAAACTACACACATTTAGGGTTCTATCACATAATAAGACTGTGATTAACTGCAGTAACCATGTTATTTATGTCACATTTGCATGTAAAACATGTGTGTCTCATGTTTTGAGAAAGGATATGGCTTGTGTCTGTGGTTTTTAGTAACTCACACATGCCCCTCTACATCCAGAGGAGATAAAAACCTATCACACAAAAACTATTGTTTCTGTTATCATTTGCATCAGATCCCTAAAACATATTGTCAAAAAATATTCTTCAACACAGACACTAGCAAATGGGCATGAACACCTGCCTCTGGAAATGCAATAACGGGTGCACAGAAATGTAAAAAATATCCTCTACACAATCAGCAAAATCTACAGAAAAGGTGTACACCACAACCACAGATTACATTCTTACTAAGCATTGCTTCTGCCACAATGAAGCCATCAACATCTACTTTGAAGGAGTAATCTGTTATAAAGTTGTATAAAAACAAAAAGACTGATTTAAATCCACCTGATAATGTTTCTCTGGCTGTGTCAGTGAGATCAGATGAGGACCAAATAAAAGGGTACATGGACACTGAAGTCTATCCAAAGAAACTGTTTGGCCCCTCAGTCAACACTCCACACATCAGTGTCATGTCAGGCAGGTGGAAAGACGAGAAACACAACACAACCAAATCACACCAATAAGATGGTTAATGTAGTACAGTAGAAAATAAATGGGTTTAGTATTTGGGAAGAGTAACTGTGACCCTTGTGTGTCTGTATTCAAGAACCTCATTTGAAAGGCAGTTACACCTTGACAGAAATGGTTTTCTCAGGGAGGAGAGGGTTACAGGTGGTGTGTCAATATTCATTACAGGCAAATACTACTCCTCACCTATCTCCATCATTACAATCATGCAAGCAGTTGCTGCAATGCTTCATCAAATAGCTCTTCCTTCCACTCCTCCTTTGTGTGGATTTTAAGGCAAATAATGTGGTTATGGGGCCCTATTAACCACCAACCCCAAGAGTCTGACAGCCTGATAAATGTGTAAGCTTAATGTGTGGCTGAGACACATTTCAGCATTACAGAGGAATTAGTCATCAAAATCCTGATGTGCTCTTCAGCTCTTAACAGTGAATCATTTTTGCTTAACAACTCCTACTCCAAAGATAGATTTTCAAGTAGATAGTATGTATGTGGTTGGTTTTAATTTATCAAGTTATTATTGTAGTTTAAGACATAAAGATATGCAGCTACATATATCATCAGCATGTAGTCTTGCTTTCACAAGAAAATTTGTCCTATTTGTAAACCTGCTGACATGTTCCACTTCATAGCAAGATGGCACAAATATCATACATAGAGCATGGAGCAGATGGGGAGAAAGCTTGCCTAATTGAGTTAGTTGATTTGCATTCACATAACTACTCTCCATTCTGGATACATGAAGCAGATCAAGGAAATAAAGCTGCCAAAATGAGTCCACAGAAAGGTTAATTAGATGCTGTAGAGCCACATCACTGTGTTTGAACAGCCCATGAATGGATTTATCACAGTCCAAAGTCTTCTGGACACCAAAAAATACTACTGCCTGTCCTTGCTTTAAATGAAGTTCACCACAAAGCTGTGCTACTCTGCAAGGTTTCAAGTGCATCCCTTCAAGTAGCGAGATGATAAACAGAATAAGTACAGATTGTGACATGGATTTCTGAATTTGATCAATCATTCCATCCTTCACCTCTCAAATCAGATAATGAGAAAAGGGGACGTTGTCCCATTATAGGTTTAATGCACAGTGGAAGTCTACAGACCACCACACACTTTCACAGAAGAAACCACAACCAATATGCAAGATTTGGCATTACACCACCACAGATCTATTGCTGAGAGGGGCAGTTGACACTTGCTAGAGCAACAATAAACAACATAACTGTTCCTTCTCTCTGTGGGAACTGGAATCAGCAGCACTGCTGTAGATATGACATACTACCGGTTACCACCAAATCAGATACACCACATTGCTGCACCTTGCAGAGAATTCAACACAATCCTCCTTGCCATGTTCAATCTCTTGTGAGGTACAGCCTTCCTCATCTCTTGGACTACATTCCTCATTTCCTTTCTGAAATCAGCAGAGGGCTGCCAAGTGATTATTGCTGTGTTGCCATTTGGAGGTGAGTAGGAAAGACCATGAAGTGATTAGTTAACCAGTGTCTTGTCTGGGCTTTTGAATCATGGCAACTTCTTGGTCACTTCCAGTTTGGGTTCAGGAGATATTTTAGCAAATACTACCTGACTTGTTGTTCACTTGCTGATTATTACAGTTTCCTGGCTTACTGTCTAATCCCTTCGGCTGGGGTAGTCATGTTTTAATGTAAAATATTTTGACTTCAAAGTGGATGAAGACTTTCTGGCGAAAATCATACAGTTGTCTGAGGTCTTGTTGTTCAAATGGTATGAAGATTGTGCTATTTATATATTAGCGGTGTCTGAATAAGTGCAAAACAAGTTGAAGCAATGTTCTCAGTCCTGTACTGTGACTGGTAAACACAATTTTGACCAACAACTGTATATGTAAATATGTTTTCCTAACTACATAAAGTGGTACCATCTCCACACTGTCAGTAACTACCTCCACTTAAGTGAGGCATTTATAGACTTTTCTGATTTTTCATTTTATTGTTTTTGTGCTCCTTTCTTATCATAGTAAAGCCAGATATACTTTAAGCGACTGTTTTGATGTGTGGTTATCAGAACTCTGGACTGTCTGATAGTCTCCATTGCTTAGATGTTTCATTGTAAACCAAGAAATCTGATTCTGTGTGGTATCTTCAATGTGTTCACCTGATAACTGTCATCTTTATCATTGATCCATGAAATATACTGTGTCCGAATTTTTTTTTTTTTTTTTTTTTTTGCATAATATGCATAAATGTAACCTTTAAACTTAACACTCTTGTGAAAAGAATTGAATCATTGATTACAATAGGCATGAGGTGGAGCAGGGGAGGATATTAGACAAGGTCATCCCAGTGTGAAAAAAAAAGATGCATGCACAGAGAAAAGGTAGTGTGCTGCAGAAGAAACAGAGGAGAAAGGTGGGAGGAATAAGAGGGAAACCGGGAAGGAAAGGTTCTGTAGGAGAAATGCAGGAGAAAAGTCATTATTTTGAGATGGAGAAAGTAACGTGCAGCTGTCTTTAGGTCCTGTGGTTGTTTGTTCCACTGATGGAGTACGAAATATCTCAGGACCAGCTTTTCTGAATTGCTCTTTTGGAATCTCTCCCTGCAACAAATCTCTTCTCTTATGCCTGTCCTCCATCTCCCTCTTGCCATTTGCCATTCCCATCCCATTCCACCTTTGTCCTGTACTATTTTCTCTACATTTCTACTAGCAGCCCACTGATTCACCAACTTGTTCAAAGCAGGTATGAGATTTTCCAACTTCCCCTATTGCGTTCCTCTTCTAGCAAATGGCATGTCTCTTCCATATCACCATCTGTCATCCCAACCTGATTTTTATGCCGTCCTTGCTTCACCTGTTATGTTATTTTGCTTCCAAGATAGAAGAGTTACTTCATCTTCTACATGGTCCCCAATTTTGATGGTAAATTTCTCACTGGCTTCATTTCTGCTACTCTTCATTACTTTTGTCTTTCTTTGATTTATTCTCAATCCATATTCTGTGCTCAGCAAATTGTTTATTATATTCAGTACATCCTGCAATTCTTCCTTGCTTGCTGATAACAGCGATGTCATCAGTGAATCTTATCACTGATATCATTTCACCCTGAATTTTAATCCCTATCCACAACCTTTTTCTTATTTCCCAACACATTTCTTCAACGCACAGATTTAACAGTTGGGGAGAAATATTGCACCCCTGCTGTACAACCCTTTTAATTTGGGCACCTCATTCTTGGTCTTCCTTCTTATTGATTCCTCTTTGTTCTTGTGCATTGTATATTGTCTCTGTTTCCGTATAGCTAAAATCTATTTTATGAGAAGTGTGAACATCTTGCACCATTTCATACTGTCAAACACTTTTTCTAGGTCAACAAATCTACCGTGTCTTGCCTTTTTTTAAGTTTCAGGGCTGCCATTCTGGTGCCTTTACCTTTACTAAAACTGATCATCACCTAGCTTATCCTCAACTTTATTTTCAATTCTTCTGTACATTATTCTCGTTCGCAACTTGGGTGAATGAGCTGTTAAGCTGATTGTGCAATAGTTGTTCACTTATCTGCCCTTGACCTTTAGTATGGGGTGGATGATAATTTCTGGAGTTTGACAATACACCTCCAAGCTCATAGATTCTACAAACCAACTTGAATACCCATTTTGTCGCCACATTCCCAATGACTTCCAAAATTTCAAAGCAGTATTATCTATGCCTTCTGTCTTATTTGATTGCATGTCTTCCACAGCTCTGTCAAGCTCTGCCTCTAACACTGGAACCCCTATGCCATCCTTATCGACCCCCGCTTTCAGTACACCCTTTCACCTGTCTACTCTCTCCTCTGCATTTAACAATGGAATTCCTCTTGCACTCTTGATATTGATCATATTGACACCTTTTCTTTGAATTTTACTGAAGGTTGTTTCATTCTCTCTATGCTCTCGTTTGTTGAATCAGTCCTTCGAACAACCATTTCTTTCTTGATTTCTTTGCATTTTCCTGCAGCTATTTCATCTTAGTTTACCTGCGCATCCTGTATTTCATTTTTAATTGACTTATCTACAACTACATCACACTCCACAAGCCACCTAACAGTGTGTGGTGGAGGGTACTTCTCGCACAACTAACTGATCCCCCTGTCCTTTTTCACCCGTGAATGGCACATGGGGAGAATGATTGTCAGTCAGCCTCTTTATTGGCTCTGCTGTCACAGATTTTCTCAGTGCAGTCATTACATTAGATGTATGTGGGAGTAAGTAATATGCTGTCTGATTCTTCCTGGAAGATTCTCTCTCTAAGTTTCAGTAGTAAACCTCTTCGTGATGCCCAATGTCGGTCTTGTGACATCTACCAATGGTGCTTTGTTGGTTGATTGGTTGGATCTTCCTGTCCCTGCTATCATTCCTGGGAAAGATCCTATATTGATGAACAATACTCAAGGATCACTTGAACAAGTACGTTTTAAGCCACTTCCGTCATGGATTAGCTACATTTCCTTACAATTCTTCCAATGACTCTCAGTCTGGCATCTGCTTTTTCTACTGTTTGTTTTATATGGTCGTTCCACTAAAGGCTGCTCTGGATAGTTGCTACAAGATATTTTGTGGTAGATACTACAAAGCCCATACTGTTCCATATCTCTTTCTTCTTTCCTTCCTCTACTACCGTGTTCCAGTGCTCCTTGAATATTACATTATCATTTCTCTTTCCGCACAGAATTATTCACCAATATACCCACATATTTTCTCTGTCTCTTCATCTTCTGATTATGACATTAAATACCTCAACTACTGATCAACTACTGATGATGATAAATTGTTGATTCTGATTAGAATAATCTTATCTATCTACATCTACATGGATACTCTGCAAATCACATTTAAGTGCCTGGCAGAGGGTTCATCGAACCACCTTCACAATTCTCTATTATTCCAGTCTCGTATAGCGCGCGGAAAGAATGAACACCTATATCTTTCCGTACGAGCTCTTATTTCCCTTATTTTATCATGGTGATCGTTCCTCCCTATGTAGGTCGGTGTCAACAAAATATTTTCACATTTGGAGGAGAAAGTTGGTGATTGGAATTTCGTGAGAAGATTCCGTCGCAATGAAAAACACCTTTCTTTTAACGATTTACAGCTCAAATCCTGTATCATTTCTGTAACACTCTTTCCCATATTTCGCAATAATACAAAACATGCTGCCTTTCTTTGAACTTTTTCGATATACTCCGTCAGTCCTATCTGGTACGGATCCCACACCGCGCAATAGTATTCTAAAGAGGACGGATAAGCGTAGTGTAGGCAGTCTCCTTAGTAAGTCTGTTACATTTTCTAAGTGTCCTGCCAATAAAATGCAGTCTTTGGTTCCCCAAACATTTTCTATGTGTTCCTTCCAATTTAAGTTGTTTGTAATTGTAATACCTAGGTATTTAGTTGAATTTACAGCTTTTAGATTAGACTGATTTATCATGTAACTGAAGTTTAACGAGTTCCTTTTAGCACTCATGTGGATGACCTCACACTTTTCGTTATTCAGGGTCAGCTGCCACTTTTCGCACCATTCAGATATTTATTCTAAATCATTTTGCAGTTTGTTTTGATCTTCTGACGACTTTATTAGTCGATAAACGACAGCATCATCTGCAAACAACCGAAGACGGCTGCTCAGATTGTCTCCCAAATCGTTTTTATAGGTAAGGAACAGCAAAGGACCTTGGGGAATGCCAGAAATCACTTCTGTTTTGGTCGATGAGTTTCAGTCAGTTACTATGAACTCTCCCCCCCCCCCCCCCCCCCCCCCCCCCCCCCCCCATGAACCATAGACCTTGCCGTTGGTGGGGAGGCTTGCGTGCCTCAGTGATACAGATAGCCGTACCGTAGGTACAACCACAACGGAGGGGTATCTGTTGAGAGGCCAGACAAACGTGTGGTTCCTGAAGAGGGGCAGCAGCCTTTTCAGTAGTTGCAAGGGCAACAGTCTGGATGATTGACTGATCTGGCCTTGTAACAATAACCAAAACGGCCTTGCTGTGCTGGTACTGCAAACGGCTGAAAGCAAGGGGAAACTACGGCCGTAATTTTTCCCGAGGGCATGCAGCTTTACTGTATGATTAAATGATGATGGCGTCCTCTTGGGTAAAATATTCCGGAGGTGAAATAGTCCCCCATTCGGATCTCCGGGCGGGGACTACTCAAGAGGATGTCGTTATCAGGAGAAAGAAAACTGGCGTTCTACGGATCGGAGCGTGGAATGTCAGATCCCTTAACCGGGCAGGTAGGTTAGAAAATTTAAAAAGGGAAATGGATAGGTTAAAGTTAGATATAGTGGGAATTAGTGAAGTTCGGTGGCAGGAGGAACACGACTTCTGGTCAGGTGACTACAGGGTTATAAATACCAAATCAAATAGGGGTAATGCAGGAGTAGGTTTAATAATGAATAGGAAAATAGGAATGCGGGTAAGCTACTACAAACAGCATAGTGAACACATTATTGTGGCCAAGGTAGATACGAAGCCCACACCTACTACAGTAGTACAAGTTTATATGCCAACTAGCTCTGCAGATGACGAAGAAATTGAAGAAATGTATGATGAAATAAAAGAAATTATTCAGATAGTGAAGGGAGACGAAAATTTAATAGTCATGGGTGACTGGAATTCGAGTGTAGGAAAAGGGAGAGAAGGAAACATAGTAGGTGAATATGGATTGGGGCTAAGAAATGAAAGAGGAAGCCGCCTGGTAGAATTTTGCACAGAGAACAACTTAATCATAGCTAACACTTGGTTTAAGAATCATGATAGGAGGTTGTACACATGGAAGAACCCTGGAGATAGTAAAAGGTATCAGATAGATTATATAATGGTAAGACAGAGATTTAGGAACCAGGTTTTAAATTGTAAGACATTTCCAGGGGCAGATGTGGACTCTGACCACAATCTATTGGTTATGACCTGTAGATTAAAACTGAAGAAACTGCAAAAAGGTGGGAATTTAACGAGATGGGACCTGGATAAACTGAAAGAACCAGAGGTTGTACAGAGTTTCAGGGAGAGCATAAGGGAACAATTGACAGGAATGGGGGAAAGAAATACAGTAGAAGAAGAATGGGTAGCTTTGAGGGATGAAGTAGTGAAGGCAGCAGAGGATCAAGTAGGTAAAAAGACGAGGGCTAGTAGAAATCCTTGGGTAACAGAAGAAATATTGAATTTAATGGATCAAAGGAGAAAATATAAAAATGCAGTAAATGAAGCAGGCAAAAAGGAATACAAATGTCTCAAAAATGAGATCGACAGGAAGTGCAAAATGGCTAAGCAGGGATGGCTAGAGGACAAATGTAAGGATGTAGAGGCTTATCTCACTAGGGGTAAGATAGATACTGCCTACAGGAAAATTAAAGAGACCTTTGGAGATAAGAGAACCACTTGTATGAATATCAAGAGCTCAGATGGAAAGCCAGTTCTAAGCAAAGAAGGGAAAGCAGAAAGGTGGAAGGAGTATATAGAGGGTCTATACAAGGGCGATGTACTTGAGTACAATGTTATGGAAATGGAAGAGGATGTGGATGAAGATGAAATGGGAGATACGATACTGCGTGAAGAGTTTGACAGAGCGCTGAGAGACCTGAGCCGAAACAAGGCCCCCGGAGTAGACAACATTCCATTGGAACTACTGACGGCCTTGGGAGAGCCAGTCCTGACAAAACTCTACCATCTGGTGAGCAAGATGTATGAAACAGGCGAAATACCCTCAGACTTCAAGAAGAATATAATAATTCCAATCCCAAAGAAAACAGGTGTTGATAGATGTGAAAATTACCGAACAATCAGTTTAATAAGCCACAGCTGCAAAATCCTAACACGTATTCTTTACAGACGAATGGAAAAACTAGTAGAAGCCGACCTCGGGGAAGATCAGTTTGGATTCCGTAGAAATACTGGAACACGTGAGGCAATACTGACCTTACGACTTATCTTAGAAGAAAGATTAAGGAAAGGCAAACCTACGTTTCTAGCATTTGTAGACTTAGAGAAAGCTTTTGACAATGTTGACTGGAATACTCTCTTTCAAATTCTAAGGGTGGCAGGGGTAAAATACAGGGAGCGAAAGGCTATTTACAATTTGTACAGAAACCAGATGGCAGTTATAAGAGTCGAGGGACATGAAAGGGAAGCAGTTGTTGGGAAGGGAGTAAGACAGGGTTGTAGCCTCTCCCCGATGTTATTCAATCTGTATATTGAGCAAGCAGTAAAGGAAACAAAAGAAAAATTCGGAGTAGGTATTAAAAACCATGGAGAAGAAATAAAAACTTTGAGATTTGCCGATGACATTGTAATTCTGTCAGAGACAGCAAAGGACTTGGAAGAGCAGTTGAATGGAATGGATAGTGTCTTGAAAGGAGGATATAAGATGAACATCAACAAAAGCAAAACGAGGATAATGGAATGTAGTCGAATTAAGTCGGGTGATGCTGAGGGAATTAGATTAGGTAATGAGACACTTAAAGTAGTAAACGAGTTTTGCTAGTTGGGGAGCAAAATAACTGATGTTGGTCGAAGTTGAGAGGATATAAAATGTAGACTCGCAATGGCAAGGAAAGCGTTTCTGAAGAAGAGAAATTTGTTAACATCGAGTATAGATTTAAGTGTCAGGAAGTCATTTCTGAAAGTATTTGTATGGAGTGTAGCCATGTATGGAAGTGAAACATGGACGATAACTAGTATGGACAAGAAGAGAATAGAAGCTTTCGAAATGTGGTGCTACAGAAGAATGCTGAAAATTAGATGGGTAGATCACATAACTAATGAGGAAGTATTGAATAGGATTGGGGAGAAGAGAAGTTTGTGGCACAACTTGGCCAGAAGAAGGGATCGGCTGGTAGGACATGTTCTGAGGCATCAAGGTATCACCAATTTAGTATTGGAGGGCAGTGTGGAGGGTAAAAATCGTAGGGGGAGACCAAGAGATGAATACACTAAGCAGATTCAGAAGGATGTAGGTTGCAGTAGGTACTGGGAGATGAAGAAGCTTGCACAGGATAGAGTAGCATGGAGAGCTGCATCAAACCAGTCTCAGGACTGAAGACCACAACAACAACAACTATGAACTGTGACCTCTCTGACAGGAAATCACAAATCCAGTCACATAACTGAGACGATATTCCATAAGCACGCAATTTCAATACGAGCCGCTTGTGTGGTACAGTGTCAAAAGCCTTCCGTAAATCCAGAAATATGGAATCGATCTGAAATCCCTTGTCAGTAACACTCCACACTTCATGTCAGTAAAGAGCTAGTTGTGTTTCACAGGAACGATGTTTTCTAAAGCCATGTTGACTGTGTGTCAATAGCCAGTTTTCTTCGAGGTAATTCAAAATGTTGGAACACAAGATATGTTCCAAAATCCTGCTACATATCGACGTTAATGATATGGGCCTGTAATTTAGTGGATTACTCACACTACCTTTCTGAACTTTTCATAGTAACTTAATCCCTTGCTCTACTTTCCTGTCTCTGATGAATTCTACTAGCATTACTCAATTTCTGTTGTTAGTGAAATTACCCTCTGTTCATCTGACCTGATATTGTTATTTTTTTTCATTTCTTTCACTAACCCTCCCTTTATCGAGACTGGGCATTGCATTTCCCTTTTCACATATATTCCATCACTTTTCAGTTGTTCAGAAAGCCAGTTGGTTTATTCTTATAGAAGTTTTCATGAATTTTTTCTTTCTCACAACAGTGTACCATAATGTTGACCTAGGAATTCTTCACATTTTCTCAAAAATTTTTTATTAATTCTGCTAGTATATTGTCAATATCTATCTTCTCTCTCTCTCCCCCCCCCCCCCCCATCCCCCATCAGATCATGCAGAGCTTGGTCAAATCGATCCTTGATATTTGTCAGTACTACTTCATTATTATTACCCCTTCATGTTTGACTTCTTTATTACTACATAGGCTTTTGACATTTTCAATTTCATCATGATGAAAAGCTACTCTGTAGTATGCATGAGGAGCAGCCATAAATGTGCTAGAAACCTGAATTTGTCTTGGCAGGCGTTTTTTGCACTGGAATACAACCTACAAAAAAACTTTTTGGAAATTTCAGAAAATCTGCCTTCTGATTCGCTGAGCACATGGGGGAAAAAAAATCAAGTTACAAATTGCTCAAGATGTCAACAATATTGGGATATGATACACATACCTGATGAACATTAGTGGTTATGTTGCTATGGGTAACTCTTTCCAATTTTTCTTGTCAGTGGAAA
Organism: Schistocerca cancellata; assembly: GCF_023864275.1. Taxonomy (NCBI): domain Eukaryota; kingdom Metazoa; phylum Arthropoda; class Insecta; order Orthoptera; family Acrididae; genus Schistocerca; species Schistocerca cancellata. Next base: position 371,147,190 of record NC_064631.1, read on the forward strand.
GAATACTTTGAGGTTCCTTAATGTACACAATTTTTATAAAACAATTACATAGTCATGTATTTTTAAGATAATTTTGTTTCAGACCTGGAATGTTTAGAACTCATTCCTTTGAGCACTGGGATTGTTCCCTCAAAATGATTACCTGCTTTGTTGTTTAGATAGTATTTGTCATTTTTGGCATACTGGTGAGAGCACAAAATACTATCTTTATTAGCTGGAAGCACAACAAAAATATGCACCTTTTGTGTCTTTTACCAAACATCCTGAACCCATTCAAAGCCTAAACCAGTAAGTTTCTACCACTCTTTCTGCATAAAATTAATTTACCTAACGAAGTCTATGAATTATACTTTTATTGTAAAGCTAACATCAGTATTTGCTTTGATATACTGTATTCCAAGAGTTGTCAGTAGTCTCATCAGTGAATCAGCAAAATACTTCACTTCCATTGATTTCTTTCATGAACATTTCTTGGGTTGTTGATACACATATGCTGACCAAAAAAATTTGAACTTTTTGACAAATGTATTTACATGTTGTCTTAAATGTGTTGTAGGTTTCTTCAATAATTTTAACACAGAAATGAATCAGTAATTCCAAAATTCCCAGTTAAAAAGTTTTCAGTGAAGTAAAATATCAAAAACATTGCACACAAACATTTGTAGCATTGATCTGTATTAGTTATATAGCCAATCAAATTCAAACACTTCCAGACACTTTGCGATGAATAACACTGGACAGCAATAAATGCTGTTCTGCAGACTATGACATGGTCATATTTCAGTAGCATTACAATTTTATTCATAGTTGTCTGCAGCAACACTTAACAAGGCTTGGCAACATGAGGCATTTGCCCCTCCTCTCTGTTGCCATGCATAAGACAACCTTATCCATGCCCCCCTCCCCTCTCTCTCTCTCTTTCTCTCTCTGTCGGTCCCCCCCCCCCCTTTTACTTCCACAGAATTGCAGACTACTTTGGTAAAATTTTTAAGTACTTTTAACGAAAAATACCACTTTATCTGGTCAGTTCAAACAGCATGCAGAACTTACGATGTCTTGTTTTTTAAAAGAGAAGAAAATATAACAACCACCAGTCAAATGACCTGAAACTTTCAGTCACCTTCACCAAAACATCTTTTAAATTTGCACTTAAAAACCTTTACCTGTTCATATTACAATTTTCATTCATTACCCAAATATTAACCTGAATCTTACAGTACAGTGATATTTTGACAACTAGCTGTGTGTTTATCACCAAGGAAATGTGTTCACTTGACTATTTTTTAAGACAAACTTGAGAGACAAGGAATGATTCTCCTTGTTTCAAAACAGCCCTAAAAGTAGAAATTTCATATAGAACTATAGCAGCATTTACATTTAGCACAGGATGTTGTAGACTAGAAACACTTGAAGATGAATAGCACTGAAGTGTTTGTATTGTATAGCACACAAGTCTGTTGGCCTATATCCACTTCTAAAGCTAGTTTGTTCTTTTCTTGATCCTTAATCATTTCTAATGGAAGCACTATCATCCACCGGTGCCTTTCCTGTAATGGCTTTACACATCTCATATGCCTGAAATGTCATTGTTTTAATTAATAATTATCTGGGTTTTTGATTTTTATCTTGCACTACATAAACATTTAATGAAATCACCAAATGCTTTTGTATCCATTATTAGTTACTGTACCACCTGCTGTTTTAATGTATCAAATGCGATGTCTACTAAACATAAGTTTCTATTTTGTTTCAATCATATTTTTATTGTTTTCATTATACCTGCTCAGAACCTCACAGACACAGACCTGAATTTTTGCATTTAGTTTTACATATTTTGCAATGCTCCAGTTTATGTTTACTAAACAAACCTCAGTTGCCTTTTAATAGTTAGTTTGTTCCATTTGATTTTTATTTTTATTTAGATACATTTGCACCTGATCCCATCTTTGTCAAATTTTGACCCGATTCTTCTCTGTTGGTGTAAGCATAATTTTCTAAATGTTTTTCTCAATTTAAGCTGGTGTACAACATCTCTATTCATAAATAAATCATCAAAATCTACATTTCCGATTTCCTGTGTGAAGATATTGTTTCTTTCTATCTTTGTGTGCAATTTTTTCCTGTATCTTATCAGTCTTTGATCACTTGAAATTATTGCATCTGTACAATTTACTTGTTTCATAAACTATACAAAACTGTAATGACTAGTCATAGCTGTGGTTGCCCCATGTATGACATTGTCTGCATACACAAGATGTGCCCATCTTAAAACATTTCAGTATTTCAACTGACTATAGAAATGGTAATTATTTTCCACCTGTTGTAAATAATGACATTCCTAAATTTTAAATTATGTAACGGACCCAATAGCCACAGTTTCATGAATCAAAGCTAATTTTATTTATATTTTTGATAAACCTTTAGTGAAATGTACTGATAGTGGTGAGATTGGATGGTACATTTTACAAAAGTATATTTTGTGTGTGGTATTAGCAAAAGACATTTCTGAGTGGACAAAGGTGTCATCAATCTAAGTTATATGTTCCATAGCCAATTGCTTTAAGTACCAAAGTGCAATGTGGTGAGAAATGATTCAGTGTCCTAGTTGCTGAACATAACCCATTTTTACATCCATGGAAACATGTTGACTATTTTAAAATGTTCGTATAGAGTAGTAAAAGCGACTTTACTTTAATAACAGCACTAACTGATTTGTGGAATTTGGTTTTAAAGTTAACTAAGCTCCCAGATCAACTTAAAAAGAAAAAAGTACACATTACATCATCTTTCTGAGCAACAAGCTAGCACAACAATTGTGGATACTTTCATTTGAACTGTGATGGAATAGTTATAACAAGTTCATAATGGAATGTATGGACCAAAAATTGGTTGGAAGTTAAAGTGCTTAACTCCTTAAAGAGGTGCCTGAAACTTCATTGTTTATGAATAACCTAAAATACTGCCACTCACTCATTGTGTTGAACATTGTTCCCAATATGGAGGCAGTTACCTCCTGAAGGGGGTAAAGATCAAAGTGATCACCCAATAAATTTCTTCACCAACATACCAACTGTTTAACTGGCTACATATTCCACCCATCTCCAATTCATTTGCATTACGGTCCTCATCGTATCTTACATTCTCATCTGTTCTCTGATCTATTTGTTTGTTTTCCCCTCTCCCCAAGTAATTTCCATTATGCAGCTCTCCACTGCCACTGAGGATCTGTTAGTTTCTGAATGGTTTCCACATTTAAAGTCAATATATTGCTGCTATAAGTCAAAGCTGGTACTGTACACTGATTGTAAACTTTCAGTTTACCTGGACAGTACAAAAAATTATTTACAGAGTATTTACAATACCAGAATGAGATTTTCACTCTGCAGTGGAGAGTTCGCTGATATGAAACTTCCTGGCAGATTAAAACTGTGTGCCCGACCGAGACTCAAACTCGGGACCTTTGCCTTTCGCGGGCAAGTGCTCTACCAACTGAGCTATCGAATCACGACTCACGCCCGGTACTCACAGCTGTACTTCTGCCAGTACCTCGTCTCCTACCTTCCAAACTTTACATATCAGCGCACACTCCGCTGCAGAGTGAAAATCTCATTCTGGAAACATCCCCCAGGCTGTGGCTAAGCCATGTCTCCGCAATATACTTTCTTTCAGGAGTGTTAGTTCTGCAAGGTTTGCAGGAGAGCTTCTGTAAAGTTTGGAAGGTAGGAGACGAGGTACTGGCAGAAGTACAGCCTTGAGTACCGGGCGTGAGTCGTGCTTCGGTAGCTCAGTTGGTAGAGCACTTGCCCGCAAAAGGCAAATGTCCCGAGTTCGAGTCTCAGTCGGGCACACAGTTTTAATCTGCCAGGAAGTTTCATATCAGCGCACACTCCGCTGCAGAGTGAAAATCTCATTCTGGAAACATCCCCCAGGCTGTGACTAAGCCATGTCTCCGCAATATCCTTTCTTTCAGGAGTGCTAGTTCTGCAAGGTTCGCAGGAGAGCTTCTGTAAAGTTTGGAAGGTAGGAGACGAGGTACTGGCAGAAGTACAGCTGTGAGTACCGGGTCGTGAGTCGTGCTTCGATAGGTCAGTTGGTAGAGCACTTGCCCGCGAAAGGCAAAGGTCCCAAGTTCGAGTCTCGGTCGGGCACACAGTTTTAATCTGCCAGGAAGTTTCATATTTACAATACGGTTTACAGGTGGCTTCTACACGATGTATTGATTTTGAGGTGCAGAATTTGTAAGTCTTGATTCCTAAAATACAGGTATCTTCAAACAGATCAATAGATGTACTACATATTTAAGCTTTCCACATTCAAAGATTGCATCTTGAGTAATGTTTCCCAACATGTCATAGAGATGACATATTTCAGTTTGCAGGCTATTCAAGGTCTTTCACATCTGGTAAGGTTGTTGGAAACAGCAGCAGGCTCTTCCCTTAGGCTCTGAATACATCTTCCAGGTGTCTTGTTTTACCAGAGTTCTGTTTAATGAGTGAAAGGAAATGATGCATTTGGAAGTTGTGCTCACTTTCAAATGTGGAATGTGTGGGCTGATCACTCTACTTTCTCTTATTTAGTTTTGCCACTGATTGTTTAACATTAGGGGATACTGTGTGTACAAGATGGTAGAGTTAGTCACCTAGTATTGGTCATAGGCAATCTGTTAAGATGCAGTCTACCTCACGAGAGCAGTGTCAACCTATATGACATGTGCGGAGTTCTCCCATATTGTATTCTGCCAGGGAAAAGCATTGAGTTGGAGCACATGTACATACGACATTTGGTTGTTCCGCCAGAGTACTGTTTGTAAGCTTCTGTTAATATTATTTCAGCTGCAGACTTTGAGTTTAATGTTCTCATACTGACTTTTCCTCTCCACATTACATCCAACTTTCTTGTAGCTTGTCCATTACTCAGGTAAAACGCACAGTCCTGTTTTAGGTGATTGTTATCATGGTGGTCTGCCAGGTCTTCGAGGGCTGTAGCCAACATTTCTTCTTCACATCCTCAAACATACTTCCTTGAGCAGGAATGTTGTGCCTTTGACATAAACTGAAGCTCTTGAGTTCATTTTAACTGGATTGTCATCAGTGTAGATACTGTACAGCCATGGAGTTAGCACACTCTGTCTTCATGAAGACCATTCTTCTGAATTCCGCATTGACTTTACAAGTTGGTCAGGTGACTGCGAATTACCTATTTTGCAGTAGACATTGGATGAAGTGTAGTAAGCAATAACGACCTGTAATTTGTCCTCACTTGTAACCATTCTCTCACACACAGCATAATTTTCTGAAGCAAAATCCTGTTTAATGATGATATAGTCTACATTTCCAATATTTTGTTCAGTATAGTTTTTTTCCAATTACTTGAATAGGTGACAGAGTGTCAAGACTGGCTGTGGATTAGTGGGGTCTGCCTGATCAATCCCAACTTTCTGTAAAGCCACACTTTTGGTTTTACACATAGTACAATTTAGTTTATTAAATACTCCAGGCCAGCATTACTTTTTCCCTTTATTTATTATGTTGTCCATCCAGTCACAATAGTCATTAAATGTAATTAATTATAAAGTTTTATACACAACTATTATAGAGATTTGGAAAATCAACTATTAATTATAGGACCATTTTCAGTGGCTAAAGGAATATTTTAAGTTAGTGAAATTGATTTTTACAAAAAAGAAAAGGTAACATTCAGATGAAAGGTTGGTAGTGAGTATATATTATTAACCTAAAGAATATTGATTTTGTACACCAGAGCTGGTCTTAGCTGGCACAGGGCCCTGTGCAAGACTTCTCCACGGGGCTCTTCCATGTCTATCATTTATTCCCCCAACACAGATGAAACACAATTGCAACGTAGGCCTGTAAAAGAATTGTAAGTTTCGCCGTTGACTTACAACCAATATATCAAAAGACTTGATTACTACAGCAGACCTACTGTTGTGATAGAAAAATATTCTCAGCGGAAGGAATCTTAATAGGTATGATAATCAATAAAATATTATAAATAAAAACTAGTTCACTTATGAGTATTCTTGGAATTTAATGAAACTCAAATTCAAATAAGGTTCACAGACATTGTTTAGGATAAACCCTTAAATGTATTCATCACTTCACTGTGCGTTGGATTAAAATGAAATTATATGATTTGTAAATTATGGACACTGGTTTTTCTGCTTTTAATGCTCACTTACAACATGGCAAGAGAACATGTGTGTTCTTGTGAGATGTTGCTCTGAAATAATTCTCGATCAGCTTCAAATGTCCAAAGCTCCATCCGGCAGAGATCACATCACTGGCACGGTTAGCAAAATTTTGTAGGCAGTAGAAATGTTAGGAAATGGGTATCTAATTTCATTTAAGTATTTCAATTTTAGCACTGAAGCTTTTGTATCTTTGGGCACCATTTCTCTGAACATTTCGATTTCTGTCAAAAGCTGCGATGCAGCAATATCTTCTGAACATTCACCATTAGTGGTTTACACTTAGCTCTTTGTTGTTAATTCTGTTTTCTTGAAATTTTTGCCCAATCTGTAAACTTTCAGCTACTTTTTCCACAGTTATCTGCATTTTAACAAAAGCTTCTTCACAGAAATTTTCAATAAACTTCACTAAACCTCTGAAGGATTTAGTCGCTATTTTCACATCCATGTTTTCTGCTTGATGTGCCTCATTTGCTGTGTTAATGGCAAAGAGAAGATCATACCATGTGGCAATGCTTACAATAAACTTGAAGTTTTCTTATCATCTAGAGCAAGTGAGTGTGTTTCACTCTTTGTTTTTGATTCATCAGTGCACAGTGCAGTTGCTTATCTCAAGTAGGATATCTCTTACTTCTCTTGCCTGGTACCTGAGAGCTTTGACACTCTTCACCATACTTTCCCAAGAAGTACCTGAAAGCTTCTTCACTGTTAAAGGTGGTACCCTGTTCAATAAAATATCACATCCCTGAGTGGATGCAACAAAAACAATGTATATTCTTTAAATTACACAAAAAAATATTACTGCTTTTGTTGGAGATTTTGACGCATCTCATAACAAACAATTAAGACTGTGGCTAGCACCTGGAATACAAAAGGCTCTGGGATTACACTTTAGGATTTGGGCTTGAATATCGCTTCAATGACCTTTCACATTTTCACCATAATCACAACTTTTGCCTCTGCAGTCATGAGTATCGAGACCTAGTTGGTCTAGTCTCAACAAAAGGGTTTCGAAGTTATTCACAGAAAGTCAAGAAAATCACTGCGTCTTCTGATAAGTTTACAAACTTAACAATAAGTATCATTTGTGCATTGTGGCTTGTCAAGAGTACAGTCAAGTATGACTGAAAGATATTTAGTTTTTTTTACAAAATTTTCCCTGCAAAACAGGGTCGAAGTATGCTATCATTTCAATCAAACCCAGGAAATTACTATTATTATCTGGGTAGATCTTGTTGCTGGTCCCTCTTAAGTTCATATTGAGCCAGGTACCTGATGGTGATTATAATTTTCTTTAGAAGCTGATGCCAATGTATCTTGTATTTTTATAGTTCAAAGTTAAATTGATCAATTTAACTTTTTTGTTTCAACCGTATCTCACATTCTGTCCATTCTTTGTATACTCTATGTGATTAAACAGTTGTTCATGCTCTTGAAGCTAATTTCCTAAATGAACCCAATCATAGAGTCCATCGCTTGACAGCTCGTTTCAAGGAGATCTCAAAAGTTTACAACAATAACAAAAAGCTTTGTCAGGTGATTTTGAATACACAAGCCATTTTCAATGCCTTTTTTCCTCCATTTGGTAAAGTTCTTATTTAAAAATTAGCTGCAATTGTCTTCTGTTCACATTTAAAGGATAATAAAAATTTACAATTTTGGTAAAGGCTTTCTGTACAATTTCATCTACCATCTATAACCATCTTAATGTATTAGGCCAAGAACCTGGGTATGGTTAACAATTACGTCACGATTGTTACCAGTAGGCCTACCTGAATGTGTGCTAGCAGGAGGTTCACATTCACTATTTAATTTTTGTTTTTATCTCAAGCACCACATGATGAAAGGCTATATTAATGCCATCACCATTTAAGCATACTTCAGTTTGATGCTGAATTTGTGAGATGTTGGTCTACAAAACTTTTCATAAGTGCCTTTTTTCATTAGTTCAAAAACTGCTCATGATGTAGTTGTTATTTGTTCTTTTGAGCATGTGAATCATATTCCTAAATCAGTCCCTCTCACACGACATTGCCTTGTCAGCACTTTGAACTTCACAGTGCAGGAAAAACACTATATCTTAACACAGAACGCACACACAGCGCATCAAATGGTGTGAACTAGAACATACATTTAAAGTCATGACAATGAACAAATCTGTGAGAGGCACCCATTGACCAATGAATGTAACATCTGATTGTTAGCCACAACAGTGAGTTGCAGGCATGGAGGGGCACTTAGAGATAATGTATTGCATACCTCATAATTTATGGATGAGCAATATCCATATATTAACAATAAGAATTACGAGTGCAAATCCCTACCATGGTCTTTGGTACCCTCCACTCCGAAGCAGTGATCGTTTTCTTTGTAACACACCAGTAGCCATGTAGTCGTGTCACAATGGAGATATACTTCATCACATTACATTTGTATTCAAATTAACAGTTGTTTCAGTAACGCCTTACTTTTTTATCCAATTTATCTGTAAAATTTAACATTCCAGGTGATAGTTGTAAAATTAGCTCCTAATTCTTGGGCCCTGCATGGTTGAACCATTTGAGCCGTGGAAATAAAAGTTAAGCACTGAATGAATTTAGAGCATAATTTACAATATTCAATGGCCAACACAGAACTGAATATATAAAACATCGTTACGAATAACAAGTTGAAACCTTGTGATTGACTCATTAGTTGTTGGTTTAATAATAACACAATTTTTAAAAAATGTGTTCTGTTTGTCTCAATGGAAACTAAATTGTTATTTGTTGTAGTCTTTTTTCAGTTAGAACACTCATTTGATGTGACTCAATACTAGTCCTTCCTTTGCAAACCTCTTCATTATGTTCTGCAACTTATATACACTGCTTACTTGGTCTGGCTTCAGTTTTTACCTCCCCCCGGCTTACCTCCATAATGAAATGAACTATTCTTCAGAAACATTTTGTCAACTTGAGCCATAAAGATCTGCTTTATTTCATGAAATACCTTTTCCATTATTACACAATCTAACCATTTTATCTTCAGCATTCACCTGTAACATCACACTTCAAAAGCTTCTGTTTTCGTCTCTGTGTTATTTACTGTCCACATTTCACTTTATATAATAATATATTTTTAACATCTCACACTGCTGCTTGTATCTTTTCTTATCAACAGCTGAATGTCAATCATTCTCCAGAAATTGGAGGCAACAGCAAATTCTCTAACATCCAGTTGATACAGTTAATTCAAAGATATTTGAACTAAGCTGTGTCAGTTATGAAACTTACCAAAATGATTTATTGTTCCGAATATAGAAAGTAAACGCTTTCAATACTGTGCACGTCTTTCATTTTTATGTCCATGCTGCTACACAGTCTGAACAGACATGTAGGGTGTATCAAAAAGAATCATCCAATTTTTAAAAAATCATAACTATTACATTATTTGAGATACGTGCGTGAACATCGTACTGTTGGAAAGAGCAAAATCTCGAGTTTTACATGGTTCCTGTTAGGTAGCAGCAGTGTGTGTGTGTCAACTTCAGTTCTAGTAAAAATGGTGTCAAGACAACAGAAAGCGTTTTGCGTTCTACATTTTGCACAGTGCAGGTTAGTAATAACTGTTCTGCGTGATGTTTGTATTAGTTATGATGTGGATCCTCCTACAGCACAAAGCAATAGACAATGGCATGAACAATTTTGAGAAACAGGTTGTTTGTGTAAAAGCAAATCACCGGGCTGTCCCCAAATGTCCGACACAGATGCCGAACGCATGCACCATATTTTTACAAGGAGTCCACAGAAAGCTATTCATCATGCAGCTCAACATGCCCTCGATGTCCATCTGGTGTGTGTTGCATTGATGAAACCATACAAAATTCAGCTGCAAGATCTTTGTGGAGGTGACAAACAACAGTGTGTGAAGTTATGTAATTCCATTCTCAGCAAGATGGAGGATGACAGTTTTCTTCCATGCTTAGTATTTAGTGAAGAGACAACATTCCATTTAAATGGAAAGGTGAACTGTCATAGTGTGAGAATATGGGGTACAGAACAACCACATGAAGTTGTACAACACAAGAGGGGACTCTCCAAAATATTGTGTGTTTCCTGAAGTTTCATGGGAAAAGGTGCATGGCCCATTTTTCTTTGTCGAGAACATTTTTACAGGAAGTACGTAGGCCGATATGAGTTGGAGACTGATTTAAATGACTTCATTTATCACCAGCATGGGGCATTGCCATATTGGCATCTGCAAGTGCGGGAATTTTTAAATCAAAGGATTACTGAACAATGGATAAGTCACACTGGACCAAATGATTCATCCTTACATTACTGGGCTCCATGGTCACCCAATCTCACTGTATGTGATTATTTTTTGTGGAGGTTTATAAAAGACTGTTGATGTGCCTTCGTTACAAAAAACAATGAATGAACTGCAACATCGCATAACAGCAGCTGTGGAAGCTGTAGCTCGAGACATGCTCGCTTTTGTGTGAGAACAAAAAAGGGGGTATATTGAACACACACACACACACACACAAAATTTTTTTGGGTCTCGTGTTCATCAAAAAATAAAATTCATTGTATATGTTTTAATACACCCTGTATATTGGTTCTATTTTTCCCAACTGAAAATATTTTATGATTTCTGATAGGAGCTGGCTACAAAGATAACATTCAGTAGAGCAGCCTATTTGATCTAAACAGCGGAAAAGTACACAATGTCCCAGGACATTGCTCGACCAAAACACTGAGAACAGCTAGCTAACCCACTTGTTCTTTCCTTCATGAATTTTTTACTTGGATGGATCTATTTTAGATCATAAAATTCAGTGTGCAAGAAGTCCATCCATGTTTATGCTACAAGCCATCATTAACAATCATGGAGAAATTCCTTTTAGAACTCAGACACCCAAAGGAAGCTTTGAAAAAGAACAGTTAATCGATACCAGTGAAGACGTAGCTAGAATTGCATACGTTCTGTATACTGGTACCATTTCTGGGAAGGTCAGAAGAAAACTCTGAAAAAAATGATCTGAAATGTAGGTTCCATATCGGTCCCGCCAGTAAAATTGAAAGACTTACTGTGTTGTATGAAAACTGATTGGATCTCAGAAAAAATGGGTATACATCTCACATTCCCTGAAAATGTAGCATGCCATATGTTGAACAAACTGTAAAATAAATAAATAAATAAATAAAATTTTAAAAAAGATGGAAAAAATACAAGAGAAGACTTTCGGGGAAATTGGGAATATATATATATATATATATATATATATGAATATTTATTCCTTCTGTTTTTGCCAGCAGTTTTACTTTCTTTTCACCTTCTCCTTTTTTACCGTAATCCAGTATTCAATTTTATCCCGCCGATATATACTCAATAATACGTAATAATACGTAACCCACTTCCAAACAAAAAATTTTTTTTCCGCTTTCAACACTACCGCTGCTATAAAATCCACCGTTTCCATTTCACAAACAGTTCCTTTCAGCTATTTAACAACCTTTTCGGCTAGTTTACCCAAATCCTTTTGTCTTTCCCTCTCCTTCCCTCTTTCCTGACGAGGCAACCATTGGTTGCGAAAGCTAGATTTTGTGTGTATGTTTGTGTTTGTCTGTGTGTCTATCGACCTGCCAGCGCTTTTGTTTGGTAAGTCTCATCATCTTTTTAAATATCTTTTTAAATATATTTTTAAATATATATATATATATATATATATATATATATATATATATATATATAAAACAAAGATGATGTGACTTACCAAATGAAAGTGCTGGCAGGTCGACAGACACACAAACGAACACAAACATACACACAAAATTCAAGCTTTCACAACCAACGGTTGCCTCGTCAGGAAAGAGGGAAGGAGAAGGAAAGACAAAAGGATATGGGTTTTAAGGGAGAGAGTAAGGAGTCATTCCAATCCCGGGAGCGGAAAGACTTACCTTAGGGGGAAAAAAGGACAGGTATACACTCGCACACACACACATATCCATCCACACATACACACACACAAGCAGACATTTGTAAAGGCAAAGAGTTTGGGCAGAGATGTCAGTCGGGACGGAAGTACAGAGGCAAAGATAATGTTGAAAGACAGGTGAGGTATGAGCGGCGGCAGATTGAAATTAGAAATTAGCGGAGATTGAGGCCTGGCGGATAGCGAGAAGAGAGGATATGCTGAAGGGCAAGTTCCCATCTCCGGAGTTCTGACAGGTTGGTGTTAGTGGGAAGTATCCAGATAACCCTGACGGTGTAACACTGTGTCAAGATGTGCTGGCCGTGCACCAAGGCATGTTTAGCCACAGGGTGATCCTCATTACCAACAAACACTGTCTGCCTGTGTCCATTCATGCGAATGGACAGTTTGTTGCTGGTCATTCCCACATAGAACGCTTCACAGTGTAGGCAGGTCAGTTGGTAAATCACGTGGGTGCTTTCACACGTGGCTCTGCCTTTGATCGTGTACACCTTCCGGGTTACAGGACTGGAATAGGTGGTGGTGGGAGGGTGCATGGGACAGGTTTTACACCGGGGGCGGTTACAGGGGTAGGAGCCAGAGGGTAGGGAAGGTGGTTTGGGGATTTCATAGGGATGAACTAAGAGGTTACGAAGGTTAGGTGGACGGCGGAAAGACACTCTTGGTGGAGTGGAGAGGATTTCATGAAGGATGGATCTCATTTCAGGGCAGGATTTGAGGAAGTCGTATCCCTGCTGGAGAGCCACATTCAGAATCTGATCCAGTCCCGGAAAGTATCCTGTCACAAGTGGGGCACTTTTGGGGTTCTTCTGTGGAAGGTTCCGGGTTTGAGGAGATGAGGAAGTGGCTCTGGTTATTTGCTTCTGTACCAGGTCGGGAGGGTAGTTACGGGATGCAAAAGCTGTTTTCAGGTTGTTGGTGTAATGGTTCAAGGATTCCGGACTGGAGCAGATTCGTTTGCCACGAAGACCTAGGCTGTAGGGAAGGGACCGTTTGATGTGGAATGGGTGGCAGCTGTCATAATATATATATGAATATAATAGAGGGAAACATTCCACGTGGGAAAAATATATTTAAAAAGAAAGATGATGAGACTTACCAAACAAAAGCGCTGGCAGGTCGATAGACACACAAACAAACACAAACATACACACAAAATTCAAGCTTTCGCAACAAACTGTTGCCTCATCAGGAAAGAGGGAAGGAGAGGGAAAGACAAAAGGATATGGGTTTTAAGGGAGAGGGTAAGGAGTCATTCCAATCCCGGGAGCGGAAAGACTTACCTTAGGGGGAAAAAAGGACAGGTATACACTCGCACACACACGCATATCCATCAGCATATACACAGACACAAGCAGACATTTGTAAAGGCAAAGCATAAGATGTCTTAAGATTAAAAGAATAATTGACCATGAACTGGACAGATACGTGCCCAGCGGAACATTTCATAATGGGAGGGATCCTCCATGGTGTAGAGGAACTGTAAAGAAACTTCTAAAGAAACAGAGATTAGTGCATAATAAGTGTAAAACAAGTGTAGGTGTCAAGAGAGCAATATGTAATGCCTTCAATGACTACCATAACTGAATACTGTCAAATGATATTTCACAAAACACAAAGAAATTGTGGTCATATATAAAGGCTGTTAGTGGCACCAAAGTTAGTATCCAGTGCCTAGTGAATGAGACAGGAACTGAAATTGAAGGCTGGAAAGCAAAAGCTGAAATGCCCAACTCTTTATTCAAATTTTCCATGACTACAGACTGTTCATGTAATATTAACAGTTATACTGAAAAATGCTTAAAAATATCATGAACTGCAGTATAAAATGCTAAAATTGCTATCAAAAGTGCGTAAAAATATTGTGAACTGTGGTATAATATGTTAAAATTACTATACAGTGGAGAGATATCCACGAAGTATGCAGATATTGTACATGACCATTCCTCTTTGAATACATTGTTACATCAATTTGAATCTAATTTTCCATTAAGACATATGAACATAAATGAGGATAAAAACGAAGAGAGAAGGTGTTAACATCAAGAATCCAAGTATTATGTACTGTGAAGAGTTAATATATTAAATTTGGAAATATAATCTAGAACTGAAATGGTATTATAGTACAGTGCATATTTATCTTTTTCATATTGAAACTGAAAGCTGAAGAAGACAACTACCTGCCACCCTTGCTTGTATTGTAGTTCACACACACACACACACACACACACACACACACACACACACACACACACACACACACAGAGTTAAACTATCAGTGTGTGGTAAAGTCAATATTTGTAGTGTAATTGTAATAGATTGCATACAGCTATTTACCATGTTCCACCCACTTTGCCTCAATAACCTAATAAGTGAACAAGTAACAAGTGAGAGTAAACCTGTATACATAGCACTCCACAAATGAAGGATATCTTCATAACCGAGCACCTAGAGTACACTGCACTGTCATTGGTAACACACTATACATAGCTCTTTTGTTTTGCTAAGGTTTTAACACTTTTGCTAGTCACTTGTACACTCGAAAACCGGAATTGTTTTAGTTTAATGGAATTAATTTACAATCAGTTTTAAAAGTAACTACTGATAGTGAGTTTTGTACAGTTATGACAAAATTAATTGCCTATAAAACAAAACCATATAAATACAGCTGAACGTGTCAGCCCTACAACATCATGAAGAATACTTGTAATTCAAAAGCAAGCCTTACAGAAAGTACTTGCTGTGATAAATTCATGAAATTCACATACACTTTTATTTAATCAGCTAAAAATTCTGACACTGGCCTAACAGCCCAACCAGTCAGCTATGAAACTTTTCAACAGACAGTGTGAACCTGTTTAACAGCAACTGCATCAGCCATTCATCTGACACAGGGCAGGGAATCAGTCTTTATGTTGTAAGCTCATTCTTAACTATCAAAGAAGCATTAGGCCTGTGTATGTTCTAACACATAATTTCGATAAGCTTCTATGTGTGAATTTAATATTGTTCATTGTGAAATCTTGTTTTCAGACCCATGTTGAAGAATTTTCATCAAATAAAATTACAGTAATTCTGGCACCTCCATGATCAAGTCTACTTTCAGTCCACTTACCCCAATGATATCATATTTAAATACCCTACTGGTTGCTGTAAAACCAGATTTAATACATATCAGCTATAGCAGTTTGTACACAAGACAGGCGGTGGGGCAATGCGCAGTGGTAACGAACATAATAGCACCTGATGCTCCAGCCAGTAGTGCCACTCTGCTGCATCTGCTTGTAGCACATGCAGATGCATGTTGAACTTTTACACTTGTTGTTCATTTTAGTTCATGTATTGAGAGGTTATTGAGCCACTGGGTTACAAGGTAATACTGCATTAAAAAGTGACAGTGATAGTTTTCCAAGCAGATAAATTCTGCTAGCAGAAACAATGGCAGGGTGTTGCAATCATCCCTGAATTGAAGGTTATCAGGGTAGGCAACAGCTGGAGTGTGAGGCATGAGAAAGACACAGCGATCAGACTGGCACCGCCCACATAGAGCACACAGGCACCGCCACAAAGTATTTTCAGTCTCTCTCTGGGCAGAATGCATCACACTGCCGCCTCCTTACATGCACCCCACTATAGCATGATTGTTTTAAACAGCAGCTAGTACGATTGTTGGGCATGGTAGACTATTACAAAGTCTTCTAAATTCAGAACACCACCACATACACTGCCATGCACTTTAACTTCTTTTTCATGTGTGACTACAGCTCATTCTTTGAGTAGATTCAGCTAATGAAGTTATGAGGGATATTAATTTGCTGAACTAAATGAAAAACAAGACGGTACTATTCATATTTTATGACTGTGATTACATGCATGTCTAACTGAATAAAACAATGGTCAGTGAGAACCTATATGGTTTGTTAACTGATATGCTCCCTTCTCTTACTTAAAGAAATGAAACACAAAAGATCTTGAACTTTTCAGAAAGTCATGTTAGCTGTTGGACAGCGATACTGTTTCTGAAGTATAGCACTAGTCATACAAAAGGCTTAAAACTGCTTTGCAGCCAACAGCTCAACTGTTAATTCTATACAATACAAATTATGTAACTACAAATTAATAATTTACACATCTGTGAGTACATAAAAGTTCAGTTGTAAAATGTATTGATGCCCAAATGAGCAGCACATTAGAATTGAACCATTGTTGACTACTGACAAAAATATAATTTGCTCGACCTGATGAAATCTCCACACAAAAAGCATACTTGCATATTTTCGCTCCATATTTGGAGTCTAGGCAGCTAACTTTTAACAAAGTATTTAATCACATTATAGGTAATAGTAGTAATTGCACAGGCGCTCATGTCTAAGTAGTGTATGGTCATATTTTTCCAGTCTTTTAACTAATCAAATGAAATTAGGCCTATATGGTTCCAGAGGACTTTTCAAGTCTAAAACATCTATGACATTATGATGTATACATTTGCTGACTGCTGTGACGAATGAAAATTTGCACTAAGGCCGGAATTCGAACCCTCTGCCTAGTTTTTCCAGTGTGTTCAATTATATTGTTTTGTAGTGGCTGCATACTTGACTTTTCCCGCATCATATCTTTCTCAAGACGGGACTATAAATTAATGACTAGGAACGATGGATTAGTCCTTTAAGCTATTGACATGCAAACATTTATTTATGGTTACCAAAAGTTTCGCTGATTGGTGGTATGAACTATCAGTGCGACAAATAGACTATAATGTTTAATCATGGGTTTTATCGGTGGAAATATGAAGACGGAATCAATATTTAATGATAGACATGCTGTATTGTGCTGACCATGGCGTATCAATTAAACCATGGTTGCAACTAAACCAGTAGTCAAAAACATTTTCTCCGCCGTAAACAGTGCGCAGAAACAACGTAAACAGTGCGCAGAAACAAGTCATCGTATTATGCAAGGGAAAGGCTGTAGTATTTTGGAGTGATGTTCACCATGGGTAGCACGTTTTCAGTATTGCAACGCTCAGTGCGTTCCACTACGTAAAAAATAATGAGTCTTATTATCAGTCAATACTTTTCAGCAACGATGTCCGTTTCTCAGAAACTTCAAAAGGCCGCATTTCGGTATCCAGTGCAACAAAACACATTCGCAAGTCCAACAAATAAACATGTTCGTCATTTGTTCTGTAGGAGGAAATACAAACTGTAGTGGAAGTGAGAATTATGTAAAATAATTTCATCACCCTGCAAACTGCGTTTTAAATTACGTTTGGGTTTACTAGCTACATCATCATATTAGCCTTAGTTCATTGAAATATAACGTTTTTTTATCTCCTTTCAAGTTTTTTATTTTGCATTTCGGAATTTGACCGTTAAAAACCATGGCATATTATACCGTTCACATTACGTTATTCGTTTTAAAACTGGATATCAAGCAGGTAGAGAATCAATAGCTCTTCCATGTCCTAATACAATTTATTTATGGGCCTTTCAGCATTGTGGTGAATTATAAGGGGAATGTACTTCCTACGTGTATCGCAGGAAACGTAATTAACTTTAAAGATGTGGAGCTGTTCAATAGCCCATCTTACTGAAATTGCGGGACATACATGTTGGGTTCTCTTTTTCACATATGTACTTACTTGTGTTTTTATAAATACGTTGATATGATGCTCAATTGTCTTTTGTGGAAGTATATATTGCACAAAAGAAGATCGAAACAAAATAGTTGCGAAGCTGCGACAAACGGGCACGGTCTTCAACACCACAGGGTAACCAACATACCGGAGAAAGCTGATTGCTTTAGCCAACCAATGCTCAACTGTACTTAAAGAAGATATATTTTGCCTACAGGAATTGAAAGTTCTTTGGATCAGCGCAACGAAAACTTCGTTCTGAATATTTAGAAGAGTTGCAAAAAGTGTAAAAAAAAGTTACACATTTCTAATGCGTCTCTTCCTTCAACAGCTTGTTATTTCAAAGATATTGATTCTTATGTGGCGGTTTCTTTGAAAGATGCAACGTCTCCTAAAGGAGAGGACGGATGTATAGCCCTAGTGTAATTGAATTGAATTTGAATATTCATGTAGAACACTAAATGTTCTGTTGATTCCAGAGCTGTAGTGTTTACAGAAATTATGCGTTTTCAAAGTAGCCAAGAAGCTTTAATCCATGGACATAAAATTACATCTCCCAGTAGAACGGTCCGGGCAACATTAAAGATCGCCGGCAGGCTAAAATACCACAAGCCATACCCACAGATCTGAGAGCCTGATTAGTACGTTCGCTAGTCAAGCTCTTAAGAGTTGTTAGCTATTCTACAATTAGTTACGAGAATCATAACTTCGTAACCGGCAAATGGAATATAACTATGCGAAACGTGTTTGTCTGATGAATATAAAATTAATTGGTAATACGCGTTTCAGTAGTCATCCTTTAGTATTGCCATTGCTGTTGTGATCTTTAGTCCGAAGGTTGGCCAGATGAAGCACTTTGTGCTAGTCTTCCTTGTGTAAGACTTCATCTCTACATAATCAACTGTTATAAAGTAGGATGCGTTCTGTACTTAAGAAACAATGTTTCAGTCCAGAGCAAAATTTCAGAACTAGAACAACGTGGACTGCCATCTGTCATAGTGCATCTCTTTCACTCAGTTTTGTAAATGATTTAAATCAAGATGTAGATGTAACTTAGCATATGCTGCAGGGAAGTTTGCTGGTAGCCTTGCTGTTCATGTTGTATATTAAAGACTTCGCAGACAATATTAATAGTAACCTAAGATTTTTGTAAATGATGCAGATATCTATAATGAAGCAATATCTGAAAGAAGGTGCATAAATATTCAGTAAGATCTTGATAGGCTTTCAAAGTGGTGCAAAGACTGGAAGCTTGCTTTGAATGTTCAGAAACGTTTTCGTACAATGGAAAAACATAATATCCTATGACCATAGTGTCATTGAGTCTCTGCAGGAATTGGCCAACTTCTAAAAATATGTTGATATCACACTATGTAGTTGTATGAAATGGAACGATCACATAGGCTCAGTCGTGTGTAAAGCCAGTGATATGCTAGGGTATATTAGTAATATACTGGGAAAATGCAATCAATCTACACAGGAGATTGCTTACAAATAACTTGTGAGACCCGTCCTAGAATATTGCTCAAGCATGTGGGACACGTATCACATGGAAATAACAAGGGATATTGAAAACATGTAGAGAATGACAGCATGAATGGTTATAGGATTGTCTGATCTGTGGGAGAGTGTCACAAAGATGCTGAAGAAACTGAACTAGCAGACTCTTGAAGATAACATAAATTATACTGAGGCATCCTACTTACATAATTTCAAGACCAGGCTTTAAATGATGATTCAAGGAATATACTACAACCTCCTATGTTTCGCTCACATAGAGATCATGAGGACAAGATTATACTGATTACAGCATGCACAGAGGCATTTAAACAGTCATTCTTCCCACAGTCCATATCTGAATGGAATGGGGACAAACCCCAATAAGTAGTACAATGGGTTGTACCCCTTGCCATACACTTCACAGTGGTTTGCAGAGAATAGACATAGATGTAGATGGTCACACACTGCAAGTTGCTGATGACCAAAGGAAGTAATTGTACCCAGCCGGTACTGGAACTGGACATTCTTTGTGGAAATGCTAAGCATTGGTACCTCTCAAATAAGATCAAAATAAATTAAGAAAAAACTCATGGTACGGTATACAGCTCAGCTAACACACGCACCTGAATCATGAAGACACTGTGAAGTTGAATAGAATAGAATAGAATATTTTTATTAGCCTTTCAGCATTTTTCATACAATTGGCTTCATCAAAAATTTACAGAGGGTTTTAGTTTAAGTACGATATTCAAATAGTTACAGAAAGGGGAGAAAAGGAACTAAAGACCTTTTCTTCAGCATTATGTAAAACAATGTTTTATACAGTAATCAAATACACACATAAGAAAAGAATCACAGTAAATAACTAGCTTATATAATATCAAAACATTTTCTTCATAACGTAGGTAAAACATATATTTTGATGATTAGTTTCTAAGAATTCTTCAGTTCTATAGAATTCGTTGTTTTTTAGCCAGGTTTGCATTGTATTCTTATATTTATTTAGTGGTACTGTACGAGCTGAGCATGGTAACTTATTGAAAAATTTTATGCTTAAGTACTTATAGTTATTATGGACTACAGCAAGTCTTGTGGAAGGCAAGTCCAGCAGGTGACTGTTTCTTGTACTGTGTGCATGCACATCACATCTCATGTTCAATTTTTTCAGATTTTCTCTGGCATATATTAGACAGTTATATATGTACATGCTTGGCACTGTCATTACGCCAAGAGATTTAAAATAATTTCTGCAGGACTCTGTGGGTGCTAACACCTCCATGCACCTGATTGCTTTCTTCTGCCATCTGAAAATACATTCAGCCCCTGGGGAGTTACCCCAAAGCAATATTCCATATTGCAGTTGGGAATGAAAAAAAGCATAGTATGAGTGGAGTAGCAATTGCTTGCTCACACTGTTTCTTAATTTATACAATAAGAAAAGTACTCGTGCTAGTTTACTACATAGATAATTGGTGTGTCCTTCCCATGAGAGCTTTTGGTCTATGATTAGTCCAAGTAATTTCACTGTTTTGTTTTCATTTTTAGTTACTTTGAGATTAAATATTATTTCTTCTGTTTTTGTTTTATTTATGCACAGTTGGTTAGCCTGACACCAGTAATTAGCCATTTGCATCATTTCTCTATTTTTTCCCAGTACAATCTGTAAGTTCTCTCCTGTACTTATTAATGTCATATTGTCAGTATATAGTATGTTCTTACATGGTATGTAATTCGAGAAGTCATTAACATAGACAATGAACAGAAAAGGTCCAAGAACAGAGCCTTGGGGTATTCCTCTTTCTATAGGGAGTATTTCTGACCTCTGCTTATTTGCATATACAAGTTGTAACCTATTGCTTAGATAAGATCTGAATAGTCGGAGTGTGTCATCTTCAATGCCATAGTATTTTAAATTTTTGATGAGTATGTCATGTGACACTGAGTCAAGCCGGCCGCGGTGGTCTAGCGGTTCTAGGCGCGCAGTCCGGAACCGCGCGACTGCTACGGTCGCAGGTTCGAATCCTGCCTCGGGCATGGATGTGTGTGATGTCCTTAGGTTAGTTAGGTTTAAGTAGTTCTAAGTTCTAGGGGACTGATGACCACACATGTTAAGTCCCATAGTGCTCAGAGCCATTTGAACCATTTGACACCGAGTCAAAAGCTTTACTTAGGTCAATAAGTGTTCCAGACATCGATACCCTTTTTTCATACCCTTCATAAACATTGCTTACCAAAGCTTCTACTGCTTTTACAGTTGACAGGTGTGACCTGAAGCCAAACTGTTGTTCATCTAAAATTTTGTTGGTTTCAAAATACCTGTATATCTGCTTATGCACACAATTTTTTACTAACTAGGATATGATTGGTACTATTGAAATGGGTCTGTAGTTATTTGGGAGGTTTCTTTCACCTTTTTTATACACAGGCAATGTAACTGTGAGCTTAAGACAGTCGTGGAATATTCCTTCATCAGGTACTCTGTTTGATAGTGAAAGAAGTGGCATTTCAACTTCTTTTGCTATACATTTAATGATGAGATTACTGAGTCCATAATAATCTTCTGTTTTGGAATTACTTAATTTGTTTATTGACTTATGAATATCATTTAATGTGATTCGGGTCCAAGTGAACTTCTCACTTCTTGTCTGTTTTGCACAAGTGAGCAATGCTTCTGCATCAGAGGCAGAATTGATGGGTGGGGTGGTGACGCTATTTGCAAAATATTCATTGAGAATATTGCAGTCAATAGGGTTACTCCCTTCTTTATTGGTCTTATTAATTTCCCTTTTAATGACAGTCCAGGCAGCTTTACATTTATTTTTAGAATTTAAAATATATTCATCATTTGCACAGCTCTTAGCATTTTTTATTTCTAATCTGTAAAGGTTTCTCATTTTAGTGTAATTTTCCTTGTCCCTATCACTGTTATGAGATTTGTCTTTCATAATCATCAGTAGTATTCTGAGTTTCTTAAGTTGTGGGGTGTACCACTTGTTAGTATTTTGTTGCTTATGAGTAATATTACTCTGGTACCTTTTGGTTACCAAGGGGCATGTCATTTCTACTATATGCTTGATCTCTGTCAGGAAAATGGAAAAACATTTATTAATCATTTTCTTGTCATCCATTACATGAGTCCAATCCATTTCTTTTAACTGGTTTATTGTTTTGTTTACATTGGATTCACCTAGAATTCTATATGTCACTTCTCTCTCTGTAGAACTGAAGGCTGACTTTTCTATTTGAAGCCATAGCCCTGCATGATCTGATATACCTAATTCTATTACATCACATTGTATGGAGTCTCTTTGTACATTGCTAATTATGTTATCAAGGCATGCATTCAGTCTAGTGGGTTTTTCATTGAGACAGTGACAGTTTAATGACTTCAGAGTGTTAATCATATGAATTACATTTTTTCTCTTTGCCCTTATATCTATGTTAATATCATCTACAATGACAATTCTATGCTGTTTATATTTTGACAACAACAATATTAAAGTATTAATTTTTTCTATAAATACTAATAATAATAATAATAATAATTTTATTGTCATTCGGCCATTACAGCAATAGACAACGTCAAATACATGCTAAAATACAATTAATAGTTTGAAAGAAACAACAGGTTTCTTGTTAACATTATAGTATTATATTACAATTGATAAATTCTCTTATGTCATAGAATGGGTGGAGGACTAGCCAGTCATGAATTGTTTGTTTGAATAGTTGTTCAGGTAATTCTTGAACAGATTGAGGAAGATTATTAAATAATTTGTACCCCATGATTTCGTAGCTGTTGAGTGACTTTGACAATCTGTGGAATTCCTTCTTGTATTGTGGCTGTGTACATTCTCTCTGGTTTTTGTTTCTGGTAATTTCTTCTTCGTATAAATTAGAACATAGTATATGTACAAGTTTATAACAGTCATGATTTTCTGTTCACAGAACAATGGTTTACAGTGTGCCTTATATGCAGAACCAGTAATTATCCTAATAGCTTTTTTTTGCAGTATTAATATGTCATGTACACAGCTAGAGTTCCCCCACAAAATAATTCCATATGTTATTATACTTTGAAAGAATGAAAAATAGGATGTTCTAACATATTTTTCAGGAACACAATCCATAAGTCGCCTTAACAGGTAAATAACTCTTGACAATTTACCACTAATGTATTGTACATGTTGACCCCAAGATAATTTATCATCAATGTATACCCCCAAAAATTTGACATAACTTGGATCATCTGACAGAAGCTTGTCTCTAAGACTACAGACCATCTGCTGTGTTTTGTTTTCATTCAGCAGGAATCCATTTGCCTTGAACCAATAGGATGCTTGGTCAATTGTCTTTTCTGCACAAGTTTTAAGACTATTGAAATCCTCACTAGCATGAAGAAATGTTGTATCACCTGCATACAACACAGTGGTGGACTTGATAAACGACGGCAGATCATTTATCATTATCAGGAACAAAAAGGGGCCCAGCACAGATCCCTGCGGAACACCTACCTTGACTTGCTCTATACTCGACATTTCTCTCCCTACACAAACAACTTGCTTACGATTCTGAAGATATGATTTTATTAATTTAAGGCTGTTATGTCTAATGCCATAGAATTCCAGTTTTTCTAGGAGTGGCTTATGCTTTACACAGTCAAAAGCTTTGCTTAGATCACAAAATGTGAGTTGAGCATAGCCCTTATGCTCAAACACTTGATGTAAGTATTTGACTACAAAGTCTATAGCATCCACAGTAGACAACTTTTTCCTAAAACCATACTGAGATTCACTAATTATTCCTAATTTTTCAAAATAGACAGATAGCTGTTGGTAAATTACACATTCCAGTATTTTAGAAAAAGCTGGGACTATGGAGATTGGTCTGTAACTGGAAGGTGAGTCCATATCTCCCTTTTTATATATTGGAATTACCCTAGCCACTTTGAGTTCATCGGGAAAATATCCTTCAGATATGCATTTATTTATACAGAATGTTAAGGGGTACACAATATAGTCTATTACTTTCTTTAGTAAATTACAGGATATGTCATATATATCTACACTGTCTGAAGATTTCATCCATTTTACAATGCTTAGGACATGACTAGGTGAGACCTCGGAGAACATAAACGTACCTGTGTCTGTTGGTGTTCTGCAAACATTTTTAGAAAGTAACTCTGATGAACTGATATCAGGTTTGATTATAGTATTTCCTACATTTTCAACAGATTTAATAAAGAAATCATTGAATTTTTGGGGACTTATATTAATTTTTTTGCTTCTCACATCTTTAGCAACACCATTTATTAATTTCCATGCAGCTTTGCACTTATTTGTGGAATTATCAATGGTATTGAAATTATGTGCTTTTTTGGCTTCCACGATGGCTTTTTTATACTCATTCCTGCATTTTATATAGGATAATCTGGCATGTTCTGTTTTCTGATTGCTACATATATTGTGCAACACCATAACTTGGTTTTTCATATTTGATAATTGTTTAGTGAACCATGAATTTTGTCTGTTTGTAGCCCTGTTTGTAAAGCCTTTGTCAGTTAATTTGCATTTCTTTATGGGGATGTTGTCATTAAATTGTGTCAGAAATGTTTTAAAAAATCTCTCAAATAATAGTTTCCCTGACAAATCAGCACTAAGACTATAACTTGTGTCACCATGACATTGGTTGAACCAGTCTCTCTCAGCAAGGGACTTACAGAGCTGAACAATTTTGTCATCTGTGACAGGCCTGGTGATTATAACTTTTGGGACAGGCTTAGGAATATTACTATTATCAATACAGAACCTACTTGTATAGTTTAAAGATACAGAGTCATGATCTGAAAATGGAAACGCTGTAACAGCACATGTTTCTTCTGTAGTTTTAAAGTTGACAAAAATATTGTCAAGACATGCTTTATCTCTTGTGGGCCTGTTATTAATTGAGTGCAAATTGCACTGTCTTAGAAGGTTTTTCAACTCAGTCACAGTACGTTTATGTGTTGTTATATCAAAATCTGCGTTCAGATCTCCACCAATTACTATGTCATAATGCAACCATCTGGTCCCTCTTAGTACATCTAACAGCATGTCCAATTTTTCTAGAAATACATTGATGATACCCTTAGGTGACCTGTAAAGGGATACTATTACTAACTTAAGACTGTCTATAACTATACCAGTGGCTTCAAAGTTCTGTTCCTCACATAAATAATCTAGGTCCAACTTAACAATGGAGCAGCTGAATGACTGATTAATATATATTGCCACACCACCTCTTATATGCAGTTTTCTACAGTAACTATTTGCTACATTATAGTTATCAAGTTTGACAACTGGAAGTACACTCTCAGTAACCCAATGTTCACTCAGACAGAAAAAATCAAATTTGTTATCTAGTCCAAAACTGTTTACAATAAATTCTTTATCTATTAGTCCTTGAACATTCAGATAGCAAATTTTAAGATCATAATCGTTGTTTATTTTAGATTGAACGTTTTGGTGTGGTGTTATGAAATTTGTTACACTACTTATCTCGTGGGCTTCTTCATCTTGCTGCCTTCCACTAAAAAATCATTGAGACGGACAGGAGGTGCTGTTTTCCGTCTACCCGTAACACTTGATGCTGCTTCTCCTGCTGCAATTCTCATTTCTCCTTTTAGAGGCACTATAGTTACTGTTGCTGGTGAAACTTCTGCTGTTGATGCTACTGTTACTTCCTTTTCCACTGCTGCTACTGATAATGCCACTGGTGACTGTGACTCTTTACATGTTTGCACAGTTGTAATTTTTTCATCGTAGGGTGTATCTGCAGATGTTTCTTCCTCATATGCTGTTGGTGCACTTTTCTTTTCTGTTGTCATTGGCAGAAAACCTGTTGCAGGTAGTGCTATTTTTACATAGGCGTCCACTCCTGCTGTCTTTATCACCTGGAGAATTTCTTTGGCCAGCACTTTCTTGCCTAGGTTGTTTCTGTGCAGTCCATGTCTAGTAAAATGCTCTCTTACTGAACTCGTTGCTTCATCAGAGCCTGGGATTCGATAGATTGAGACAATTACAGTTTTCTGTTCGTGCATTACCACACCGGCTACTTCTACTGTAGCTTCAAGGCATATTTTACTAAGGTCTATAACTGAGTAATGCAATTCAAGGTTACTTTTGACATATGTTGAAACCCCACCATGTGTAATACTTTTTCTGCAGTAGCTTGTAACTAACGAATATCCAGGAGGAACACACAAGTCTATTTCAGTGTCTTTCATCCAGTGTTCATTGATGCATAGAACACTGCAGTTGATTTTATTTAGCCGGTGTTGTAATTCATTGATTTTACACCTAAGAGATTGTACATTTATATGTCACTGCTACATAATGGTATTCTACTTTCACAGAACTTTCTGTATTCATTTATTTTCGCTACATGATCTAGGGTTGCACAATTATCTGAATGAATTAGACTGCTGCAGTTACCACTTAATGTGGTTTCTAACTTTCCTTCGTCTGCAATTTCGTTTTCTCTAAAAAAAGGAGGTGTACAGTCATGCTCTGTGGGACTGTCTTTTAAGACAAGGCTGCTGCGTGCTCGTATTTCGTTTACAACTTTGTTTATCTCCTGACACAAAAATGTTTTACCATGGTAATTTAGATGCTCACCATGTTCAGTGTGCAAATTTCTTTCAAGTCTGCTAATATCCACTACATTGCATTTAGCATAAATGGAACATAGCTGTTTGATTTTAATATTTGTTTTACGAATCTCTTTGTTAACACATGAATTATAGATCAAGTCATGTCTACGAGGTATCGTCACAACAATAGTGTTTTCCACCTTACTTACATCTAAAAAATTTTGTAATAGATAGCAAACTTTTGTGAATAGATACTCTGATATGTATGCAAAAAAAACAGTAATATGTTGACTGGAAACAGTAATTACTGACCAAACTCTCTCTCTCTCTCTCTCTCTCTCTCTCTCTCTCACACACACACACACACACACACACACACACACACACACACACACACACGGGGAAGGGGGGGGGGGGGGGGCACAAATGTACCAAAGTCTGCTGAATGCAAGAGAGAATTTTGATGATGGCCCTGAGAATGTTCAGTTCACTAACCTTGTTGTAAGCGAAGACCTTATTTTGGAGAAATTAAAAAAAATAAATAAAAACAATCACCACTATAATCAATAAAGCAGTTGTTTTGACAGGTGACAAGAATGAATCATCAACTGATCCATCTTTAAGGCAAGTTGGATATAAATTTCTTTTCTCCCTAGTTCAGTTCAGTACTTTGTTTGTTGTTCGATCTACCCACTTAATCTTTAACATACCTCTGCAGCGCTGCATTTAAAAAAATTCTATTTATGATCCATGTTTCACCTCTGTACATAGCTATCTTCCAACAAATACCTTCAGAATAGACTTCCTAACACTTAAATTTGTATTTCATGTTATCAAATTTCTCATTTTCAGAAATGCCTTTATGCTACTGCTAATCTGTGTTTTATGTTCTCTCAACTTCTGCTATCACTAGTTATTTTGCTGCCCAAGTAGCAACACTCATTTACTATTTTAGTGTCTCATTTTCTGATCTAAGCCCCTCGCATCACCTGATTTAATATGACTACATTCCCTTACTTCCATTCACTTATGTAATAAAATGAAACACCTACTGCCATCCTTATGATGTTATTTACTATATGGCTACCGTTTTTGGTACTTCAGTACACCATTTTCAGGCATTAACTGACACTGAGGGGATTAACACCAATTGTATAGATGATTCATCAGTGGCCAACATCTGTAAACTGGTTTTTGCAGACTACCTGTAACAATGATATTGTGTCTCCAGCTATCAACTGCCAACTTGATAGTTGATGGTTGTCACTGACTACCTGTAATGTTTCGATTGCGTACGTAAACAAACACAACGGAGAAATAACGTAAAAATATTTGGAGACAGTCATGCTCGCAATATTTCGACATGTATGTCGAACTCTGCTCAAGATGGTTCGTGTATATCAGCAATTGTTAAACCAGGAGCAAAATTCGTGAATGTGGTAGAAGACATACACACAGAATGTGCTAAATTCACGGAAAAAGACTGTGTTGCGATAATCGCAGGAGCAAACGATGTTTATTGCAACGAGGCCAGCACTTTCATTAAAAAGCTACTCGTATTGCTGCAGTTATTACAGCATACAAACATAATACTAACAACTGTGCCCACGAGATATGACCTGGCAGACTGGTCTTGTGTGAACAGAGAAATTCGCCTAACGAATAGTAAACTGAAACACTTTTGACTAAGTTTAGGAATGTGACACTACTGGATACAGACAGGTATGAGAGACACTGCTTCACAAAGCATGGACTACATCTAAATCAGTTTGGCAAAAATAAACTAGCAGCAGACATTGGAAAAGCTTTTCATGAAATAATAGGCCTAAACAATAACAATCATGAAAGCAGACCAGTCATAGCCCTAACTAACGAGGGAAACTAGTGAGCTGAGCCAACTCTAGCAGGATTTGGTCCAGTAACAAAAATCTGCAACAAGTAATTAATACACAAACGAAAGTTCACTCAAACAGCAATACAATTAAAGACAAACAAAAGTTAACAGTGTTTCATCAGAACATAAGAGGCCTATACTGCAAGCTGGATCAGTTCACAGCAAATATAGAAGACACAAAAGGTATAAACAGTGCCCACATTCTGTGTCTAAGAGAACACCACATCACTGCTGGTATTGAAGTGGTCCCTATTCCCAACTATGTTTTGGCAACGTCTTATTGCAGGAACTATATGGACAAAGGAGGAGTAGCTGTATATGTAAAAAACAATGTCTTGTTCACGGCAATACATGTACAAAGATTATGCTTTGAGCTACATTTTGAAGTATGTGCTATAGAGGTGCCAGACACTGTCTCCAGATTAACAGTTGTGGCAGTTTACAGGGCACCATCTGGTAATTTTAAAGTGTTTGTTAAACAATTAGATACTCTTTTGTTGTACTTAAGTAGAAAAAATAGGGGCATGGTAGTTGTTGGGGATTTTAACATAGATTTCTTGGTTAATTCTCCCTGCAAGGTGGAGTTTGAAAATCTCATGTGCACGTACAACCTTGTTCCCGTGGTTAGCTCGCCCACCAGAGCCACAACCTCTTCCAGTACTCTCATTGATAACGTTTTTGTTGATCAGAGTAAAGTCAACCATATTAATATGGAAATGGTTATAAATGGTCTGTCTGACCATGACGGACAACAAGTTACTTTCAACAGCTTGGGAATTCCTCTGAGTGACACCTCACTTAGATGGAAAACAGTAAGGAAAATAAGTGAGGAAGCTATTCAAACGTTCAGATCATGTCTTCAGCATACTGACTGGACACCTGTTTATCTAGCAGAAACTGCTAATTCAAAATACAATTTATTCACAAATAAGATAGCAGGTACCTTTGAAAGTGTATTTCCAAAAAAGTCATACAGAGTCCAACCTGCTAGGTCTGCAAAAAGCCATGGCTCACTAAGAAGGGCATCATAGCTTCCTGTCAGAGAAAAAGACAACTCTACATAGCATCAAAGACTTCTAACAACCCTGCTCAGCTAAAACGCTATAAAGTCTACTGTAAAATTCTTGCCAAAGTAATTAAAAACTCTAAAAGTATGTGTATAGCATCTGAAATTACTAGTTCTGAAAATAAAATTAAAACAATCTGGAATGTGATAAAGAGAGAAACAGGGACTGTAAACTACACCAAAGACAAAAATATTGTTTTAACTGTTGACAACTCAGAGATAACTAATAGTGAGGAAATTGCTGAAATCTTTAACCAACATTTTTTAACTGTCCCAACACAGATAGGTTGCCATGGTTCTGTAGATAAAGCTGCCTGTATAATGAAAAATAATTTTCCAGAACCTTTCAGTCAAATAAGTGTGCTTCCCATTACTGCCAATGAAATCAAAAAAATCATACAGTCTTTGAAAAATAAACATTCTGCTGGTATCGACGATATTTCAAGCAAGCTGTTGAAGGCTTGCTGTAGTGAAGTGACCGAAGTTTTGTCTCACATCTGCAACACATCCATGCAACAAGGAGTGTTTCCAGACAGAATGAAATACTCTGTTGTCAGCCCCCTGTACAAAGCAGGAGATGCTACAAATGTGTCAAACTATCGCCCTATCTCTCTATTAACAACATTTTCAAAAGTCCTAGAAAAAGCTTTGTACAACAGGATTGTGGCACACCTTTGTGACCTGAACATCATTAACAGTCAGCAGTTTGGTTTTCAAAAGGGAGTGTCAATAGATAACGCAATTTTCTCATTCACAAATGATGTTCTAGAGTCTATAAACAGCAAGAGGCTGCCAATTGGTGTCTTATGCGACCTATCAAAGGCGTTCGACTGTGTAGATCACCAGATACTCTTCAAGAAGGCCTGTCATTATGGAATTACAGGACCTGTAGGGAACTGGTTAAAATCATACCTCGAAAATAGGAAGCAGAAGATTATTCTAGATGTTTCAGATAGTGCATCACAATATATAGTGGACTCTGAGTGGGGAATTGTGCAGCATGGAGTGCCACAGGGATCAGTGCTTGGCCCCTTGCTGTTCCTCATATATGTTAATGACCGGCCTTTATCCATCAATAAGCAGTGTAAATTTACAGTGTTCGCTGATGATACGAGCATTGTGGTGGATAATGTGTCAACTACTGACTTAGAATCTGAGGTCAATGATATCCTTAAAGAAGTTCTGGGTTGGTTTAGTATTAACTCCCTTTCAATAAACCTGGAAGAAGAAGAAGAAGAAAAAAAAAAAAAAAATTTCTATCCAGTTCCAGACAACTCACAAAAACCCAAAAGAAATAGTTATCACACAGAATGATCAGATGATAAAGCAAGTGTACTTATCAAAATTCCTAGGCGTATATGTGGACAGTAGGCTGAACTGGGAACATCACGTTCTACAAACACTAAAACGGCTGACGTCAGCAACATTTGCTTTATGAATTTTGTCACGCTTCAATGACATTACCATCTCAAAGTCAGCTTACTTTGGCTATTTTCATTCAGTCATGTGTTATGGCATCATCTTCTGGGGCAATAGACCTGCCGCAAAGAAAATCCTCACAGCACAAAAAAAGAGCAATAAGAATCATTTGTGGTGTACCCCCACGAACCTCATGTCGAAATCTTTTTAAACGACTTGAAATACTGACAGCAACATCGCAGTACATATATTCACTGATGTGCTTCATAATAAATAACCCCACTCTGTATGAAACGAATTGCCTATATCACGAACATAACACCAGAAGAAAAGAGGATTTCCACTGTGAGTTAAAGAACTTGACACTTATTCAGAAAGGGGTAAAGTACTCTGGAACGAAAATTTTCAGTTCCCTACCCAACAGCATCAAAAGTATAAGGAGTAGTACATCAATATTTAAAAGGAGCTTGAAAAATTATTTACTTGAGACCTCACTTTATTCACTAGAGGAATTCTTTCAGAGAAATAAGTAAAACCCAGATTGGAAAGATGTTTTTAAATTTTTTGACACTGTTTACTGTTAAACTAATGTAATAATGCCCTAATGTAAAAATTCCTGTTTTTCTCATTTCCATTTTTGGGTCACTTTTAAACCCAAAGTGGGAAGTTTTGATTACTGTTCAAGGTTAAAATAGATGCAATAATGCCCTAAATATGAAACTGCTATCTTCACATTTATGTTGACTAGTTTTTAAGCTAATAAGTATGACTTTTGTGCACTGTTATTAATACTATAACAATGTCTTTATTCTGTGTATTTTATTATGTACATTGACACGTTCCATATCTGAGTGACTTGCTCACATGTACAGTTCTATGAAACAAGTATATACATAAAAATAAATAAATAAATAAATAAATGATGTTGTATCTCAACCATCGACTACCGACTTGGTAGTTGATAGTTGGAGACACAATGTCGTCATTGCAGGTAGTCTGTAAAAGCCAGTTCATAGATGTTGGCCATTGATGAATTGTTTATATAATTGGAATTAACCCCCTATGTGTCATTTAATGCCTGAAGATGATGTACGGAGCACCAAAACTGGTAACCATATAATAAATAATGTCATAAGTATGGCTCTAGGAGTTCCATTTTATTACACACTATCCATTCAACTGGTCATCAAAGTCCTGCAGTTCGTGACAGAATTATTTACAATGTAATCAATTTTAATGTTTTCATTTAATTTACCTGAACTTTGATTCCCTTTCTGAATTTCTCCATGGTGGCTTTTACTGTGTTCTCAGTGTACAGATGGAAAAAACTGGGGATCAACTATAATCCTGTCTTACTCTCTTCTCAACTACTGCTTTCCTTTTATATCTTTCACTTTAACAACTGCAGTCTGACTTTAATAAAAGTTTATGATGACCGTTTACTCCCTTTATATTATCCCTGGTACCTTCAGAATTTCAAGCAGAGTATTCCAGTCAACATTGTCAAATCTTTCTCTAAATCTACAAATTCTATAAATGTTTGAATGCCCCTGTAAACCTATCTGCTAAGGTAAATCATAGGATAAGTACAACCTCATGTGTTCTTATATTTCTCCAGAACCTGGTTTAATCCTCACTGAGTTCAGCTTTACCAGTCTTTCTGTTCTTTTGTAAATCATTTGCAGTAGGGTATTGCAACCATGGCTGACTGACCTGCTGCTTTGAAATCAAGATTATTCATGAAATGTGATGATATTTCACCTGTTTCATATATCTTGAATACCAAGTGAAACAATTCCATCATTCTTGGTTTTCCAGAGGCTGTTAATAAGTCTAAGGGAATGTGTACACTCCTAGTGCCTTGTTTTAACTTAGGTCTGTCAATGCTGTGTCAAATTCAGTGCCGTATCAGATCTCCCATCTCATTTTCATCTAATTCCTCTTCCCTTTCAATAATACTGTCTTCTAGTTCATATCCAGTGTATAGCTCTTCTGTTAGATTGGTGCATAAGTTTGTATCGCTTTTCCATAAGTTTAATAAACACAACAGATATATGAAACAGAGACTTTAGTCATCCAATGCTGGAGGTAACTTTTCGATTCCACAACTGGAGAAATCACATGGTTGTGAGACAGAAGAACTCATCAAGCCATGTTTGGAGTCCATTTTCATCTGGAAAGACAGTTTCTTGAAGATTGCTCAGTATAGAGCAGAAAACGTGAAAAATTGATAACGCAAGAGCAAGTAAATAAGATTGGTGGGGAATGACTTCATGACCTAACTCCTGTATAGTGTTTTTTTTGTCAGTCTAGCATAATGGGAGCGGGTGTTATCATGGAGAAGCATTACTTCATGCAGTTTTCCTAGTTGCTGTTCTTGGGTTGCACCTGCAAGACATCTTAGTTGTTTTATAGAAAATGTCAGCAGTGAAGGTTACATCTCGGAGAAGCAATTCATAGCACACCACATCGTTGCTGTTCCACCACATAGTGGATACACACATGTCTTTGTACAGGGAATTGCTGCTTTGTTTGAGCTCAACCATTCCTTCCTCTTCCTTACATTAGCAGACATAAGTTATTTCTCGTCACCAGTAATGATACAGGATAGGAATGGTCAGTGTCATTCATGAGCCAGTTGATGATGACACGCAAGCAAAGATGCACATATGGCCACCTGCTGATTTTTGTGCTTTTGTCTTAGAGCATGTGGTGCCGAGACACCTGATTTTTGAACCTTCCCCATTGCATGCAAATGTCATATGTGGTGGAATGATCACAGTTCATCACGTTTGTCAGTTCTCGAGTGCCCTGAGTTGGTTCGTTGTGGTTTAATGTGTTCAAACAATCACCAAATCCCAAAGGTCTTTATGAATGTGTAGAGTCTCCAATGTCAAACCAATCCTCCTTAAAAAGAGAAAACCATTTTCTTGCCATGCTCTGTCTAGTGGGATTTCCTCATACATGGCAGAAATATTTCTGGCTGCCTCCACTGCTGTGACCCCTCTATTGAACTCAAACAGAAGAATGTGTTGGAAATATTCCAATTTCTTTACATCACACTGCATTTTCTGGCATTCACAGCTCCACTCACTAAATCCAAATGATAATATATACACTCAAACAGCTACAGTGAACTACAAATAAAAAATGACAGTTCATAAATAAACCCTTAGAAGCTGGAATACCATCTTTCAAAACAAAAACGGTGTGAACTTATGCACCATCTTAATATTTTACCCCTAGTCATGGTGGATTCTACGACTTTGCATTTATCTTGTAGCAATACCTGCTGTGTCTTTTGCACTTGTTGTCTATCTCATTTTGTAGACATTGGTATTCCCTCTTACATGATTTATTTGCTGGATATTTATATTTTGTCCTTTTATCAGAAAATTCAATATCCCATGCATTTTTCAGTGATTTTACTGAGTCTTTTTGTTTTGCTTGCTATCTTCACTATTTTATCTTTGAAAGTGAACCACTGATATTCTTTTCACCTATTTCAGTCAGTCAGTCAGTCAGTCAGTCAGTGCCTAGTGTTCCCCTTGAAATTCCCTACTAATTCTTATCCACAGCCCATCTTTTTAAATTTATCTCTTTCTAGAAAAAGTCTTCAGTTTTCAGTCTGCAGGTATGTTCAATGTATGTTCAGCAACATACTATAGCCATATAGGCTGTTGTTGCAATGGCAACCAACCATCCAGACTATTACCCTTGCCCCTACTGAAAAGACGTTCGCCTGTCTTCAGGAGCCACACATTGGCTAGCCTTTCTTCAGAAATTGGTGTGGTTGTACGAACAGTG
This sequence comes from Schistocerca cancellata, assembly GCF_023864275.1. Classification (NCBI taxonomy): domain Eukaryota; kingdom Metazoa; phylum Arthropoda; class Insecta; order Orthoptera; family Acrididae; genus Schistocerca; species Schistocerca cancellata. Next base: position 371,182,326 of record NC_064631.1, read on the forward strand.
CAACTGTAATGAAAGCCATACCACCACAGCAAGGTGCATGATTCGTGAAAGGATGACCCTTAATACTCAAACAATAATAGGATATTTCTTAAAGAACAAAGTTACTGCACAGTAGGCACAACACTAAACTGTTGCTATCAGATGGAACACTTAACATAATTACCATACTGGATCCACTCAACAACCCATTGAACGGAACACTTAAATAATTAACTTAGTAGGTCCCATTCAAAACCCAGGGAATGGAACACTTAAGGAATTTTCATAATAGAGCTTACTCAAAACCCAACTAATTTAAGTTATATATTAAGGCTGCTGATGGTGTGAAAATTTGCATCTCCACACAGGAATCAAAATGGACAGTTGTGAAATGAAATCCAAAAAGTTGAATTCTGGCTTCAGATGTCCTTTAAGAAAGGTATGTTTAAGAATTTTATCATTGTTATATTGCTGCATCACTAAAGGTGAGAGATGTAAGTATCAATACTAATAATATTGAAAGCAGAGGAAAGTGCTGTAAGTGTCAGTACTCCAATGGAATTTTGAACACATACCTTGGGCAGAGAATGCTTCCATTGATTGGAAGAGAACACAGTTCAAATAAAAGGAGAAAGTCTGATTGACAGACCTGCCATCCTGTATCACTCACCTCTATCTGCAGAAAAATTTTAGAACATACTCTTCATGCAAATGTAATGGTGCAAGGGGAACAAAGTGATATATTCAATGGCAAGCAGCAAGGATTCTTGAAACACTTGTTCTGCAACACCCAAGCTTCCTTCTTCACATCTCTTATGAGAGGTTTGAATACTGATAAGAAGTAGATTCAGTGCCCTAAGTTTTTAGTTTCAATGCCACTCCAGTGTTTAGTAACTGAAATACATTGGTGCAGGACAACTAACAAACTTGACATATGGTTTAAAATATTTTGTCCTATTAGATGTCCTTTATTCTGTCTACCTCTTGTCTCTCATTTCCATTTTGTCAACTTGTCTGCTCAATATTATCCAATCAGTCACATGAATTTGGAATTAGTTAGGTACCTCATCTGCAGCTCAACACTAATGTGACAAACAACAGTCACTCAGTGTATAGCAGAAGCCCCAATTAGCTGCTAATCAAATAAACATGACCATCAACACCAGATATATATTTTCTAACCCAAGAACTCTGTAACTTATTGCTTGAATAGTACAAACACATGGAAGACAAGGTCCAATGCAATTAACCATACACACATGGCTGGCAGAGCCTTGCACTCCACCCTGCATAGCATTTAGTTCCAACAGGGGGGACAGCTGGCAGGCTGCGTATGAAACTGCTGTTGTATTAGCAGACTGCATAGCCCCTAGTGGCTAAATCAAGCACAAACTCCATGCACAAACTATGAAGTGGTACACACACAAAATTGGTAGTTACGGCAATTTACCTTATAATTTTCTTTTCTCATTTGTGTACCTACTGTATGATACTGGAAGACACAAACAACAGCATGGCCATAATAAACCAAAGTTTACTCTTCTTTTACATACAAGCAAACAATAGCCGGGAACATAGACACAAACATAGGTACTGATACAAGCAGTTGCTGACAATAATTATGAACACATATGAGAGCGAGTGCCTGCTGCACTGCACTTATAAAGAGGAGGTTCTGGTGGACAGCACAGCAGATTCTGTGCCATGTGCACAAGTCATGTGGTCCACCGCGATACCTTCTACATACACAAGTGAAAGCACAATGGCAATATTGGAACATGATATCACTAAAAGTGGACTGTTTGTTGTGCAGAGTTTCAGTTTGCAAGTGTGTTGTGTGGAAAGTGATGTATTTCATACAGTATAAGCCTGTTGTTCTGTTTTGAATATGGGATGCAAGTGTTGTGTTCCCTGCTGCCAAGGAAATTGTAAATCCCAAGAAGAAATGAAAGTGCACATGTTCCAATTTTCCAAATTGAAGCTGAGAAATGACTGGCTTGCTGCAATACCCGAAAAGGATTTTGGACCTTCACATCAAGTAAGTAAATTGTGATAAATCTGTAATATGTTATTTATTTTGACTGAACCACATTGATCAGTTATTTTTAAAATCAGTTCTGTATAAAATACCAGTGTCATTTGTTTTTTATTGTGCATCACAACGGACAAGATTAGTATGAAACTGGATGTAGAGTATTACTCATTAATGTAAATGTTTTGACAGAAGATAGTAATAGTGATTTTTGTTGTGCTGTTACAGATTTGTCACAAGCATTTCCAACTGGAAAGTATTGTTTGGAGAGTAAGCTACTGTTACGAGAAAACAGGATGCATTTTAATTGCCAATCTCAAATGACCGAGGATAAAACAAGGACGAGTTCCATCAATATTTTCTGGTTGCACATCCATCATTGCAACTGGCTTTATGACAAACATCTGATGAAAAGTGAAAGCATCTGGAAGGAGCACAACTTTAGCAAGCCATTAATGAAAGTGTGAAATCTACTGAGTAATGTGAAAGTGAAAGTAAAATTTCAAGTATATGTCAGATAGCAGGGGGAATAAAATCAAATTTTCCTCATTCTGAACAGTCATCAGCAAGACATATAGTGTAATTTTTGCTAACATAGACACATCAGGATCTGTACCTCAGTTGTGTTATGCTATAGTATTTAATGGAAAGTTGGAAGTTCTAGTTTTTTATGAAGGAACTTTAGTAAATAATGAGTCAAATGTATACAAATTTCCTATGAAAGTAAGTAATTTTCATAATGAAGTCTGTTGAAAACTGTGCACCTCCAGATTTTGAAGATAAACATCACTTAGTTGAGATGATACAAGATATTTTGGATATGATTATTCAAAACTTTCATGATAAAGACTTTATCTTGGCTTTTAAAGCCTCAAGTACATCTTATGAGTAGTGGGCACAGACTAAGGTACTACCGTATGTACTCGAATCTAAGCCACACTCGAATCTAAGCTGCACCTGAAAAATGATACTCGAAGTCAAGGAAAAAAAAAAAAATTTCCCGAATCTAAGCCGCACCTGAAATTTGAGACTCGAAATTCAAGGGGAGAGAAAAGTTTTAGGCTGCACCTCCAAATCGAAACAAAGTTGGTCCATCGTATTATGAGACACAGTTTAGGTCGAATGAATGACGATGCAGCTACAGTAGCTTGGTTCAAGTCTTAAGCTTAGCAGTTACGCTTTTATCAGGTAGCCATTGCTATGCGTCAGGCGCTCCGTCCGTATTTATACGGGTACCCTTCCTTTTTCACGTGTTTCGTCTGGTTTGAATCGACTGCTTATTTTTCTTCGATCTGATAAGTGCCGTTCTCTTTGTTATAGGTGTTTAGGTCACTCTAAGCTGAAAATGCATTATTGTATTGTGTCATGCATTGTTTGTCGCATGCTGATATTGTGTGTTTACGACCTATCGTGCCGCTCGCGGCATGGCTTGCTTTTCTGCGCGCTACCATCGCTTACAATAAAAAAAGGGAGGAATTGTCTCATTAGCGAAACAATGGCAAGAGACTGCTATTTGTCGTTACTTACACTGCTGCTTTCTTGGATAATGATCAACAAGAACCAAATAATAGACTGTGTATGATAGAAGATGTTCTGAACGAGAGTTTAGCTAAAATTTTTCTCCGTTTGAAAATCTTTGCAGACGCCTCTTTTGTACATTACATTCTGCACAGAAATTAGAGTCATCTTAGATTTAAAAATCTAGTCAATTGCCGTGCTTCATTTCTGACTGTATCACTATTGGGCATAAGAATAATACGAATATAAACATGACATGAAATGTATTTTCTTCCGCGTTTGCTGTTGTCTCACAGTAGTTTCGTAGTTTATTAGGCAGACAGGATTTAAATGAGATAGCAGCAAACACGAAAGAATACATGGCAAAATGTTTATATTCGTATTATTCTTATGGTGAAGAGAATACTGCATGTGATTCACAATTCATAAAAGTTCCTATTAGCAACCATCTCTTCTCACAGGTAGGAAAAAATTCAGAACGTAGAGTTGGCCATATTGACAAATATCCCAAACAGTCTTGCCAGTCGGATTTTCGTAGTACATTGAAATTCTGCTACATTCGAAGATGAACAATACGGAATAGTTAGTTGTGGTGGCACCTACAAACATTTTTCAGAACTTCCGCTTACTTTGCATTCGATTCTAAGCCGCAGGCGATTTTTTGGATTACGAAAACCGGAAAAAAGTGTGGCTTAGATTCGAGTAAATACAGTAACCAGAGGACTTGCTGTTTTCCTCTATTGTGCAAATTATTTCTCAAGGTGCCTACAGATTCATGATGGAATCTATAAACATGTTAATGCCTCATCCAAGCACAATTCATTTTCATTTGCATCTTCCAGTAAAGCTGCTAAAGAACTGACTTCTTTGTATTGTTTGCAAAATCCTTCACTGAAGCTACCATTGCTTTACTTCTCAGCTTCTTCTACATCCATCCTAAAAATTCTTTTGCCTGAGCCGGCCGGAGTGGCCGAGCGGTTAAAGACGCTACAGTCTGGAACCGCACGACCGCTACGGTCACAGGTTCGAATCCTGCCTCAGGCATGGATGTATGTGATGTCCTTAGGTTAGTTAGGTTTAAGTAGTTCTAAGTTCTAGGGAACTTATGACCACAGCAGTTGAGTCCCATAGTGCTCAGAGCCATTTGAACCATTTTTTTCTTTTGCCTGCGAATATTTGCTGTAAAACGTTTCATTTGAACTTGAACCAGTTGGTGCTTTGAAGCGATCACGTGATCCATTCCATCCTTTTTGTGATTTTTCCCATGTATTTTGGCGTATTTTTGCGATTTTCCCTTTTTTTGCATATATGTTTGCATTATTTATGCAGTTTTGCAAGTTTTTATCCTCCACAGTGGATCCTTGCTCCTTTCAACTACATCAGTAGAGAAAATTTTCCTTACCCCTAGCCAGAACCCAGTCCCACATACTGTTCCTGCATTGTCACTTGGCTTATTGAATGTCCCCCCACCCCAAATGGCTTTGCCACCAAATTATCCATTTCCAGCTGCAACCCCTCCTTCCACAATGACCTTCATCTGTTCAGATTCTGCCATTCCTTAACCCTCACCGACATAGTCCTGCAAAACCATGTCAATTAGACCCAAATCTCCTTGCAGTACCTCCTCTCCATCTCTAAAATTCTCCTGCTATGCAATCCCAAGTTCCTGGATCCCATATCACACATAGGAACCCTTTCCCTCCATGAAATAGAGCAACATGCACTATGCCACCTCAAAAACTCTCCACCCTCTTTGCTTCCTACTCCCACCTTGGACTACCACTATCCATCTCCCCACATCCCCTCACAACTGACAATTCCCCTGTCTCTCAGAGCTACTACAGTTATACTACCCTCGAAAACTCCATCCCACCACCGTACAGAATCCAGAACATAAACAGACCCAAAACAGTCATGAACCTTTCCTCGAAAAAACATATCAGTCCTTTCCAAAGGCCGTACCTTTTGCCCCATTCCAAAATTCAATCATGCTGTAGTCGTAAAAGACCTTCTCCCCTTATCCCAGTCCCTAAAATGGAAACACTTTTTTTCCACCAATCCTACCAATCAGACTCAACTGAATACCAATGTTGTACCCTGCCTAACTCAGTTGACTCCTTCTTCCAACCGTGATCCCCCCCCCCCCCCCCCCCAGACATCCAATCACCCCCTGTTAACTTCCAGAATTTCCTATCATCGAACCTTGCCTCACCATCATTCTCAAAATCCCTCAATATGCAAACTAATATTACATCCACAGAAAGAACCACAATCCGCCACTTAAAAATCTGATCCTGACCTTATTATACTACCTGCTGACAAGTGCTACTCCACTGTTGTTTTTGAACTGCTGTCAGATTCATTCACCTACAAACCCTGCTACAGTGATCCTAATCCAGAAATCCAGTAGGATCTGTAGTCTCTCCTCAAACCCTTAGGCCATCCTATCTCTCTCCTCACCCCTACCACTCCTCGCACTCCTACCTTGTGCATGTTTTCTAAAGTCCATAAACTCAACCACCCAAGACACCTCATTGTGGTCAGTAAATGTGCCCCCTCTGAGAGAATCTCTACACTCATAGACCAACATCTTGAGCCTGTCACCCACAACCTATCTCCTATATTAAAGATACCAACCATTTCCTCCACAAACTCTCCACAGTTCCTGGTCCTTTACCAAAAGGTGTCCTGCTTGTCATGATTAACGACACCTCCCTTTACACTAACATCGCTGATACCCATGGCTTAGCTGCTATTGAACACTACCTTTCCCAATACACTACAGATTCCAAACCTACAATCTTGTTTCTGGTCACTACGACCAGCTACATCCTCGCCCTCAATTTCTTCTCCTTCAAATGCATCACCAACAAACAAATCCAGGGTACAGCACTGCGCAAGCTCATGGCACCATCCTATGCCAACCTGTTCATGAACCTTCTATAGGGATCCTTCCTAACCACTAAGAATACCAAACCCCTCACCTGGTTCAGATTCATTGATGACATCTTCATGATCTGGATTGAGAGTGAGGATACCCTGTCCACATTCCTCCAGAACGTCAACACCTTACCCCCATTTGCTTCACCTGGTACTCCTCAACCCAGCAAACCACCTATCTCGATGTCGACCTCCACCTCAAAGATGACTACATCAATACCTCTGTCCATATCAACGATACCAACCACCAGCAATACCTCCACTTCAACATCTGCCATCTACTCTGTATAAAGAAGTCCACCCATGGCCACCATATCTCCAGTAACAAGCAGTCCTTTCAAAATATACCATGGGTCTCACTAAGGCCTTCAGAGATCGGGCCTCCAAATCTTGGACAGAAACAGATCTCCTGTGCTTTTTCCCCCTGCGGGTCCAGGGGTTAGAATAGATCCAAGGTATTCCTGCCTGTCGTACGAGGCCCATTGTCCATCTCTTGGGTGAGGACACCTTCCTGGGTGCATTTTCCACCATGCACTATGCAGTGTCGATTTCTGCATCGACGATGACCGTGAACTGCTTTGCACCTTATATCCAGCATGGATCACTCTGCTGATGCCTGCGCCATTAACTTCCCATGTATGCCAAGGGGTAGATGCCCATCCCCCTGGGGCATCAGGACTCCCGGCAGTGGCCATCCTGCCAGGTGGCCTTTGATGCGGCTGGGTGGCACCCGTGGGGAGGGCCCCTGGTCAGAGTGGGTGGCATCAGGGCGGATGACACACGATGAAGCGTAGTCCATCATCTTTTGCTGGTGGTGAAACACCAGCAGTGTCTAAGCGATCATGAGCTTAATTCAATGCATGGAAGTACGACCCCAAATCGTTCCCCACCCAGACCACACCATGGGAGGAACGTCAGGCTAAGGATGGCAGCAGATCTTATTCGCCCCGGTACCTTGTATGTTCGAGAGCTGATGGGGAATCTTTCATGACGATAAAGCCTCAGTATTTTGTTGAGCATTTAGAGGACAAATTCGGGGAGGTGGAGGGCTTGCCCAAAATGAGATCTGGGTCAGTCTTGATCATAACAGCATCCTCTGCCCAGTCATGGTAGTTACTTGCTTGTGACAAGCTGGGGGATGTTTCTGTAACCATCGCGCCCCATAAGAGCTTAAATATGGTCCAGGGTATCATATTTCACAGAGACCTTCATTTTCAGTCCGCCAATGAGCTGCAGGCCAATTTCGAGCGGCGAGGTGTACATTTCACCCAGCATGTCCACCAGGGTCCGAAGGATAATCAATTTGCCTTCATCTTGGCCTCTGAGGGTGATACATTGCCCGAGAAGGTCAAGGTGATGGTCTGCCACTGTGGTGTAAAGCCCTATATCCCTGACCCAATGCAGCGCTTTAAGTGCTGGAAGTTCGGCCATATCTCTTCCCGCTGTACTTCCAGTGTCACATGCCGAGATTGCGGATGCCCATCACATCCCAATACTCCATGTGCCCCGCCTCCCATCTGTGTCAACTGCGGATAGCACCATTCGCCTTGCTCACCTGACTGCAGGATTCTCCAGAAAGAAAGGAAAATCATGGAGTACAAGACCCTGGACCGACTGACCTACACTGAGGCTAAGAGAAAATTTGAACGCCTGCATCCTGTGTGTATGACATCGTCTTACGTTGCTGCTACAACAGTTCTGGCACCATCAGCTCTACCAACCCAGTCACCTCTCAGAGCCGCAAGACTACATCTGACCCCTTGATGGTGGGGTCCATATCCCTTCCTGTTGCTCCTGCACCACCTACATTATGACTAACCCCCCCCCCCCCCCCCCAAAGCATTGGGGCCATCGATCCCCACTTATAAGCTGGAGAAGCATAAGTCTTCTTCGGCTTCTCTCGGTTGGAAGGGGTCCCTTGGGTCACTCCCTTCCCAGGTTTCTTCTAGTGGGAAAGATGACATCCGCCAGTGGCTGAAGAGTCCAAAAGCAGCTGGTCGTAGAGCTTCATGCTCATCCTCATTCCTGGAGATTGTGCCAGTGAAGTCCTCCCAGCCAGGGAAACCCAAGAAGCAGTGAGAGAAATCCAAAAAGAAAACCCCTAAGACCAAGTAAATTGCAGTGGCACCCACACCACCGCTACCTATAAGCTCTGTGGCTGAGGATGGGGTGGAGATTTTGGCGTCGGCTGAACACCTAGGTCTCGCCAGACCCTCAGACACAATGGATATAAGCTACTCAGGCAATAAATTGGTGGCAGCAGGTGACTCTGAGGCACAAACTACCTCACCAAATGTTGCATGCCTTCCCAGTCTCACGATGTCATCCTTCAGTGGAATTGCGGCAGTTTTTTCCACCACCTGGCTGAGCTATGGCAACTGTTAAGCTTTACACCTGCTATCTGCATTGCCCTCCAGGAAACCTGGTTCCCAGCAATGCAGACCCCTGCTCTCCACGGCTATAAGGGATATTACAGGAACCATAGTGACTATAATCAAGTGTCAGGTGCAGTTTGCGTTTATGTCCTAAACTCAGTCTGTAGTGAACATGTGCCCCTTCAAACCCCTCTTGAAGCTGTAGCTGTCAGAATAAGGACGACACAGGAAATAATTGTCTGCAATGTATGTCTTCCTCCAGATGGTGCAGTACCCCTGAATGTATTAGCTGCACTGATTTATCAACTCCCTAAACCTTTCCTATTTCTGGGAGATTTTAATGCCCATAGCCCCTTGTGGGGCGGTATCATGCTTACTGGCCGAGGCAGATATGTTGAAACTTTACTGTCGCAATTCGACCTCTGCCTCTTAAATACTTGGGCTGCCACACATTCCATTGTGGCTCATGGTAGTTACTCGGCCATTGATTTATCAATTTGCAGTCCAGGACTTCTCCCATCTATCCACTGGAGAGCTCATGATGACCTGTGTGGTAGTGACCACTTCCCCATCTTCCTGTCACTGCCGCACTGTCGGGCACACAGACGCCTGCCCAGATGGGCTTTGAACAAGGCATACTGGGGAACTTTCACCTCTGCTGTCACCGCTGAATCTCCCCCACATGGTAACATCGATGTGATGGTTGAGCAGGTTACTAGCACAATTGTTTCTGCAGCAGAAAATGCAATCCCTTGTTCTTTAGGGTGCCCAAGGCATAAGGCAGTCCCTTGGTGGTTGCTAGAATTCGCTGAAGCAATTAAGGAATGTTGGTGAGCTCTACAGTGGCATAAGCAGCACCCTTCCCTGGAGCACCTCATAGTGTTTAAACGGCTTTGTGCCTGTGTTCGCTACCTTATCAAACAGCGGAAGAAGGAGTGTTGGGAGAGATACGTCTCCACCATTGGGTGCCACACATCACCTTCCCAAGTCTGGGCAAAGATCAAACGTCTTTTCAGGTACTAGGCCCCAACAGCTGTCCCTGGTGTTACCATAAATGGCGAGTTATGTACTGACGCAAACGTGATTGCCAAGCAGTTTGCTTGAGCCTCTGCATTAGAGAATTACCCCCTAGCCTTTCACACACTCAAACGGCGGCTGGAAGGGAGCATCCACTCATTCACTACATGCTGTAGTGAATCCTATAACACCCCATTTACAGAGTGGGAGCTCCTCAGTGCCCTTGCACATTGCCCTGACACAACTCCTGGGCCTGATCGCATCCACAACCAGATGATTAAACATCTCTCATCTGACTGCAAGCGATATCTTCTCATCATCGTCAACCGGATCTGATGCAGTGGTGTCTTTCCATCGCAATGGCAGGAGAGCACCATCATTCCGGTGCTCAAACCCGGTAAAAACCTGCTTGATGTGGATAGCTATCGGCCCATCAGCCTCACCAACGTTCTTTGTAAGCTGCTGGATCCTATGGTATGTTGGCGGTTGGGTTAGGTCCTGGAGTCATGTGGCTTGCTGGCACCATGTCAGGGCAGCTTCTGCCAAGGTCGCTCTACAACTGATAATCTTGTGTCCAATGAGTCTGCCATCCAAACACCCTTTCCCAGACGGCAACACCTGATTGCCGTCTTTTTTAACTTAGGTAAGGCATATGACACAACTTGGCGACATCATATCCTCGCCACATTGTATGAGTGGGGTCTCTGGGGACCACTCCCGATTTCTGTCCAAAACTTTCTGTCGCTCTGTACCTTCTGTGTCCAAGTTGGTGACTCCCATAGTTCCATCCATATCCAGGAGAATGGAGTCCTGCAGGGCTCTGTATTGAGTGTCTCTATTGTTAGTGGCAATTAATGGTCTAGCAGCAGCTGTCAGGCCCTCCATCCAACCTTCTCTGTGTGCAGATGGCTTCTGCATTTCGTACTGCTGCTCCAGTACTGTTGTTGCTGAACAGTGCCTCCAGGGAGCCATCCACAAGGCACAGTCATGGGCTCTAGCCCACGGCTTCCAGTTTTCAGCTGCAAAGTCGTGTGTCATGCACTTGTGTCGTACCGTTCATCCGGAACTCGCACTTTACCTTAATGACAATCCACTCACTGTAGTGGAGACATATCAATTCCTAGAGCTGGTTTTCAATGCCCGATTGACATGGTTCCCTCATCTTCATCAGCTTAAGCAGAAGTGCTGGCAGCACCTCAATGCCCTCCGTTGCCTGAGCAACACTAATTGGGGTGCAGATCGCTGTATGCTGCTGCAGCTCTACAGAGCCCTTGTCCAATCCTGAATTGACTGTGGGAATGTGGTTTATGGTTCGGCAGTGCCTTCAGTATTGCATTTAGTCGACCCTGTGCACCACTGTGGGGTTTGATTAGTGACAGGAGCTTTTAGGATGAGCTCGGTTACCAGTGTACTGGTGGAGGCTGGTGTCCCTCCGTTGCAGATCAGACGTGCACAACTGCTTGCCAGTTACGCAGCACACATTCATAGTTACCCTGAGCATCCGAATTACCATCTCGTTTTCCCACCCGCAGCGGTCCGTCTCCCACATCGCCGGCCCAGATCGGGGCTAATGATTGCGGTTCACGTGCAGTCCCTTCCCTCCGAACTGCAGTCCTTCCTTTTACCACGTCTACTTGCTGTCCGTTCATATATGGCTCCATGGTGTACGCCTTGGTCGCAGCTTCATCTGGACCTTTTGCATGGCCCTAAGGATTCCGTTAACCCCGTCACTCTCCGCTGTCGCTTCCTCTCGATTCTTGACGTGTTCCGGGTCTCTGAAGCGGTTTACATTGACGGCTCAATGGCTGATGGTCATGTAGGCTTCGCATATGTTCATGGAGGACATATTGAGAAGCACTCCTTGCCAGTTGGCTGTAATCTTTTCACTGCAGAGCTGGCGGCCATATCTCGTGCTCTTGAGTACATCTGCTCATGCCCTGGCAAGTCATTTCTCCTGTGTACTGACTCATTGAGTAGCTTACAAGCTATCAACCAGTGCTACCCTTGCCACCCTTTGGTAACATCCATCAAGGAGTCCATCTATGCCCTGGAACAGTCCTGCCGTTCTGTGGTGTTTGTGTGGACCCTAGGATATGTTGGAATCCCCAGCAACGAACTTGCCAACAGGCTGGCTAATCAGGCGTCACGGAAACCGCTTCTAGAGATAGGCATCTCCGAAGCTGACCTGCGTTCTGTCTTACACCGCAGGGATTTCTGGCTTTGGGAGACAGACTGGCATAACAGCACACACAACAAACTGCATGTCATTAAGGAGACTATGAATATGTGGAATTCTTCCATGCAGGCCTCTCGCGGGGAATCAGTTGTCCTCTGCTGGCTCCCCATTGGCCATACATGCCTAACATGTGGTTACCTACTCTGTCGTGAGGACCCACCTCAGTGTCGCTGTGGCTCACAAATGATAGTTGTCCACCTCTTGCTGGACTGCCCACTTTTAGCCGCTGTGCGACAGACTTTTAACTTTCCCAGCACCCTTCCTTTGGTGATGGGTGACAATGCCTCCACAGCAGCTTTAGTTTTACGTTTTATCCACGAATGGGTTTTATACTTCTATGTAGGTTTTAGTGCATGTCCTTTGTCCCTCTGTGTCCTTCACCCTAGTGCTTTTAGGGTGGAGGTTTTAATGTGTTGCAGAGTGGCTGGCTTTCCCTTTTTGTTCTCGTGTTTGGTCAGCCGCTGTAATCTGCTTTCATGTTTTACTCTCTTCTGTTTCTAGCGTCTCTCTGCTGTTTTCTTCTCCTCTTTTGTTCCTTTTGGTGTTCATTGCCTTCCCTTCGTTCTTGTGGCTTTTCCTTTCTTTCTGTTTTGTGTTATATCTTTTGTCCATTTTATTCTCACACTTCTGGCATTGTTTTATTAGGAACAAGGGACCAATGACCTAGTAGTTTGGTCCCTTCTCCCACTTTTAAACCAACCAACCAACCTACCTACCTGTGCCTTTTACTTCAGTCAGCTACAGAGAAGCAATCCCCTCATAACATGTACCACCGAGGACTGGAGTAACTGTATCACGTTCTCCACCAGGGTTTTTAATACCTCTCATCATGCCCTGAAATGAAAAATGTCCTGCTCCGTATCCTTCCCTCCCCTCCCACAGTGGTATTCCGCCATTCACCGGACCTACACAGTATACTCATCCATCCCTACACAAGCCCTGCTCCCAACCCCTTACCTCATGGCTCGTACCCTTGTAATAGACCTAGATGCAAGACCCATACATCCTCTCACCACCACCTACTCCATTCCTGTCAGAAACATCAACGGTCCCATCAAAGGCAGGGCTATCTGTGAAACCAGTTGTGTGATCTACAAGCTAAGCTGCAACTGCTGTGCTGCATTCTATTTGGGGATGACAACTAATAAGCTGTCTGTCCATATGAATGGCCACTGACAAACTGTGGCCAAGAAACAAGTGGATCACCCTGCCTGTTGCTGAGCACACTGCCAAACATGACATCCTTCAGTTCAATGACTGCTTCGTAGCCTGTGCTATATGGATCCTTCCCACCAACAACAGCTTTTCTGAATTGCGCAAGCCGGAACTTTCCCTGCAATATATCCTATGTTCCCGAAACCCTCCTGGTCTTAACCTTCATTAGTCATTGTCCTTTACCCACTTGTCCCCTTTCCTGTCATACTCCACTAGTGGACTCACAGTCTTTTCTACTCTTCTCCTTTTTGTGCTCTTCCCTCCCTACCACCACCCACCATCTAATGTCCCTATTGCACCTAACTGCCCTACCCTCTCTCCACCTTATCTCTGTAGGCTGTCACAAACAGCACTTCATCGTCCCCCACCCATACCTTGATCTCTCTCCCCCTTTCTACCACAGCCTTCTTCTTAGCCCCACCACCCAGATTGCTGCTCCCATCATGCTTAGTTGCTCACAGTACACAGTTTGGCCCAGACAGCCAAAGACAGTGGTCAGATGTGTTAGCTGCATTTGCATGAATGTGTATGTGTGTGTGTGTGTGTGTGTGTGTGTGTGTGTGTGTGTCATTGATTTCAGAAGAAGGCCTTCTGACCGAAAGCTTACGCGTTTAGTAGACTTTTAGTTGTTCCTGTCTGCAACTCACCATCTTCGCCATATGGTGAGTAACAATCGATCCTTTTCATTATATTGTTATTATGCCATACGGGATTTTCCATTGTTTAATTTTACATTTTTTCTTTCACTAATTTTGCCTCTGTTGTAACATGCTTCTATGCCATTTTTTGGTGTTCTGTGGACATATGTAGTCAAATTTGGTTTTAATGGTCTGAAAGAACCCTTGAAATTCAGCAGATTCCTGTAATCCAGGCTGCCATTCTACAGCTAATAGTGATGTTTGAAAGGCACTTAATGTTTCCTTATTTATTACTATTTTTGTGGATACATAATTAGAATGCCAGGAAATAGCTGGTTGATTATAGACTTTTTTTATATATAAAGTTCCATAGCAGAGTTCATTGGGCCTGCTGCGGCTCCTACAAACCTTGCTGTGATGTGAACAGACTTTGTGACTGGTTTTCTTATGTTGCTGTATTTTAAGGAACTTTTTGTGTGCTTTTTGTTGTTGTCTGTATTCATTCATTGATACATCATGTTCCATAAATCTCATTCTGCTGGCCAAGTTAAGATGTACATTAGCAGCCAGAAGGAGGCACTGTAGGCTGCTTATGTGAAATGTGCAAATAATAAATTACTGCAGGAGAAAAGTAGATGGTTTAAAAAAAAATCACTGCATCCCTTTTGTAATTCCAGCTGCTGTTTTTATCTACTACTTCATGCTAAGCACTTATGTAACCTCACTCATTTTAGAGATCACGGTCATCTGTTTACATTCTGGAATAAAAAACTGATTGATATGAGCAATAATGTGAACTTTAAGTTACATACCTGAGTCCATAGACTCTTGATAAAATATGGAAGGCACATCTTTGGATTTATGATATTCTGCCTGATTTCATTGATTGCTGAAAATCTGCTGACAACTTTTCTATGTTTTCACTTTTGTTATCTCTGGAGTGTTTTAAAGGAAAAGTGGATTTTTTAGCATTGTAAGAATAATTTTCTGGAAAGATATTAAACTCTCATCTCCTGTGTGTTCTTAATAAACTTCCTTCCATTGTTCATGTAGTAAATTCCATCTGAATGGTATAGCTGAATCAGCATTTACAATTCTGAGTAACTGGGCTTTCTCTCTTCTTTAACTAAACATGGTTAATGAAGATGGTTGATTACTGCCCTAAGATCGTCATAGTCAAATAGTAGGAATGTGATGGGTTACTATCCCGAACTCAAGCCCTTCCACTTTATATTTCGAAACATTTGTATATTTAAGTACAAACATCTACATGTGTATATACAACAAGTCACATAAACAGACTGAATCATCTCAAACTTTTTGTCCAAAGAAATCACGAGCAGAGAGAGAGTCCTCATTTGCATATTGATGTTTATATCGATGCCACACAACCCACTCTCTCTCCTCTCCCCTCCCCTACAGTACGGAGAACTTGTGATTAGTCCTGGGGGAAGGAGGGGGGATAGTGTCTGCATCGTATTCAAGGACGTCCTGGGGTCCGGAAGCTGGATGATTGGTACCTACATGATGTCCGGTGATGAAGTTGGTGGTGGAACATGAAATCATAGGTCCATCACGAAGTCCTGCAGATGGCGTGATCGGGCGAGGTGACAGCCGGCTCGAGAGAAAGCCGGTGGGCTGAAGTATGGAGAAGAACCTAAATGTGGAGAGAGAATTCGAATCTCACCGAGTGGAAAGATGACGGCACATAGGAGGGTTGGGTAGCAGTGTTGAGGGAGGGCGAAACACTGTAGTACCTCGACTTCCAGGTGCTCGTCTGATAACGGAGAGTTCGAATCCATCAGAAGGATGAGAGGAGGGTTGGGTAGCAGTGTTGAGGGAGGGCGAAACACTGTAGTACCTCGACTTCCAGGTGCTTGTCTGATAACGGAGAGTTCGAGTCCATCAGAAGGATGAGGACATGGCCGTTATCTGCTATCAGCGAGATGTCTTGTACACGATGTGGTGGAACTGAAGCGTGAAACGCGATTTTAGGAGGTTTGACCTCAGCGTGGGTGGCGTGGTTTGGAAAACCTGCTAAAGGAGAGTCACTTGAACTATCTGGGAAACCAGCAAAACGAGAGTCGCTAGGGCTGGACACTGATGAGGTACCATGGGCTTGAGTGACTTGTGCCATATCATTCAAGGAGTCCAAAACATGGCGGGGGCCTAGGTCATCAGTCATGTCGGGAGAGCCTGATGCTAGAGAATCAGAGCTCACAAATGCAGGTTTGACCCAATGCAGTGAAACTGACTGTAGGGTCTTCTTGACAAGAATGCTGGATGTTGAATCTCATGTTGCAGAACCTTGAAGTGGCCCTGGTAGGGGGGCTGTAAAGGTTGGTGTATGGTGTCATCCTATAATGTGGCAACAGTCTCAAAGAGAAGCAGGCATGTAGGAGATCAGTGGGATGTGGCTAACCCATGGATAGAGGCATATGTGCTTGAAATGCATACGGAAGTGGCTACTGAGGTCTGGGTGGAGGGAGGGAGGGGGAAATCATTCTGAGCCATGGGCTGGAATAGTTGACCTGGCAGGATGGAGTTTTCCCTGTAAACCACCTCCACCTGGATGTCTGGTTTGTGCGTTGATCTCAACCCTAAAAGAACCCAAGGTAGAGCTTCTGACCAAAGGCAGTTATGGCATCTGAGGGCAGTCTTTATAAAGAGTGGTGCCACCGTTCTACCAAACCATTGCTCTGGGGATGGTACAAGGTGGCGTGGATTTTGTGGACACTACACATGCGTCACAGCAAAGTGAAAGGGATGACTCGAATTGCTGGCATTGGTCAGCTGTGATTGTGGCTGGGCAGCCGAACCGGATGATACAAGAGGAGATGAAACTTTTGGCAACTGTCTTGGCTGTGATGTTTGGCAAAGGTATGGCTTCCACAAATTGGAACAAGTGATCAGTATAAGACAAGGTTTATCTAAAACCTTCTGATGGCAGAAGGGGGCTGATGAGATCAATATGGATGTGCCTGAAACATCCTGGAGGAATGCAAAATTTACCCAGTGGGGCAACAGTATGGTGGCCGACTTTATTGTGTTGACAAGGGATACAGTTGTGTGCCTACATGTGGCATTCTCTTTTTATATCTTTCCAGATAAAGTGCTCGGTAATGAGCCAGGTAGAGGCACGAATGCCTGTATATACAAGGTTGTGTAAGGCATCGAAAACTTCACGGCGTAAGGGAGCTGGCAACACCAGCTGTAAGACCCCAGTTGAAGAATCGCAGCAGACATCGTCGGTGATGCCGGGGAATAATGCCTTGGTGAATAAAAGTGAGTTGGTTGGGTCCGCAAGGATTGCTTCAGTGCTTCCATCTGTTGCCTGGAGAGCAGCTATATTAGACAGATCGATGGTGTTGGACACTGCATCGACGTATGAGAAAAAATCGGCAGCAATATTATCTGTGTCCTTGGTATAGCGGATGTCTGTCGTAAACTGAGACACCAAGTTGAAATTGTGGAAACGACGAGGAGATGGGTCCTCTGGAGGGTTTTGGAAGGCATCTGTGAATGTTTTGTAGTCCATGAGGATATAGAATGTGTGCCCTCCAACATCGAGGTGGAAATGTTTAACAGCCTCATAGAGGGCCAGGAGCTCCCTATTGAAGGCGGAGTATGTCTTCTGTGTGGCAGAGGAGAAGTGCAGGTGTGATATGTTGTCACTGGAACCTCATTGCAGGACAGCTTCCGCTGCTGTGTCACTAGCCACCGAGGTAATGAATAGTTCGGCAGAGGTGTCTGGGTGGTCGAGTGTCACAGTCTGGGCTAGAGAAACCTTTAGCACCTTGAAGACATCGAGCATGGGGTCAGTCCAATGGATGGGTCAGAGTCCCAAGGTTTGCTTGCCTGACAGTGCATCCATGAGAGTAGCTTGTACTACAGCTGATGAGGGCAATTGATGGCAGTTGTAGTTGACAGTGCCAAAGAATTGGCACAATTCTTTGTATGTCAAAGGGGGTGACATAGACGAGATGGCCTGCACACGAGCTTTTGGGGGTTTTATACCATCGACAGATACTGTGTAGCTGAAGAAGGTTACAGATGTCTGCCGTAATTGTGACTTATCTTTGTTAATTTCTGCACTGTTGGACTCAAGGTCTTCAGTACCGTGGATAAGTGACACTTGTGCTCCTTGGTTGTCTTACTTAACATGAGTATGTTGTCTAGGTATGCAAAACAGAACTTGAACTTTCACAGTGTGGAGTCAGTAAATCGTTGCCACGTTTTGGCAACATTTTTAAGGCCGAACAGCATGTTATGGTACTGGAAGAAACCTAGTGGTGTGATAATTGCAGTCTTGAGTATATCCCCCTGTGCTGCGGGTAACTGGTCGTAGGCATGTTTACAGTCAGTTACAGTGAAGATTGAAGTGCCTGATAACATGTGGGTGAAGTCACTGATGTTTGGCACTGGATAATTGTCTGTTATGATCCTCACAATTAAATGCCTGTAGTCTCCATACATGCAAAATGAGCTGCCGTGTTTGGTAGCGAGGTGAATAGGCGACAACCAATTACTGTCTGACAGCTGTAGTATACCTGCACAAACAGATCATTGATTTGCTGTTGTGCCGCACATAATTTAAGAGGGTTGAGGTGTCTGACTTTATGTCAGATAGGAGAGCCGTCAGTAGTAACTATCTTGTGCACTGTCCCATCCATGACAGAGAATACTGAATGCTGCACATGAGGGGGTTCCTGGCTAACAAACATGTCTGTCGTGTGGAGAGTATGCCCATGGATTGAAATATGATGATTTAAGCGAGTAGGGAATGGCAGTGCGAAAGTGACATGTTTGGCTCAGGCGTGTGATGTGCGCGAATGCTGGGGAACTGGTAGTGTGCACAGTGAGCAACGAGCAGGAACACATAGTGAGTGTCAACTGTCTTTAGTGCACGTGGCAAAAGCATGGGATTGAGCACTGCTGGGTGAGCTTGACAAACAGAGGTGTTGGCTGAGCCATGTGGCTGGCGTGCAGGAGAGGGTGATCAACATGCAGTGTGTCAGGCCGCGTGGAGGTGGTGAGCGTGTCGTGTTGTGAGGGCAGGGTTGGCGTTCAGGCATGCTGTCTGGTACACGCGACACAGGGAAGGACATTCATGGTGTGGGAGGTGTGCCTGCCACAAAAACCAGTTCATCACATGCAAAATGTTTCATAGGACTGACCTGAGAAGCAGCTGAGCTGGAGTCAGAGGAAGAAACTCGTTGGCTCCATGACTTGTAGTTTCTGCAGCTGAATGCGGGCAGAGGTGAGCTTGCTGGAGGTGAGTAAAAAGCAGCATTGGGAAAATGGGGTGAATGTAACAGAGTGCAGCGTAGGGGGATGCCTGTCTGATCCCCTGCAGGGTCCTGCATCTTCTGTGCCCTGCGGACAGCGTTTCGGTGCTGGCAAGGTGATCTTCACTTCTGTGCTGCATCGCAAAAGACCTCGTGAAACCAGCAGTATGGGTTGAGTTGGATGTGGGGAGGCAGAGACTCGGGGAGGGGGGGGGGGGGGGGGGGCTTGTCATTATCAATTTCTTTGGGTAGGATACTGGCACATACGGGATGTGCACAATCTGGGAATATTTGGAGAGTGGGGAGTGTGAGTGCAGCCCTCCAGGCATCATGGAAGACAAAGCTGTGGAGCAGGCTGTGCCCCTACTAGCAAACAGGCGAATCTCCAGTGCAGGCATACCAACCTGAGGCAGAGAATGCTGTTACAGGGGAGAGTATGACTGATCAGCAATCCATAAGCGCGATCTGATTGACTCGGAAGAATGTGGTAGCAGGTGTATCTGGAGATTGGTGGGTAGCTTAGCAGACCACACCACTCAGAGCATTATATCTGGTATAGTTTGCTCATTGGCCAGTAATCGTAGGTGGCACTAAAGTTTTGACAGTGGCCTCTAGGTGTTCTTCATATAAAGTTTTTAGGATGACCTCCTGGGGGGGAACAGGCGAGGGGCTTGATAATCGTCTTCTTGGTGAAGTCATACTTCGGAGCCGGTGGCGGATAGAGGAGCAGGTCACAGATCAAGTTTGAGTCGCTGTGAAGGTGTGTCATGAGGTACAGGAACCAAGAGTTGTCATCAGAATCGTGGTATAGCTCGAAAATGTGCTCTGCCAAAGCAAACTACAACAGGGTTGTCTTCTGACAGCAGCAGCAACTTCAGCAGGCACATGGGAAGAGTAGACGGAGGAGAATAAGAAATCTCTGGGAACACCGAATTGTCTTTGTGTGCTGCGAAATTTCATTCCAGCCAGGGAATGGTAGCATGGCAGTCTGGTGCAGCAGGTGTGGACGGTCCTGCAGAGGGAACGGGCATAGTGGCGGAGAGGGGGTGGGGTATAGGGTCCAAAAACACATTTCTCACAATTGCCATGTTTTTGATCACTGGGCATACCTGTTGCATCGCGGAAGCCCATTGCAACAGTCATGGTTGGTACCTTGGAACAAACAGGCAGAAGGGTGGCAGGAATCGGGCTCCCTGAAACTGATACGCCAGCCAGGGGCATTGCATTGAAATGCCCAACTTCGGAGAAAACGCAGGAGGCTGTCGCGGCAGGCACAGTAAGTCCATGACACACAGCATGAGCAAAGTTTGTTGTGCGATGATGTATGTCGCCGGATGGGGGTGGGGGTATGTGTCCACCGTTTGCACAACACTAGCAGCAGGTGCTGGATCATAAACTAAACTCATGCTGTTATGGTCAACCGGCTGCGAAGAAGTCCTGGGGAATGCCTGTGGTGCACTATTAGTGATGATATGTCCTTGGCTATTATTCACGGGAGTCATAACAGGTGCAGAGGACAGCTGATTGAAACATGTTACATGTTGCAGTAATGACGGCATTGTACACAGCACCACGGTAACGCTTGCTGGAGCATGCTGTGAATGAATGTTTAACTGCAAAGGCAACCTAACCTGTGCATTCAGTTTATGATCATGAGAAACACTGTTCTGAATATCGTCTGAGTTGAACTGCACACAGTGACCAGCACAATTCAATGATACAAACCTTGAGTACATTGCTATGGCTGGAGGTGTAGTGATTAGCTGTTGTGGTGAGATGAACATCTCATGTGATGTGGGTGTAGTACATGGATTATAGTCAGCACAAGAAAATCCAGTTGCAGGAGGCGTTATGAATACATCAAAAGATTTGGTTTAAGCTTCCAAGTCCACAGGGAAAGTGATGTGCAGAGAATTCATGGCAGTAAATAATCACTTGTAGCACAGTGAACCAGCTTTGGAGATATGGAATGTACTCAAAATTCATAATGGGGTCACCACTGTGGGAATGTGATGGGTTACTATCCCGAAATCAAACACTTCCAGTTTATATTTCGATACAGATGTATATTTAAATACAAGCATCTACACGTGTACATACAACAAGTAGCATAAACGTACTGAATCATCTCAAACTTTTTGTCCAAAGAACTCACAAGTGGAGAGAGTCCTCCTTTGCGGGTTGATGTTTGTATTGATGCCACAAGATAAACCATTTACTATCGAGTTAACATCTGTTTCATGAAAGACAACAGGAATTAGTGCAACAGTGATTGATAATTTATTCTATATCCGTTTTTAGCTGGGAACATGACTATGGGTAACAAACCAATGTTGGCCAACAGTGCCCTCACCCAGTACTTTTAGTAAAATGAGTGTTATCCAAGATGAAATTAATATTGAAGTAGGCACATATAATGATTCCCTAATTATTTCTACTAACTATTACAAATGCTCTAATTACCTGGTGAAGTTTAAAATGTTCTGCCATGAGCCTTTAGATTGTCAGAACTAAAATTACTGCAGTACTCATTTATCACTATGGCCTGAAATTTTATTCCATTTTTTATGTATATAGCCACTTCTCCTTTCCTTAAATTATGCCTACAGTAATCTCATAATGACTGTTATCCTTTTAGGTACATATGTTCAGTTTCTGTGACTTCCAAATGATGTTTTGTTGCACATAAAACAGATGAAGAACTACCTTTCAATTCTTCAGTTACTTTTAGTTACATGAGAAGCACATCTTTCCCATGTATTATGCTTGTTATGTTTTCATTTAAAAGTCCAAATTTATTTTGATAAGGTATTCCACAAAGCGGAGAGAGCATAGTTTTACTTAAGTGAAGTTTGCCTTGTAGTTTGTGCAAAAATTTGTTCAACGAAAGTAATGTCAGTGGGAAAGAAATATAAACGGATTGAGTGCCAAATAGGAGGAACAAAGTTAGAACAGGTGGACGGTTTCAAGTACTTAGGATGGATATTCTCACAGGATGGCAACATAGTGAAAGAACTGGAAGCGAGGTGTAGCAAAGCTAATGCAGTGAGCACTCAGCTACGATCTACTCTCTTCTGCAAGAAGGAAGTCAGTACCAAGACTAAGTTATCTGTGCGCCGTTCAATCTTTCGTCCAACTTGGTTGTATGGGAGGGAAAGCTGGGTGGATTCAGGTTACCTTATCAATAAGATTGAGGTTACGGATATGAAAGTAGCTAGGATGATTGCAGGTACTAGTAGATGGGAACAATGGCAGGAGGGTGTGCACAATGAGGAAATCAAAGAAAAACTGGGAATGAACGCTATAGATGTAGCAGTCAGGGCGAACAGGCTTAGATGGTGGGGTCATGTTACACGCATGGGAGAAGCAAGGTTACCCAAGAGACTCATGGATTCAGCAGTAGAGGGTAGGAGGAGTTGGGGTAGACCAAGGAGAAGATACCTGGATTCGGTTAAGAATGATTTTGAAGTAATAGGTTTAACATCAGAAGAGGCATCAATGTTAGCACTGAATAGGGGATCATGGAGGAATTTTATAAGGGGGACTATGCTCCAGACTGAACGCTGAAAGGCATAATCAGACTTAAATGATGATGATGATGATGATGATGATGATGATGCAGTTAATTGAAGGAGTTAAGTTTTAATTGTAATTTCTGTAAGTTAAACATCAAACAATGTATAGTAACAGTGCCTGTTATTGTGAGGATATATAAGGGCCTGATTTTTGGCCCTGAGACAGTCCATGGCCGAGTTTCAAACAAGAAACCTGTGTTGGTTAGAACAACAACAATGCATCAACTTAACTGTGAAATAAGTGTTACACAATTGGGCCATGTGTTAAAACAATGACAGTGTCTGTTCAATTTATTTGAAAGACTGTGAAATCTGTGGTTAGGATTTTACTGCTCATACAGTAAACTATTGTAGCAGTATGTGGATGTTTGCCTGCAACGTATTAATAAGGCTTATCAAACGTTAAACAATAGTGCACTGGCCATATAACTGTGTGTTATTGGGGGATTGTGAACAATGAAAGTAAAGAACTGTGAAACACAAATGTGCACCTGTCGGCGACATCATTTAAAGTAGTCAGTGTTGTACTTCCTCCTTCAAGCAAAACAGAACATCGACACTGAGGACAACCGATGATGAAATAAAGCAGGTGAAAATCACAAAGTCACCAGGGTACTCACAGGCCTGTAGTCCAGGCGGTATTGCTCTGGTGGCTGGCCCACACATATGCTGTTGGCAGAATATTCAAAGCACAGCATGACAGAGCAGCCTAGTGCCCTTGGGGAAAGGGTGCTTTACTGATGGGTGGGTGCCAGGGTGACTGTTAACAGATCCGTGGCCTCTGTGGCAGATGCTGTAGGCAGTGACAGTAGCAGTGGAAGGATATTCTGGGCAAGAACTGGTGATGTATGGGAGTGGAAGTGGTGCAGCTGTAACACACGTGGAGGCCGCTCCCCAATAAAGTACCATAAGACAGGACCAGTGACAAGCATCTCAGTGTGGTGCAACTGTGCTGTTGGTGAAGATGGCAGGGAAGCATCATGGGAAGGTCCTTCAGCAGGAACTGGAGGGGGGAGGGGGGGTTGAACCCCAGATGAGAGACAGGAGGCAGCAACATTCTCAAGATGACGGGTCCGTCCCCACAGCAGGGCACCCCACGAGGGTGGGGCAGGTGCTGAGGGACAAGGTGGCTGCAGACCCGTGGCTCTCACTGTGGTGCACCACCAGCCCATCACTGGTATGCACCAAAGGAGGTGACCTCAATAGCTGTTAACCATGGCTGGAATCCACTTTGATCAGTGGCTGAAACCCTGAGCCCTGACCGCGGAACAAGGAGCAAACTGGGATGAGGGCTGCATCGACAGGCATTGGTGGGCCAGCATGAGCAGATGTAGGACAGTGCGTGGCTGACAGCCGTGCAGCATCTCAGATGGACTCCGATCCCTCACTGATGTAAACCTGTCAGAATTCAAAAAGCGTAATAGTTCACAAAGGATCAGAAGGTCTGTCTGGAGACTTGTCTGGCCAGCCATACTGAACAAGGAGAACAACATGGCACAAAACCAGATTGGCAGCTACAGCAACTACAATCCATAATACTTAACCCTTCCACTGTACATTGAGCCTCAGCAACTAAGTGAAAACAAAGGAGTTCATTTTGATCAAGTCTATGCCATGTATCTGTATGTGAATCATTTGCATATAGACAGAATCTACTCTCATCACTGAAGTCAACAGAGCACCATTCCACTCTCCAGTCAACTCTTTCTCGATACCAGGGTAGACATGGTTCGCGGTGTTGTGTTGTCAGTTGTAGCCTGACCAGCAGCACACATGATCTTGATCCTGATGCAAGGTGACAATTCCCAATGATCACTGATGGCAGAGCAGTTGCAACATGTGCCTGGATTTCATCCCTGGATAATGTTTGGTTGGCCACATTTGTATGCACAATGAATCAATCTTGGCTTTCTTCTGTACTATGTGGACATCCAGAACATTTTCTACAGCTGTGGGAATGTTGACCACTGTTGAAAAAAGTGTACTCAGCATGTGGAGAAGTCCATTAATACATCCATCTAGCTTCCTGCAGGCCCACAATGCAACCTTATCCAAATGGCCAAAGCTGTTCAACAGGAGTATGTATTCATTGGTGGGACATGGTTGAACACTAGAATGAATATTGCAAATACTTTCACCTCTAAATTCAGCACAGTTACTGCTTGCATAGTCAAAACAGATGGTGAACAGACCAGCCTCCTGAGTACAACCTGATCACCGACGATCGTGACAGATGGATCAACATTACTACAGCCCCTCAGTATGCACATACTGTCATCTAGTAGCACTGAAAACAGTCATTGAGAGTGTACTTTTTTCAACCATTTATGTCTCTCTACCTATTCATTTTTTATCTCTCTCTCTCTCTCATGTTTCACTCCTCATTTCTGCAATTACCACATGATTCAGATTTCAGTTTGCTTCTGCTACTGAAATCCTATTGTCTTCCTCTCTCCTTCTCCCAATTACAATCAAACCTTTTTCAAGCCTCTCACATCTTACCTTCTAAATGTTGCTGTAGTCATTTCCTCTCTTCCCTAAAATCCAACAATCTGGGCAACTACCCATAAACTGCCAGTCTCACTAAGTGCCAACATGAAAATTAGTGAAATTTTTTGTTCTGTTGAGTGTATGCATTTCCTCATTTGTGTTTACTGTTGTAAATGTCACAGTTATGATTGCTAAATGTTATGATATGGTAAAGCAACAATAAATGATATTATGAGGAGCATCAGCAATATAAAGAGAAGGATAAATCGCTACTCACCCTAAAGGTGACATGTTGAGTTGCAGACAGCCATAATATAAAGATTGTTACGTGTTTAGGTTTTGGTCAAAGCCTTCTTTAGAAAAGGAAACACACACACACACACACACACACACACACACACACACCTTATGCACACATGATCCATCTCCAGCAGCTTGGTTTGGAATACAACTGCCATGTGAAGAAAAGTAACAACTGGAGGGGTTGGGCCAACAGACAGCACTCTTCTCTCTCCCAGCCCATAGTCTGCTGTCCCTTCCTCTTCCTCAACTGCTTCAGGCTGCTGCTTTCATTGATGTGACAGTTGCATTCTGGTCTGAGCTGCTGGAGATAGTGGTCACGTGTGAATAAGGCATGCTTGCTTGTATGAATGAATTTGTGTGTGTGTGTGTGTGTGTGTGTGTGTGTGTGTGTGTGTGTGTGTGTGTGTGTGTGTAACAATCTATCATTTTCCTTATATTATTGACATTACATTGTTCAGTCTTTATGAGGGTCTGAATTGAAATCCTTATTTTTTTGTAGTATGGGAAGTGAAAGGTGGGGAGAGGCTGAGCAGTTGCTGCTGTGACCCACACAGTAAGCCCAGTGTGCTTAGAGTGTGATAGCAAGTGTGATAGCAAGAAAACCACATTGTTTCTCATTTGCCTGTAGTTGCTGTTCAAAGTGGGTACTGCAGCTGACAATGCTATCAAATATGAAATTTGTTCTATAATACAGTTTTTACTATCAAAAAATCTTAAAGCTGTAAACATTCATTATGGAACTTTTGATTTATATGGACCAAATGTGATGTGTGAAGTTATTGTTTGTCAACAGTGCTGTTTCTTTAAGAGTGCAAGGATGAATGTCTGGTACGATGACAGAAGTAGCCACCTGTCTGTAGCACAATTTACAAAAATAGTTTTAGAAGCACTAGATGAGAACAGCTATGTTACTTTCGTTTTCCTAGACCTGTCTAAGGCATTTGATACAGTTGACCACCAGAAGCTGTTGCATAAGTTAGAGGCACTAAGAGCAAGGGGAATGGTCCTCAAATGGTTTCATTCATATCTAGAAAACAGAGTACAGTCAGTAGAGATCACACATGTCTCCAGTGGATCAAAGTACATTGAGAAACATATATCTGATCCACAATATATCATTATTGTGGTCCCTCAAGGAAGTTTACTGGGCCCAGTATTGTTTCTGGTGTATATAAATGATTTCCCACGACGTATCAGGGATGGAGAGAAGATATTGTTTGCTGATGACAGCAACATAGTGTGGCATAGAGTGCCATAAATATCAATATTTGTTCTGTGCGTAAGTGTGCTATCTTTGAGGAGAGGGCTTTGGAGAGGATGTTGGACGCTAACGGCAGTTAGCCTCCGGACTTGTATCTGTGTAGAAGCTAAATGTGAGTAAATCTGTATCTGGGAGAATTCTAGTTGTTTACCTACAACTATACCACATTCCCTCACTGGTGACCCCGTTTTTGTGTAATACGCGTCCGAGTTACCGCCCGAAGGTTATTTACGCACCTACCGCGTCGGGTTTCTCCGCAATCGCGAGGGCCTTTGTTCAGCTCCAGACAATGGCCTTTCAGCATTCACTGCCGCCCGGATTCCAGCAACATCTTTCCAGCACTCCTGCCGTCGTAGTGCACATGGCACAAGAATCTTCCGAATCCTTCTGCCAGAACATGCAGTGGAATTCATTGTGTGCTGCCAGTTTCTTCCAACCCGCTTTGTTAGCCTGGACCTTCCCACGTGTTCTCCACAGAGTGTTGGTCGGAACATTCCTACTCCTGTGTCGAACACAGAATTCAATACAGTTCGTGGCGTCGAGCGAGGTTTTGCTACTTTGGAAAATCCAGTAGTAAATTCAAACTTGAATCAGTTCCTGCCACGTGTGTATCCTTCCGCGCCTATTACTTCCGTCCGAAGTAATAGGCACACCTCCGCAGTGACTGCAGTGCCGAATCTGCCGAAATTACCAGACTTCAAACCCGCTCATCCGGAGTTCTGGTTTAACCTGGTTGAGCAAACATTCAATGTCTGTGCTTTGGACGACGACGCATGCTTCGGCTGCCTCATGAACCATCTTCACGACCGCGTCAATTTAATTTACGATCTGGTCAAAGCACCCCCCCTAGCAGGGAAGTATGCTGTGACGAAACAGACGATACTGGAGCGCATCTCTAAAACCAGGAGAGAAAATGTGCGACAGCTCATCTACGAAGAGCGTCTCGGTGATAGGTCTCCGTCCCAGCTGTGGCGGTGCATTCGTCTTCTCGTCGATGAGCAAGTTATGCCCGATGACACGCTCGCAGATATCTGGACTGAAAAGCTGCCTTTGCCTGTCTAGACTGCAATCTCTGCATATGAAGATAGGCTAGTAAATGAACGTTTACGTGCCACCGACAGAGCATACTCTGCCAGGCAACGTGAGCTCCGTGCACTGCATTCTGCACGAGACCGCACTAAGACGCTTTCTGATGCCACGCCCTTGTCTGGTGCTGCTAATAACAAGTTTGTTAAACTAGCCGCCCGGCCTGCACCTTCAACTCCCCACAACAACAGTGCATCGGCCTCTGCGGAAGACTCTGGGACACATACTCCATCACCTAGCAACTACCCACAGGAGCACATGCCCGCCCAACCTTACTGTTTCTTCCACGTGAGATTCGGGGAGCAAGCTCGCAGATGCTAGTCACCGTGTTCTTACCCAAACTCCAACCGCAGGTAGGCTACGGTGCCACCTCCTGCGATGTAAACAATGGGCACCATCCCACGTTGCACTCCGTTTCGGACAATAACAGTAAGTGTGGTCGAGTCTATGTTCACGATTAATGATCAGGTGTATGTTTTCTGGTAGACACTGGCGCAGACGTCTCTTTGCTGCCGGTTCGCCTAGCAACCAATTAAGTGCAACCACACAAAACAGTACTTCGTGCAGTGAACTTGTCTACCCTACAGTGTTCGGGTTCCACTTTGTATACAGTGAAACTTTCGCCCGAGTGCAAGCTGGAGTGGACGTTTCTAGTGTCAACAACTGAAGAACCTATTCTCGGAATTGATTTCCTCAAGCACTATCAGTTGTCACTAGATTTTGTGCAAAATACTGTGTTTTACCCCCCCCCCCCCCCCCCTCCACCCCTAACAAACATATTCCTTTCGCTTCGCCGAGTGACAGTTCGGCTAACACCAAACATATGTGCTGTGCTAAGAAGTGTGTAAACCTATCCTTGGAGCTGCAATCTTGGACAAACAAGTGGCTAGTGGAGTGCGCCAAGTCTTTGAAGTTGTGGATGGAACGTATGGAAATGCTGCTGCATCTCCGCGACATACACCACGAGTTGGCCTCCACACAACAACGCATCGCGGCACTACAAGCAGACGACTTGTCAGCTACAGACAAGGTCAGTCCGTGCCAATCTGGTGTTCCCGTGCCCGCGCACGTTAACGACAATGTTGTGAACTCTGTAAACTGTGTCAGCACCCCCTTTTGTAATGATAGGGTATGCCCGAGGGCTCATGCTCCTTGCATTCTGAATGGACAATTAACTTGCCTACAGCGTTCGTAGCGGCACGGCCCGCTACCAAGAACCAGTGTACCAACCTCGCCCATAACATGTGTGCGGCCTTTACGCAGCCTACGAGCGGGTGCCACACCTGTACTTCCATGCCACAGCTTGGCCCGTCCGCCACGGCCTGCTCCGCTTCACGTACATCTGACTGTCGTGCCGTGCCACATATTGCAGTAGTCACTAACGGCACAGTTCATCGGTTACGTCTAACCGATGGGCTGCCCATATCGCAACGCCCACGCCGCCTCAATCTGGAATTTATGAAAATTGCAAAAGAACAATTGGATGATCTTCCGGTTGCTGAGCTAGTCCTATCCTGTTTGACCAAAAGAAAGACTGTACTTGGCATATGGTCAGAGACTATAGGCGCTTAAATGCCCGCACCATCATTGATAAATATTTGGTCCCACACATCACAGACTTCAATCATGCGCTCGCAGGTGCAAAGTACTTCTCTGTTTTGGACTGTAAGCACACATTTCATCAGATTCCTATGGCTCTGGAGGACATTGAAAAGACTGCCATAACCACTCCCTTCGGGCTGTTCCAATACAAATTTATGCCATTTGGGTTGAAAAACGCCCCCCCAAACGTGCCAGCGTTTCATCAATCAAACTTTATCCCATCTAGACTTTTGTTTCATATACATGGACGACATAATGGTTTTTGCTTCTACTTTGGAACAGAGTGAGGAGCGTGTTCAAGTCGTGACAGATATTTTAGCAGCTGCTGGTATTGAACTGAACAATAAAAAGACTCAATTGCACCAGTAATCCGTCACATTCCTAAGTTATGTTGTGTCATTGGACGGTCTGACACCACCACAGGACAAGATCAAGCCTGTTCTCGAGATGCTACGCCCTCAGACCTGTAGGGAATTACGCAGCTTTATCGGAACAGTTAATTATTACCGAAAACATTTGCCAGCCGCTTCTGCGGTGCAGGCTCCTCTCACAGATGCTCTCGCTGGCCCACAAACTTTTGGCATCCGCCAGGTACCATGGACACCAGACATGGACAAGGCATTTAATGAACTCAAACAGCTTTTGGCCTCCACTGTCACTATTGCTCACCCACGGGCAGACGCCACAATGTTTATCACTACTGACGCTAGTGACAATGCTATCGGCACAGTACTGAGTCAGACATACAACGATGTTACGACCCCCTTGCAGTTTTTCTCAAAAAACCTAAACAACGCGCAGAAGAAATACTCAGCATTCGACAGAGAATTACTTGCAGTTTACGAGGCCGTAAGATACTTCAGAACTGATGTTGAGGGACGAGATTTCTATGTGCTCACTGATCACAAGCCGTTAGTTCCTGCCATAAAAAATCCTGCGGCTGATCCGCCCCCAAGACGCTTTCGTCACATCGATTACATCTTGCAATTTACAAATGACATTCGCTACATCCGAGGAGCGGACAATGTGGTCGCTGATTTTCTCTCACGTGTTGGTGCTGTCACAACCTTAATTGACTTAACGGACCTACCTCGGTTGCAATCGGCAGACCCCGATACCATGCAGTTAATTTCAGACCACAGCTCCTCTCTCCAACTGGTACGCTCTACTTTCCCTGGCATATCTGACTTAGTGTGGTGTGATGAATCGACTGGTACGTTGTGGCCATTCATTCCTAAGCCCGTTCAACGCCAGGTCTTTGACAAACTACACACATTAGCACACCCCGGTGTCAAAGCCTCCACCCGTCTGGTAGCTGAACAGTTTGTCTGGAGAGACATGCGCCGTGACTGTCAGTCTTGGGCAAGGGCATGCATGGTGTGTCAACAGTACAAAGTTTCCAGGCACACTTTTCCACCCCTTGGCTGTTTTGCCCAACCGCCAGGCCGGTTTCACCATGTTCATGTCGACCTCGTAGGCCCTTTGCCCCCCTCCGAGGGTTTCCGTTACTTGTTTACAGCTATTGACAGGATGACTCGGTGGGCTGAGGCTGTGCCTATTCCAAACATTACCTCTGAGACAGTAAGTCGAGCATTCTTAGATTCATGGATCTCTAGATTTGGCTCACCTGTTTACCTCACCACTGACCAGGGGCGACAATTCGAGTCTTCAGTTTTCTCTGACTTATGTAAAATGTGTGGTGTTGTCAAAATTCATACTTCTGCATACCACCCCCAAAGCAATGGGCTTGTCGAGCGATGGCATTGCACCCTAAAGTCTGCCCTGCGTTGCCATGACTCACTATGGACAGAGGCACTGCCGTTCGTGCTTCTTGGCCTTCATGCGACTTTCAAGGAAGACCTCAAGGGTTCCGTAGCTGAGTTTGTGTATGGCCAACCTCTGGTTTTGCCTAGAGAATTAGTCACTCCGACCCCACTTCCATGGCCCTCTGAACTCCCTTCACTTCTCGAGCGGGTGCGGTTGCACTGCAGCAAAATTCAGCCGCCACCTCCGGCTGCTCATACACCTCCGCGCGTGTATGTACCGCGCACGCTAGACTCTTGTGAGTACGTGTTTCTCAGAGACGACTCAGTCAAAGCCCCGCTTCAGTCGCCCTACACAGGTCCTTAAAAGGTCGTCAAACGCTCTGAGAATAACATGGATCTCCTCATAAAAGACTCTGTAACCACGGTCTCACTCAACCGAGTGAAACCAGCTTTCATTGAGCCTCAGGTGAACCTCCCTGATTCTGCCCCTATTTCTCCCACTCCTGCTTCGAGCGGCCATCCATCTTCCCACACCATGCATTTGGGTATTGATTCTCCACAGCGTGTTTCTCTGCTGAGCACTGCTCCTTCTCCGCGTTCATCTAATTCGAGTGGCCAATCTTTTCGGGGCTACACTCCTCACAGCCCTCGCAGTCGAACTGCCAACCACTGGGATTCTACCATTGTGTTACCATCTTCCTGTGACAGCTCTTTGTCACGCCGTTCAGTCCATGCTGGCTCCTCGTTGCCTTCGGTCACGCTCCCTCGTGTGTCAGCTGATCGCCCGAGGTTGTCTCCTCCGCAGTCCAGTGCACCTGCAACCCTCCTCTTAGCAGATGCTTCCCCCTGCCATGGCTTTCCCACACCTCCCTGCCTCCCTACCATTGCTCGTACAGGTGCCATCCAAGAATTCACAACACATGTGCACCCTGATGAGATACATAAATTATCTGTTGTCGTAGATGGCGATACGGTGTGTGTGGTACTCGCGTGTGACAATTGAGGGAGGAAGTGCAGAATCTCGTGTGGTGCGCCGCTTTAAATTGAGCAGAAGTGCTCCGTGTGGCAATTTGCGTGCCTTTGTTAGGCCTTCTGGCAAGGTGATTCTCTGCCTGCCGGCTGACGAAGTGCTACACCTTCACTCCAGGACGGGACGTCGTCTTCAGCCGCCGGCGTCGCTTGCTGACTTCACTGTCGACGTACCGGGTTTCACCCCCCAGTCTCCTAACAGTCGACCGCTTCCTCCTGACACAGAAGAACTGTGCGTTACCTTCCTAACTTCTCACCCCCCCCCCCCCCCCCCATTCACAGGGGCGTACTCCATACTGCGCGGGTGGGGGGGGGCTATGTGGCGTAGAGCGCCATAAATATCGATATTTATTCTGTGCGTAAGTGTGCTATCTTTGAGGAGAGGGCTTTGGAGAGGGTGTTGGACGCTAACAGCAGTTAGCCTCTGGACTTGTATCTATGTAGAAGCTAAATGTGAGTAAATCTGTATCTGAGAGAATTCTAGTTGTTTACCTACAACTGTACCATATTCCCTCAATAGTAATCACCTGTAAGACACCAGCACAAATGCTGGAAAATTCAACTGAAGTGCTGAGGGATGTTCACAAATGGTCTCAGGAAACAAAGTAACTCTCAACATAAAGAAAACAAATACAATCTGCTTCAGATTGATCAGCAAATGGAGTCCCTTAAATTTAAAACTAGATAACATCTCCATAGATGATGTACCTACAACAAAATTCGCAGGGTTGCACATTGATGGCCAAATGAAGTGGATTGAACATGCTATGAAACTCTCGAAAAAGAAATCCACAACATGTTATGTACTTAGAGTCCTTGTATCTGCTTGCAGTAATGAATGTTTGAGAACTGTATACTTTAGTTGTGTTCAGTCAGTAATCAGTTATGGTATTATTTTCTGGGGAAACAGTGCTCAGAATTTACAAACAGTATTTAAAACGCAAAAGAGAGCAGTAAGAATTGTAACGAAAAACAGTAAGTTGGCCCACTGCAGAAAACTTATCAAAATGTTAGAAATTCTAACTGTTCCATGTGAATTTATATTTGAAACCATAGTGTACATCAACAAAAGTATAGAAAATTATAGCACAAATAGCAGTTTTCATAACTGCAGTACAAGAACAAGTCACTGTCTTCACCTAGACAGGAAGAATAAACATAAGACTCAAAATAGCTTCTTCTATGAAGGTGTAATACTGTATAATTAACTGCCACATAAAATAAAAGAAACAGATAACATGTACCGTATGAGGAAAAATCTTAAATTGTTTTTGCAGGAACACTGCTTTTACATTATAAGTGAATGCCTTAGTACAAAATGATAGTAAATAACTTTGTTTCACAATATTTAACCGTATATAACATTTTGATAAGGAGCAAAAATGATTGTAAATAACATATATGTCACAATGTTTAACTACATGTAACAACAAACTGTATAACTATATGAATATACACAAACTGACAACATCCATAGATTTTAAAATGTCCCCAGATGGCTAAATAAATAAATAAATAAAATAAATGAATAAAGACTCAGTGGACCACTAGGTGTGTGCTGGCTAGCTTACAAAACTCCATCCTGAGAACCACAAACTCATTGGATTACTGCCTTTCTGGATCTCTACTTTTTCGTTATGATGGGGAAAGATTTCCAGTTAGCTCTTAGTGACTTCCATGTTATCGTGCACCTTAAAAAAGTAGCTTGGCTCCCAGTGCTATGGTGAAGAACTTTAAGATGTTGTCATTGGCTAGCTGCAATCTTAGGTTTCAAATTATTAGCCAGAGACAGTTTATCAACTCGTTAAAAAGATATGATAAATCCTTCATCCTGATTCTTGTTATTTAGATGTAAGTAATACAGAGGTGTAGTTTTAATGACAATATTACGAAAAGGATCAATTGCTACTCATCGTATAACAGAGACAGGCACTGCAAAAAGACTACTAAACATTAAGCTTCAGCACAACAAAAAGACTACTAAACATTAAGCTTTTGACCAGAAGGCCTTCTTCTGAAATAGACAACATATGCACACACAATCAGGCAAACACAGTTCACACACATGTGACTGGCCAAAAGCTTATGTTTTTAGTAGCCTTTTTTTGTGCCTGGTTGCAACTAAAAAAATCTGCTGTTGGTGAGCAGCATGGTGAGTAGCAATCTATCCTTTTCATAATATTGTCTTTATTCCATCGTGGTATTTCCAGAGGTGTGTTTTAAATTTTTAATAAATTTGATTGAATTATTTTAGTATTTTATTTATAGCCTAGTTGAATTTAGTTTCTGGATCATCCTTGTAATAATGATAGTGTCTTACCCAAAGGAAATCACAATAATCCATCTATCATGCCATTCACTTACTATTCTTTTATAATTTTTTGTTCTTAATGACAGCTACAATTAGATTAATCTGTACGAAAAAAACCATTTCAGGTTGATGTTGTTACCACGATGGAAGAGGCAGACATGCATTGAGTGTCCACCTGTAAGAGATGCAGCTACGGGAAAAGAGTATTTGTATTCATTTTATGAAGATGTAACAAGGATACAAGTTGTTGTTGACTTGGTACTGTCAGTGCAAGACACAGTAACAAGTGTCATCGCAGAGTTGGCACAATATCTTACTAGGTATTGACATAATTACTTTCTTGTTTTCATTGTGGTATATGTAAAATAGATTGAGCCATCTTATTTACTGATTATATGCAGAAACATACAAAATGTCTAAATTTTAGAACCAAAAGCAGTTCATCTGGTAAGACAACAGAAATGGTTACATGAGGCAATATGAATAATGAAGTAGGTAGCCATGTTACCCAAGGCCTTGAGTCAAAGGACAGGACAAAATTAAAATAAACAACAAAATAATAGTTGTGGAAATTTGAGAAATTCAGTTTAACATTTAACAAGTTACAATATGGAAAAAGTCGACAGTGATGAGTAAATTAATATAAAATGAAAAGAAAATAGTGTGGCAAGATTAATGTGAAATGTATGAGAGGAGTCAAAAAACATAAATAAATATATAACTGTGAAGAAGCGTTAAAAACAGCCACAGTGAAAGTATTCAAACCATTGGCTACTTTGGGGGGGGGGGGGGGGGGGGGGGGGGACTGAAAAGGGATAAACCAGAACATTGCTGGTGTACTGCAGAAATCAAATAATGCTCATTAGAAAATATACCCTCATCGAAGCTCTGAGGTTCTAGCCCTGGAAAAAGTGATATAATTTTTTCTAATTTTCTGTAACCGTGCTAAAAAATGAGGTCCATCTTTTACTACACACATCAACAAAAGTTTTGCATCACTCTGATATGCATTTATTTATTTGCATTTTCTTTGCACGGAGCCAGCACAATGATGGCTTTTACAAAAATCAAACAGGATAATGTGACAAAAATTATATTTACAGAATGTGTTACATACTACAATAGTTGCATCTTATTTTATATTTTTATTACTTTGTCTGATATGCTACTGGTTGATATCACAAGTGCTGTCTTAGAATTCATTGAATGAATACAAACATTTTTCTGTTAGAAAAGATTATAAGTTTATTGTTGAAATCAGTCTCATTATATGTTCTGAAATAGTTTGGCAGTTTGTTAAACCAAATTAAACCATTTATGTATGGGCTCCTATCTGTCATTTTTAATTTTGTCCTTTTCTAAAAGTAGTTATATTTTGTTCTGGTGGTGTGCTCATGTACATCACTGCACTCAATAAATATTTTGTTCTGGTGGTGTGATCATGTACATCACTGCACTCAATAACTTCAATTGGTTGACTCATAAAAACTTAAGTAATTTAAATATCTATAAAGAGTATGTTGTTAAGTGAGTAGCTTATAGTCAAAGATGGATATTTGTCATCTGTACCAAACCGAGATAAATGAAGTGTGGAGCTAATATATTTCCATGCTGCTTTAGGCATCATTAACTTTAATTCTGCAGAAGTGGTTGTGCAAAGAACCCAATATCAATTTAATTAGATAAAAAGGTTAAAATTGTTTTTGAAAATACAGATGTATGTCTTTTTAACCAAAATATGTAGATGTCCACTTTTGATATGAACATGCTTGCAGGTGTCAGTTTTCAATGCACAGGGATTCACTTCATAATCCTGTGAATCTTTTACAAGAGCGTCAGTTGGGAAGTTGCGGGAGGTGAAAAAAATTAAGTTTTAAATTCTTATTATATTCTCGGAAAAAGTAAAAAAATAATCTGAGTGTTATGTACAAAATAAGATGAAGGTACTGTTGGCCAAAAGCTCATTCCACTCTTGAACCTTTCTTTTATTTCCTTCATTGCTTCTTCGATGTACAAATTGAAAAGTAGCAGGGAAAGACTACATCCCTGTCTTACACCCTTTTTAATCTGGACACTTCGTTCTTGGTCGTCCACTCTTATTATTCCTTCTTGGCTCTTGTACATATTGTATATCACTTATCTCTCCCTATAGTTTACCCCTATTTTCCTTAGAATTTCGAACATCTTGCACCATTTGACGTTATTGGAGACAAATCCTGTGAACATGTCTTGAGTTTTCATTAGTTTTTCTTCCACAATCAACTGGAACGTCAGAATTGCCTCTCTTGTGTCTTTACCTTTCCTAAAGCCAAACTGATTGTCATCTAGCACATCCTTGATTTTCTTTTCCATTGTTCTGTACATTATTCTTGTCAGCAACTTGGATGTATGAGCTGTTAAGCTGATTGTGCGATAATTCTCGCACTAGTCAGCTCTTACAGTCTTCGGAATTGTGTGGATGATATTTTTCTGAAAGTTATACATTCTACACACCAGTGTGAATAGTTGCCACTTCTCCCAATGATTTCAGAAATTCTGAGGGGATGTTATCTATCCCTTCTGCCTCCAAAACACTCTTAAATTCCGATTGTAGTTCTGGATCTACTATCTCTTCTAAATCGACTCCTGTTTCCTCTTCTATCACATCACAAAAATCATCCCCTTCATAGAGGCTTTCAGTGTATTCTTTCCACCTATTGACTCTCTCCTCTGCACTTAACAGTGGAATTCCTGTTGCACTCTTTATGTTACCAACCTTGCTTTTAATGTCACCAAAGGTTGTTTTGACTTTCCTGTATGCTAAGTGTGTCCTTCTGACAATCATTTCTTTTTCACTTTCTTCACATTTTTCATGTTGTCATTTCGTCTTAGCTTCCCTGCACTTCCTATTTATTTATTTCCTCAGCGACTTGTATTTCTGTATTCCTGAGTTTTTTGGAAAATTTTTGTATTTCCTCCTTTCATTGATCAAATGAAGTATGTCATCTGTTACCCATGGTTTCTTCACAACGACCTTCTTTGTACCTATGCTTTTCTTCCCAACTTCTGTGATGGCCCTTTTTAGAGGTACCCATTCCTCCTCAACTGTACTGCCTACTGAGCTATTCCTTATTGCTGTATCTATAGCCTTAGAGAACATCAAACATAGCTCTTCATTCCTTAGTACTTCTGTATCCCACTTCTTTGCGTGTTGATTCTTCCTGACTAATCTCTTAAATTTCAGCCTACTCTTCATCGCTACTATATTGTGATCTGATGCTATATCTGCTCCTGGGTATGCTTTACGATCCAGCATTTGATTTCAGAATCTCTGCCTGTCCATGACGTAATCTAGCTGAAACCTTCCTGTATCACCCAGCCTTTTCCAAGTATACCTCCTCCTCTTGTGATTCTTGAACAGGGTATTCACTATTACTAGCTGAAACATGTTACAGAACTCAATTAGTCTTTCTCCTCTCTCATTCCTTGTCCCAATCCCAGATTCTTGTGTAACCTTTTCTTCTACTCCTTCTCCTACAACTGCATTTCAGTCTCCCATGACTATTAGATTTTCATCTCCCTTTATGTACTGTATTAGCCTTTCAATATCCTCATATACTTTCTCTCTCTCTTCATCTTCAGCTTGCGATGTCAGCATATATATAGAACTATCGTTGTCGGTGTTGATTTGCTATCGATTCTGATGAGAACAACTGTGTCACTAAACTGTTCGCAGTATCACACTCTCTGCCCTACCTTCCTATTCATAACAAATCCTACTCCCTTTATATCATTTTCTGCTGCTGTTGATATTATTCTAAATCATCTGACCAGAAATCCTTATCTTCTTTCCATTTCACTTCGCTGACCCCTACTATATCTAGATTGGACCTTTGCATTTGTGTGTTCAGATTTTTTAGTTTCCCTACCACATTCAAGCTTCTGACATTCCATTCCTTGATTCGTAGAACATTATCTTTTTGTTGATTATTCAATCTTTTTCTCATGGTCACCTCCTCCTTGGCAGTCCCCTCCTGGAGATGCGAATGTGGGACTATTCCGGAACCTTTTGCCAGTGGAGAGATCATCACCACACTTTTCAGTTACAGGCCACGTGTCCTGTGAGTACACATTACATGTTTTTAAGGCAGTGGTTTCCATTACCTTCTGCATTCTCATGCTATTGATCACTGCTGATTATTCCGCCTTGTGCCTTTAGGGGCAGTTTCCTACCCCTAGCAAAAGAGAGTGCCCTGAACCTCTGCCCGCTCCTCCGCCCTCTTTGACAAGGCCATTGGCAAAACAAGGGTGACTTCTTGAAGGCATTACCTTCAAACAAATCTGGGATACAGCTATTTGCTCTTGCAGGCACCATTCTATGCCAACCTGTTCATGGGACATCTAGAGTAGTCCTTCCAAAACATCCAGAATCAAGAACTCCACACCTGGTTCAGATTCTTTAATGACATCTTCATGATCTGGGTCAAGGGTGAGGACACCCTATTCACATTCCCCATTCACTTCACCTAGTCCTACTCAACCCAATAAGCTAGCCACCTTCCTTGTTGTTGACCTCCACATCAAAGAGAACTACATCAGGATTTCTGCCCATATCAAACCTACCAACCACCAGCAATACCTCCACTTTGACAGCTGTTACCCATCCCATACCAAGAAGTCCCTTCCATACTGCCTAGCTATCCATGGCTGGCACATCTATAGTGGTGAGTGGTCCCCGTCAAAATACACTGAGAGTCTCATTAAGGCCGTCACAGACCATAATTACCCTCCCAATCTTGTACAAAAGGAAATCTCCTGTGTCTTGTCTCTCCAGTCACCCACCACACCCAAAGGCCCACCATATGGCCACAGTAGAGCATTCCCATCATTACTGTTACCACCCAGGACTGGAGCAAATGAATCACATTCTACTCTGGTAGTGCCCTGAATAAGGAATTTGCTATACACTATCCTTCCCACCCTTTGCACAGCCATATTCTGTCATGCACTGAACCTACACAATATCCTCATCCATCCTACACTGCTCCTGTTTCAAACCACTAGCCTCCTGGCTGATATCCCTTTAACAGACCTAGATGGAAGACCTGTTCGTACATCCCCCACCACCACAAATTCCTGTCTGGTCACAAGCATCACCTATCCCATCAAAGGCAGGGCTACCTGTGAAACCAATCAATGATCTACAAGCCAAGCTGCAACCACTGTGCTGCATACTATGTGGCCATGACAACTAACAAGCTGTCTGTCCGCCTGAATGGCCACTGACAAACTGTGGCCAAGAAACAAGTCAACCACCCTGCTGCTGAGCATGCTGCCAAACATGACATCCTTCATTTCAATGATTGCTTCACAGTGTGTGTCGTATAGATGCTTCCCACCAACACCAGATTTTCTGAAATGCACAGGTGGGAACTCTCCCTACAGTACGTCATACATTCC
Source organism: Schistocerca cancellata (assembly GCF_023864275.1). NCBI lineage: Eukaryota > Metazoa > Arthropoda > Insecta > Orthoptera > Acrididae > Schistocerca > Schistocerca cancellata. Next base: position 371,222,426 of record NC_064631.1, read on the forward strand.
TGTAACCATCATGGCCTCTACCTTTGTTAGTCTTTGTCCTTACCCTCTAGCCCATTCCCTGTTCCCATTCTAGCACTGCAGAGTCTCATATTCCACCAGCGGACCCACAGTCTTTTTATCTCACTCCTTTTCTGCTGACATCCCTTTCCTCTCTGCCCCCACCCTCTGTCTGACCCCCTGACTGCACCTGGCTGCCCTACCATCTATCCATCTCTCCACCTCATCCCTGTATGTTCCCACAAGCAGCACTACACCATCTCTCTCGGCTACCCTGCCATTCCTCCACCTCTTTGCCCCAGCCCCCTCCTTACACCCACAACCCGGATGTCTATCCCATCATGTGCATCTGCTCGCAGTGTGGTCTCAGCACCCAGAGACTGCTGTCTTGTGTGTGTATGTGTTTTTTTTTCATTTAAGTGAGTGTAAGTTTGTGTATGTTCTGTCTCTGATGAAGGCCTTGTTGGCTGAAAGCTAATTTTATGACAGCCTTTTTGTTGTGCCTATGTGCGACTCAACATCTCTGCTATGTGGTGAGTAGCACTTTTGTTGTTGTGGTCTTCAGTCCTGAGACTGGTTTGATGCAGCTCTCCATGCTACTCTATCCTGTGCAAGCTTCTTCATCTCCCAGTACCTACTGCAGCCTACATCCTTCTGAATTTGCTTAGTGTACTCATCTCTTGGTCTCCCTCTACGATTTTTACCCTCCACACTGCCCTCCAGTACTAAATTGGTGATCCCTTAATGCCTCAGAACATGCCCTACCAACCGATCCCTTCTTCAAGTCAAGTTGTGCCACAAACTCCTCTTCTCCCCAATTCTATTCAATACCTCCTCATTAGTTATGTGATCTACCCATCTAATCTTCAGCATTCTTCTGTAGCACCACATTTCAAAAGCTTCTATTCTCTTCTTGTCCAAACTATTTATTGTCCATGTTTCACTTCCATACATGGCTACACTCCATACAAATACTTTCAGGAACGACTTCCTGACACTTAAATCTATACTCGATGTTAACAAATTTCTCTTCTACAGAAACGCTTTCCTTGCCATTGCCAGTCTACATTTTATATCCTCTCTACTTTGACCATCATCAGTTATTTTGCTCCCCAAATAGCCAAACTCCTTTACTACTTTAAGTGTCTCATTTCCTAATCTACTTCCCTCAGCATCACCCGACTTAATTCGACTACATTCCATTATCGTTGTTTTCCTTTTGTTGATGTTCATCTTATACACTCCTTTCAAGACACTGTCCAATCCGTTCAACTGCTCTTCCAAGTCCTTTGCTGTTTCTGACAGAATTACAATGTCATCGGCGAAGCTCAAAGTTTTTATTTCTTCTCTATGAATTTTAATACCTACTCTGAACATTTCTTTTGTTTCCTTTACTGCTTGCTCAATATACAGATTGAACAGCATCGGGGGGAGGCTACAACCCTGTCTCACTCCATTCCCAACCACTGCTTCCCTTTCATGTCCCTCGACTCTTATAACTGCCATCTAGTTTCTGTACAAATTGTAAATAGTCTTTCACTCCCTGTATTTTACCCCTGACACCTTCAGAATTAAAAGAGAGAGTATTCCAGTCAACATTGTCAAAAGCTTTCTCTAAGTCTACAAATGCTAGATACGTAGGTTTGCCTTTCCTTAATCTTCCTTCTAAGATAAGTCATAGGGTCAGTATTGCCTCACATGTTCCAACATTTCTACGGAATCCAAACTGATCTTTCCCGAGGTCGGCTTCTACCAGTTTTTCCATTCGTCTGTAAAGAATTCACGTTAGTATTTTGCAGCTGTGAGTTATTAAACTTACAGTTCGGTAATTTTCACATCTGTCAACAGCTGCTTTCTTTGGCATTGGAATTATTATATTCTTATTGAAGTCTGAGGGAATGTCACCTGTCTCATACATCTTGCTCACCAGATGGTAGAGTTTTGTCAGGACTGGCTCTCCCAAGGCCATCAGTAGTTCTAATGGAATGTTGTCTACTCCCGGGCCTTGTTCTTTCAGTGCTCTGTCAAACTCTTCACGCAGTATCATATCTCCCATTTCATCTTCATCTACTTCCTCTTCCATTTCCATAATATTGTCCTCAAGAACATCACCCCTGTATAGACCCTCTATATACTCCTTCCACCTTTCTGCTTTCCCTTCTTTGCTTAGAACTGGGTTTCCATCTGAGCTCTTGATATTCATGCAAGTGGTTCTCTTTCCTCCATAGGTCTCTTTAATTTTCGTGTAGGCAGTATCTATCTTACCCCTCGTGAGATAAGCCTCTACATCCTTACATTTGTCCTCTAGCCATCCCTGCTTAGCCATTTTGCACTTCCTGTCGATATCATTTTTGAGATGTTTGTATTCCTTTTTGCCTGCTTCACTTACTGCATTTTTGTATTTTCTCCTTTCATGAAATGAAATTCAGTATCTCTTCTGTTACCATGGATTTCTTCTAGCCTCATCTTTTTACCTACTAGGTTCTCTGCTGCCTTCACTATTTCATCCCTCAAAGCTACCCATTCTTCTTCTACTGTATTTCTTTCCCCCATTCCTGTCAGTTGTTTCCTAATGCTTTCCCTGGAACTCTGTACAACTTCTGGTTCTTTCAGTTTATCCAGGTCCCATCTCCTCAAATTTCCACCTTTTTGCTGTTTCTTCAGTTTTAACCTACAGTTCATAACTAATAGATTGTGGTCAGAGTCCACATCTGCCCCTGGAAATGTCTTACAGTTTAAAACCTGGTTCCTAAATCTCTGTCATACCAATATATATAGTATCTCCAGGGTTCTTTCATGTATACAACCTTCTTTCATGATTCTTGAACCAAGTGTTAGCTATGATTAAATTATGGAGTAGCAACTATCCTTTGTAATTATAAGATTATATTCACAGCACTGAATTTGGAAATGTGTTTGCTTTGTTGGTTCAAATATTACATTAATATTTATTTTTTGTGTTTTATGTGCATTTTTGAATAGTGAATCTCTCGCCCCTTCTCATACAGTCATTAAGCCAATAATCCAACTACCAACCCTGGTTTTTGTCAGCAGAATAGCAGAGGCAATCAGTAATGATTAAGAATTTGCCCATCTCTCAGTCAGTAATGTGGTCTACATTACTACTTCTTAAGGCCCTGCATCTCATAAATTATTAGCTTAAGGCCAGTTACATTATTTCTGACATTATAATTCTTTCCAACAATTGATAATTACCTGCAATACATGAAAAAATGGAGCAGTGTAGATCACAAACTAGTACTGCCTTTTTCTCTCTATGTTTCTTATACACTTTTCTTCTGTAGCTAGTGAAACATATTGTTCCATTTCACTCACTTAACTGTTAATTATCAGGATGAATCTGGTAAAAAATGCTTCAAAACCTGAAATACAGGTTAGAATGTTTATTATATGGTACAGGCAGTTGCCATGTCTGATTCTGGAGTTCATGTGATCATGTATAGTCTTACCATGGGTCCACATTACTTAATTCAGCAAGTGTTTGACTTTGATATCAAGCTATTGTGTAGTTGTCAACTTCTCCAATGGACTGAGTGGGAAATTCCTACTACTGATAACTACTACTGATAACTAATTTGGTGGGGAGGACAGATGTCTGGGTTGGATAAGTTGGATATTAGGCTACTGAAGCATTTGTGATGCACAAATAGTTCACAACATGATTCTCATTGCTCATTTCTGAAACAGCAATATTCTTTTCAAGTGAATGTCAGCTGCACAGCTCCATAATTCAATGTGATAGTTAATAAAGTGTGTCAATTGTTCCATAGTAAACTATTTCTAACGTTTGATTAGGAGCTATTTTGATCAGCTAACTAAGGATATACTTTTACACGTACAAAATTACTGTGGTTTGTCCACTGTGGATTTTCATCCACATACACACCTAGGAATTTACAACCACCCATTTCTGTAGCCAAGGTATTACTTACATTGAACAATGGAAAATCCAGGATGGAATGTTACAATACCAGAGAAGGAAAGTTTCTACTCACCATATAGCAGAGGTGCTGAGCCATGATAGGCACAACAAAAGAATTCACACAATTATAGCTTTCAGCCATTAAGGTCTTTGTCAGCAGTAGATACACATAAACACACACACTCACGCAAATGCAACTTGCACACATATCTGCAGTCTCAGAGAGCTGAGCAGTGTGGTTCAGCTCTCTGAGACTGCAGACATGTGTGCAAGTTGCGTTTGTGTGAGTGTATGTTTGTGTGTGTTTATGTGTGTCTACTGCTGACAAAGGCCTTAGTGGCTGAAAACTATAATTGTGTGAATCCTTTTGTGTGGCTATCTGACTCAGCATCTCCGCTATATGGTGAGTAGCATCTTTCCTTCTCTGTTATTATTACTTTCATTGGTGTGATGAAAACTGCCAGTTTTAAATACCAGTAACTGAGATTTGCTGACATTCGTCTTGAGGAGACCCTTATCATTAAAATATTTTTTGTTAATTCTTTCACAGCACTAGTAGCAAAAGAATCTAATTATTTGTATTCTTTGCCATAGAGTAAGAGTGAAGTGTCGTTTGCATAGCTTATAATATGAGAGTTAAAAGGTTGTACACTGTGAATAGTGGCAGGGGAGGGGAGATAAAATATGTAATATATATATTCTAAAACTGCAAAAATGACACTGTTTGATACCTGGCAATATTACATATTAGATGAGATGAGTGGCAGGTTCTACAATTTGAAAAAGATACCCAGCTTTAGGTAACAAAAATACTGACAGTTGCTGGCAGCAGCACATATTAAAAAGAAGCTAATCATCTGAAGATTTAAAGTATCCAGATTTTTGAAAAAGTTTTAAGGCTCCTCTTACTTTGTCTTGTGCAAATGTAGACATAGAGAAAAAAAAATTCCATTTCAAAACACACATTAGGAGAAGACAAAACAGTGATGCCTTGGTACAATACCCCCATTTCTTTCTGTGCCCATTGACTCCAATCTGATTAGGTATAGATTGTAATTACGTGCAAATTATACTGCTTATAAGCTTTCTCAAGCTTTTGCTAAACTGAAGAAAGCACTTAAAAAAACCAACAATTTAAAGGAAGCTAACGTGCCCTAGAGTGTGATTGAGGGTGCACAAACCATGAAAGCAGAAAAAGGAGTGGAAGAAAAGAAAGTGGAAACCATTCAGACAAGTCTTGAGAAAAGAAAACATTGTGTGGTTACTTCATTTTTTCTAAGATACCTGAGAAACAGTAATCCCCCTCCCCCCACCCCCCCACCCACCCACCCACCCACCCACACACACACACACACACACACACACACACACACACACACACACACATATATAAGATGATGTGACTTACCAAATGAAAGTGCTGGCAGGTCGACAGACACACAAACGAACACAAACATACACACAAAATTCAAGCTTTCGCAACAAACTGTTGCCTCATCAGGAAAGAGGGAAGGAGAGGGAAAGACGAAAGGATGTGGGTTTTAAGGGAGAGGGTAAGGAGTCATTCCAGTCCCGAGAGCGGAAAGACTTACCTTAGGGGGAAAAAAGGACCGGTATACACTCGCACACACACACACATCCATCCACACATATACAGACACAAGCAGACATATGCTGACATATGTCTGCTTGTGTCTGTATATGTGTGGATGGACATGTGTGTGTGTGTGTGTGTGTGTGTGTGTGTGTGTGTGTGTGTGTGTGTGTGTGTGTGTGTGTGTGTGTGTACCAGTCCTTTTTTCCCCCTAAGGTAAGTCTTTCCGCTCCCGGGACTGGAATGACTCCTTACCCTCTCCCTTAAAACCCACATCCTTTCGTCTTTCCCTCTCCTTCCCTCTTTCCTGATGAGGCAACAGTTTGTTGCGAAAGCTTGAATTTTGTGTGTATGTTTGTGTTCGTTTGTGTGTCTGTCGACCTGCCAGCACTTTCATTTGGTAAGTCACATCATCTTTGTTTTAAGGTATATTTTTCCTACATGGAATGTTTCCTTCTATATATATATAACACACATATATACACTCCTGGAAATTGAAATAAGAACACCGTGAATTCATTGTCCCAGGAGGGGGAAACTTTATTGACACATTCCTGGGGTCAGATACATGACATGATCACACTGACGGAACCACAGGCACATAGACACAGGCAACAGAACATGCACAATGTCGGCACTAGTACAGTGTATATCCACCTTTCGCAGCAATGCAGGCTGCTATTCTCCCATGGAGACGATCGTAGAGATGCTGGATGTAGTCCTGTGGAACGGCTTGCCATGCCATTTCCACCTGGCGCCTCAGTTGGACCAGCGTTCGTGCTGGACGTGCAGACCGCGTGAGACGACGCTTCATCCAGTCCCAAACATGCTCAATGGGGGACAGAACCGGAGATCTTGCTGGCCAGGGTAGTTGACTTACACCTTCTAGAGCACGTTGGGTGGCACGGGATACATGCGGACATGCATTGTCCTGTTGGAACAGCAAGTTCCATTGCCGGTCTAGGAATGGTAGAACGATGGGTTCGATGACGGTTTGGATGTACCGTGCACTATTCAGTGTCCCCTCGACGATCACCAGTGGTGTACGGCCAGTGTAGGAGATCGCTCCCCACACCATGATGCCGGGTGTTGGCCCTGTGTGCCTCGGTCGTATGCAGTCCTGATTGTGGCGCTCACCTGCACGGCGCCAAACACGCATACGACCATCATTGGCACCAAGGCAGAAGCGACTCTCATCGCTGAAGACGACACGTCTCCATTCGTCCCTCCATTCATGCCTGTCGCGACACCACTGGAGGCAGGCTGCACGATGTTGGGGCATGAGCGGAAGACGGCCTAACGGTGTGCGGGACCATAGCCCAGCTTCATGGAGACGGTTGCGAATGGTCCTTGCCGATACCCCAGGAGCAACAGTGTCCCTAATTTGCTGGGAAGTGGCGGTGCGGTCCCCTACGGCACTGCGTAGGATCCTACGGTCTTGGCGTGCATCTGTGCGTCGCTGCGTTCCGGTCCCAGGTCGACGGGCACGTGTACCTTCCGCCGACCACTGGCGACAACATCGATGTACTGGGGAGACCTCACGCCCCACGTGTTGAGCAATTCGGCGGTACGTCCACCCGGCCTCCCGTATGCCCACTATACGCCCTCGCTCAAAGTCCGTCAACTGCACATACGGTTCACGTCCACGCTGTCGCGGCATGCTACCAGTGTTAAAGACTGCGATGGAGCTCCGTATGCCACGGCAAACTGGCTGACACTGACGGCGGCAGTGCACAAATGCTGCGCAGCTAGTGCCATTCGACGGCCAACACCGCGGTTCCTGGTGTGTCCGCTGTGCCGTGCGTGTGATCATTGCTTGTACAGCCCTCTGGCAGTGTCTGGAGCAAGTATGGTGGGTCTGACACACCGGTGTCAATGTGTTCTTTTTTCCATTTCCAGGAGTGTATATATATATATTCCAGGACAACTCAGATGCACATGACAACTGTTTCTGGCCACTGATACAAGACCCTTACTTACCTCGGGGATATCAGGAAAATAATTAATTCTCTTAAAGGGCAAAGTTCTTGTGGAGTTTAGAACATTGCAACCGAAATATTAAAAGTGTGTTCTTCTCTTATAGCTACTGTAATCACCCACAATATTGTGCTTTATTTTTACAAGATATGTTTGCAGACAGTCTGAAGTATGCTGTTGTTAGACTACTAATTAAGAAAGGTAGTAGGAGAGATAACTCTTGTCCTATTTTACTATTAACCTTATTTTCTGAAGTATGGAAAAAGATTGTTTAAGCGTATCTGCAAATATAAGATTCTGAGTTTGTCACAGTTTCAGTTCCAGAAGGGCTCCGCCACTGAACATGCCATCTATCATTTCATTGAGAATATATTAAAATATATGAATAGCAATATTTCACCTCCTAGATTTTTTGTGATTTATTTAAGGCATTTGAGTGTGCAAATCACAACATTATTTTGGAGCTTATTGTATTTGAGGTACTATGACTATGTGTTTCATGTAATGTTTAACTGATAATAAGTAAAGAGTCATGTTAGATAGTGTGCAACCCTGATGATGTATCTTCTTATTACTGGTGTTCCACATGTTTCAGTTCTGGGACCACTGTTGTTTTCATTATATTTAAATGACCTTCTGTCTTACACTTCTAAAGTGCAAAATAGTGCTCTTCACTGATGATGCAAGCATCAAATCATGTCCAACAGTCCTAAACAACGGAAGGTGCAATTAATGAAATATTAAAAAGTATTGTTGCTGTTATTCATGTTTGTGCACTACTGGACCATGTGATGTACTACAAGGAGCATTTTTTAGCATGTTATTTAAACTTTTATTTGTGTCATAACACTTTCATTCTTTCAGAACGAGCTCTTTTCTGGTTATCAGATTAAGTTGTTCTGGTTTTCTTGAGTTTTCCTTCCTTGCTAACTGTACAGTTATTAATTTTCTACATATCAAGTTGTGTTATTCCCATGTCCTTTGGGTCTTCTTTTACAATGCCATTCCATTTTATTGTTTCAATTTTTATTTTACTGGAAGTTCCATAGAATTTCACAGTTTGTCTAGTTGATCTGGTTAGTTCCATACGCCCATACAATTTTAACCCATGTTTTTTTTCATTTCGAAGGTATTACTGATTGGTTCTTTATCATTTTACCTTGGAAAAATTGTGGTTCATTCAGTTTTGTTCAAATCAGGATATATCATCAAAGTAATACAGAATGGGGAAAAGACATAAGTATGTGCCATATCCAGAAAGTAAGTGTCCCGATGTTGTTTCTTTTAAATTAGATGTATTTAGCCAGCAAAATTGCACAAATGCAATAGATCTATGAAATGAAAATCAAATGATGGCCAGACAGGTACCACCTGGTGCTAGTACTGTGGCAGCAGTGCCCCAAAATGGCATCTCTTATTCGTTCTCCCCCTGTATGTGAGGTTCAGTCAGTGATAAGGTTCCTTAATGCACAAAACATAGTGCCTGTTGAAATTCATTGTCATCTCTGTCAGGTCAATGGTCAGAATGTCACGAACAAACAGATGGTGCATCACTCGTGTAGGCTTTTTTTTAAGGTTGCCAAAGTGTGCACGATGAAGAGCATAGTGAGCAACCACCCCTCATCAATGACCACCTGGTTGAGATGGTGCAGCAGTGCATCCTGGGGAACCATCACTTCACGATTATGGAGCTCAGCAGCCATTTTCTGTAGACATCATGATGCTTGTTGCATGAAATTGTCACTAAGCACCTGCTGTTCAAGAAATTATGTGCCAGGTGATTGCCAAAAAACCTGACACTCAAGCACAAAATGAAACACTATGGAGCAGCACTGACATTTCTGCAGAGATATCACGATGAAAGTGACAAGTTCCTTGACAGGATCATCATGGGCATTGAGACATGGATTTCTCACTTGACGCTGGAAAGCAAGCAGCAGTCAATATACTTGCATCACAGTGGATCTCTCGTCAAGACGAAATTCAGACAGACTGTGTCGGTGCAAAAAGTGATGTGCGCAGTGTACTAGGATAGTAAGGGATTCTTTCCATTGACTTCCTGCCCAGAGGTGAAACAGTGAACACTGATCATTACTGTGAAGCAATGCGGAAACTGTGATGTATCATTCAGAACAAGAGGTGTGGAATGCTTACTGCAAGTCTTGTTCTACTCCATGGCAGTGGTCATCCCCATACAGCTCAGTACACAGCAGATGTTTTTGCAGAAGTTTTGCTGGGAGCTGCTTGGTAATCCAGCATACAGTCCTGATCTTGCTCCCAGTGATTTCTGTCTTTTCATGCACCTCAAGAAATTTCTGTCCTCCAGCCAGTGTTTTTACAACAATGAAGAGCTGAAGATGACTGTCACACACTGGTTCCTTTCACAGGTGGCAGATTTCTATGACACAGGAATACAAAAGTTGATCCCACGATGTCACAAGTGACTCAATACTTTTGGTGACGATGTTGAAAATAGCTCAAACATTCCTATGCCTGTTGCCAGTAAAGTTTTTCATGTAACTATATTGTATTTGTTTTAAAAAATATGGAAATTTAATTTCTTGGTTAACCTTGTAAAACTGATTGTTCAAAATTCCTGTATGTGCATACTGATCAAAACTTGACTTGGAAATCACTGGTTATAGAGCTTCTGTTTGCTGTTAATAGTGTTTCCATTTGATTGTACAGAATTGTCACTGGTTGTCAGAAAGTATTCAGCTTTTATGTGTTTTGTTTATTTTTCATACATGGAGTGTATGAAATTATTTACTTGTACCTATGATGATGTGACATGTTAATGTGTTCTATGATTTAATAATTATTCTCATGAAAATGGAATTTAATTGCTGCAATGATTTTTTTAAAGGTGGAGAAAATTCAGAAAACTTTGGATGTTTGATAAGACTCTAACAAATGAAAGGTTTGCTGCCAACAACCCTACATTACTTGCTTATGATGAAAAATTTGGATATTATACTCGTGTCATAAATGAAATTCAAGATATTCAGCCATATGTAGATATTAAAAGTATGAGGTAAGTTTAGAGCACATTCTTCTCCATATAATGAGAATGGTAGGTAACACATGCTCAGTAGTAAATCATATCGTCTGTGGTTGTGGTAGCTGAATAGCTCATTCACTTATTAAAGCATTGATACTGCATTTAAAATTTGTGACATATGTTAAAACTTGTATTCAGAAATGTTGATTAGTGTAAGTATAGTGTGCTGAATTAAAGTTCTACATTTTAAGAGAGGCACAATGGAACATCAATAAATATTATCCGTAGCTTTTGTTATGCAATGCACAGTATGATAATCATTCTTAGATGAGTTAAGAGAGGTGGAGTTTATGATCTCCAGAATGCGGTGTAGAGTTTTACATTGATATTCTAGTTTGTTAATACTTTGCTTCCAACTAACAGAGATAGATTACATTAGTGAACTGCATAACATGTTGTGTAGGAGATTATTAGTTCTCATAATGTAAACCAAAGCTTAAAAATATGAATGGTAACCAAAACGTTTTTCAGTGTGGTATGGCTTAATTCAAAGGAAACCAAAGTACATCAAAGAAGAAAGTAATCAGCAGTCCTTTCAACACTCCATGATGTCTTTGGAATCAAAATTGAATTAATGTTCTGAGATTATATCTGAGATTATACTGATCAGCCAGAACATTACGACCACTGACCTATCATTGATAGAAACCCGTCCAGGGAATAGCAGTGTCACCTGATGAGGAATGACTGCTCATCAGACACACATACAGTGCACATAGTATCAGTGAGTATGCTCTCCATGTGAAGAACGGGGATTGTGTATGATCTATCTAAGTTTGACCAAGGGCAGAATGTGATGCCCAAGTGGCTCGGCACAAGCATTCCAGAAGCTGCACAACTTGTCAGTTGTTGGAGGAGCTGTGGTGACTGTCTTCAACACATGGCGAAATAAAGGTGAAACCACATCCAGACATCATGGGGTTGGGCAGCAACCCCTCAATACAGATGTCAGATGTTGTAGGCTTGGCAGACTGTCAAAACAGGACAGGCGGTGAACTATGGTGGAACTAACATTAGACTTTATTGCTGAGCAGAGTACAAGTGTGCCTGAATATACAATGTACCAAGCACTCCTAATGATGGGCCTCCACAACTGAAGACCCAATCATGTGCCAATGTTAACATGCCATCGGAAACTACAACTGAAATGGGCACGTGTGTCAGCATTGGATCTTGGCATAGTGGCAGAGTGCTGCATGGTCTGATGAATGCTGATACCTCCTTCATCATGCTGATGGGAGAGCGTGAATCAGTCATCTTCCAGGGGGACAGCTGCTTGAAATCTGTACTGTTGGATGGAGACAAGTTGGTGGTGCCTCCAATATGCTTTGGGGTACATTCACAAGGGTATCCATGGGTCCAGTGGAGCTCATTCAAGGCATGAGGACAGCCAAGGAGTATCGTACATTGGTTAAAGGTCCTGTATGCCCCTTTGTGACAGTCATGTGTCCTGATGGCAGTGGCAGTTTTATACAAGATGATGTGCCATGTCACAAGGCCAGGAGTATGATGGGGTTGGTTGAAGAACACAACTCGTGGGGATCTGAATCCGAATGAACCTATCTGGGATGTGCTCAGAGCTCATCATTCCCCTTCCCCGGAATTTATGGAAATTAGGTGACTTGTTTGTGTAGATGTGGTGCCAACTACATCCATCAACCTACCAAGGCCTCATTGCTTCCATGCCATGACGCATCACCACTGTTACCAAAGCCAAAGGCAGACATACCAGCTATTATGTAAGTGGTCATAATGTTCTAGTTGATTGGTGTATACCGTGTATGAAAAGTAAAAATTGTGTGCTCTTTTGGAGATCATATACAGAGTTATGAAGTAATGAGAGGAAGTTAGTTGCAAGTTACGGCTTTCATTTTCCTCCAACTGCTTCTGTTAATGCTCAAGGTCTATAATCTATTAGGTGAAGTCAGTGGTTTGAGTGAGTTGGTAACATAAGTGTGTAATATACTTCTCTAGAATAAAAAGTCTTAAAATACTCATACATAAGTTTGAATTATTGCAACTACTGAGTCTATGTGCATTTCCAATGAAAAATAAGTATATACTTCAAGTCCTAATTGAACCCACAGTTTTAACTTCTCTTGAATGACCAACACAGTGTGTACTTAATGAGCAGTATAGCTCAGTATTTGTAACAACACTGATTCTGTGGAGAACCCCTAACTCCTTGTAATAAATGACTAGTTGAAACTTTGAGTTGATCCACGAGGCATGCATGAAGAGCAAAATTTGTAGTGTACTGGCCACAAAAAGTACTTTTTTGGGCACACAGTTTTAACTTCCATTGTGTGTTGCATAGAAGTACAATTACATTCATGGTATTGTTTATTGTAACATATAATCATGAGTTTTCAGTCACTTGAAATGTCATTGCCCATGATCATTTTTATGGCCCTGTCCTCATACTAGAACATTGCATCTATGTGGCAAACCCATGCAAGTGGCGTTTATTCTCCAACACTTGCCTTACAAGCAGTGCCGAAACGTGGCCAGCAGCCTCCTCACTCACCATTGTGAGGACAAGCACTCACTGAATGTGAGGTAATAGACAAGTTTCCAAGCCATGTGGCTAAGGAAATATGGACACACTACAGCTTGATCACAACATAGCAGTACTAATGGGCCCAGTAAGTGTTGTAAATCATTTTAAATCAGAATTTCTGTTAACTGGTCAATTTTCCATGTTTACTCTAGAGATAGTGCATTCTGAATAACTCAGCTCTACCAGATGTTACCATAGTGAACGAGTATACTATGTATAATGAAAATTAAAGTGATAATCAAATATTAATGTAATTGAAGGTCACTGATATAGCTGTGGAGCTATAAATTTGTGTTCATGAATGTTGTTGTTGTTGTTGTTGTTGTTGTTGGGGTCTTCAGTCCTGAGACTGGTTTGATGCAGCTCTCCATGCTACTCTATCCTGTGCAAGCTGCTTCATCTCCCAGTACTTACTGCAACCCACATCCTTCTGAATGTGCTTAGTGTATTCATCTCTTGGTCTCCCGCTGCGATTTTTACCCTCCACGCTGTTCTCCAGTACTAAATTGGTGATCCCTTGATGCCTTAGAACATGTCCTACTAACCGGTCCCTTCTTCTTGTCAAGTTGTGCCACAAACTCCTCTTCTCCCCAATTCTATTCAATACCTCCTCATTAGTTATGTGATCTACCCATCTAATATTCAGCATTCTTCTGTACCACCACATTTTGAAAGCTTCTATTCTCTTCTTGTCCAAACTATTTATTGTCCATGTTTCAGTCCCATAAATGGCTACACTCCATACAAATACTTCCAGAAACGACTTCCTAACACTTAAATCTATACTCGATGTTAACAAATTTCTCTTCTACAGAAACGCTTTCCTTGCCATTGGCAGTCTACATTTTATATCCTCTCTACTTCAACCATCATCAGTTATTTTTCTCCCCAAATAGCAAAACTCCTTTACTACTTTAAGTGTCTCATTTCCTAATCTAATTCCCTCAGCATCACCCGACTTAATTCGACTACATTCCATTATCCTCGTTAATGAATAGCGGATGAAATAGTGGTTGCATTCAGTCTGGAGCTAAAATTGTACTGACAATAAACATATTTTGGACAGAGCATTTGAAAAAGATTGACAATGAGGAATGTGAGGGGTGACTACAATTGTCAATTTTGTTTATAATTAACAAGAAATTTCAACCAGCTACACGGTGGTCTCTCATGAATATTGTGAGCAAATGAAGTAATAGGACCCGAAATTGCACAGACCAGAAAGAGAAAAAAAATGCAAAGCATAGTGGTAAGGGAAGCACATCTTACACGTGGACACTGCAGTTCACAGACTACGTGCAGTTGAAAATGATTGGATGACATTCACATGACCATGAACAGTGCTCATATGGCTGTGACATTTGGTGACACAGCAGTGGTATTTTTGGCAATTTCTGCCAAGCTATGCAAAGTTTATTCATGCTTTCTCTTGCAGACTGCACCTTCATGAACCACATTCCTGCATTATCTTGTACTTTTTCTCCTGCAATGTTCTGTTGTAACAAATCTTGTAACATGTGCATTTAACATGCTACTTTCATTGAAAATAAAGTACTTGGAAGGCAGTTTCAGTAAGATTTCCCTTACATAAGAACCAAATCACTACTCTTTCATTTGGTGCAATTTAATTGATTATTGACAGATATGCAGGGATTTGACACTCTTCCGTGTCAGAATGCCACAGTTTGCAAAGCTTCCACACCACAGCACAGTAAGTGATGTAATTTTGGCAGTCCCACCTAGAGGGCATGATGTGTACTGTGTGTTGAAGGTGTGTGTCGTCCATGTCCTCAGAATACATTCAAAAATTAGAAAATAATGCTTTACAGAATTTTGATAGGCCATGTGAAGGTGGAAAGAGGGATAATAGCATGTTACCCCATAGAGGAAGGAAGGAAGGAAAATCAGGGATCAGGGATATTGAGACTGATGAAAGAAAGAATATAGACAGGAAAGACAGTCACCCAATCACAGCTCACACCCCATGCACCCTTCTGTCAAATGGCAAGATCAGTGAGCCCTAGAAATTAATCTTCAGCCATCCTACCTAATGGCTATTGCTCACCTTCACCTTCTTGAAAGGTTGGTCCAGTACCATTCTGTTTTAAGACCAAGATTCTTACATCCTTCCAATTGTAATTACTCCTTAGCACCTAGTTGTGATAGTGAGATATGCGTGCCTCATTTGCTGTTTCATGTACTGAAGGTCGCCATTCTCAGGTGAGAATACTGTTTGCTAAATCTCACCAGAATCGATTTCTGCCATGAACAGTGCCCCTTTTCTACACTACAGAGAATCAAAGCACCTGTAATATAAAACTTATTGCTGCTTCACCTTAACACAAAATGGAGGTACAGCACCCCAGTGGTGAAAGCTGGAAGGAATGATGAACCACTAATGAGTATGTGCTTCTGCCAGTCAAGTAATTTATAAACTAGTTCAACGTAGAATAACATTCCATTAAAATTTTTTTATTAGTCTCTCAATCATTCCATGTAATGAATCTTTTTACCATATATATGCTACAGAAAGCTTATATTATAAACATTTGTTCTATGTTATTTTTTACTTTATTACTTCCCGAACTTGGGATTTTGATGCTCATTTCATCTCCCTATAACTTTTGGTGTTTTGTGTCATTCATCCCTTACAGTCCCTTTTATCATTTCCGGATATCATTCTAACTTATTCATTCACACTAACAATGAAAAGTTACACATTTTTATTCCAAAGAAATGAGTATTTTCCACATCATTAATCTTTGAGAACAAGCATCACAGAATAGTATCATAGTAAAATAAACTGCTTAGTCTTCATTAACACAGTAACGGAATGACATAGACAGTATAGTATTGGCAAATTTGGATGGTTCTATGTATATGTCGAAGAATTTCTTTAACTCAGCAGTCATTAGTTTAGATTTTTCATGTGCTTTCATCAAAAATAAATCCCCAATTTTCTCTTATTTCTTTTTCACCCTACTATTGTGTCTTATTTTTTTCCAGGTTCCCCATGCTTTTTTATTACCTTTTTCACTATAGCATCATTTTCCAGTGCAGAAATAAATGTAAATTCTGGAAGTTAAGCTTTTTTTAAATTGAATATATGAGGAGAATCTACTGGTGGAGTATTTAATGACAAAAACTGGGAACATGCTCAATCCAAGTAGGATGGTTATGGCTACAGTACACTAAACACAGCTTGTGGATGTCTCTCATGTATTTTGCTGGAGGTTTAGTAGACGGTGATCTGCTGAAATCAAAATGTGCTTTATGGCTGCTCTCTTGACAAAGGATTTCCAAGATTTTGAAACAAATAGAGATCTAGATTAACCACAAGCTTACAAGAAAGGTTCATATCTGTCTCCTCATAATCAGAAAGAAAGAAGGAGGAAAAGACCCTCAAGTTGTGCTACATGCCCGTGAGGTGTGTGGGAGGGCAAGATAGTGACAATGAGCAACCTCTGGGGCACTTGCCATGCTCCAGGTGCACAAGGCTTGCTCAGGTTAACTGAGCTGTGGCCCTGCCTGAGTTACTTTTCTAGTTACTCACAGGATTACTTTGGAGCCAAATCTCACAAAAAATACCCCTGATGGGAAGGATGTACTTTCAGGCAGCACCAACACTCAGCTGACCAAGAGAGTTTGGATGGTCAGCCCATAAGAGAAAAAGTATCAAAAATATAAGACAGGGCATTACCATAACACCTCCATAGTACTCAAGAGTGGAGAGGGGACATTTGAAAGGTCTTCTTTTTCTGTATACACTAAGATGTGGAAGATATTGCTGTATCTTAAAAAATAATAAAATGGCTTCATAGTGTTACGTTACTAGTGGAAACAGTGACATCACACCAAGTATTTTAGCAACAGTAGGTCGCTGGTCTGCAGCTTGTGATCTAGTGGTTAACATTGCTGCCTCTAGTCCATAGGGTCCCAAGTTTGATTCCTGGTGGGGTCAGATTTTATCCCCTCAGTGACTGGGTGTTGTCTTATCCTCATCATCATTTCATCACTATTGACATGCTAGTCACCAAAGTGGCATCAAGTAAAGAAAACTAGTACTGGGCAGCTGAAATACTCCAGATTGAGTCTCGCAACCAATACTACAATATGTTCATTTCATTAGGCAGCTACCATATAATAGCCAAAATGGATAATCCTCTTTTTTCTAGCAAGAGTGTAGTTATCTGTCCAGATATATTGGACAGATCCCAAAGAATTACAAGAACAATGGAAAACAATGGTGCTACAGAAATGAAAAATTTATGAGAAAAGTAAATGGTTGTAATGGGAAAACACCAGTATTTATGTTAACCTTCAGTACACTTGTACTACTTTAACATATTACTACAGTTTATATCCACCTTAAAGTTTGGCCACACATCCCAAACCTGATCTGATGCTTCAAGTGGCAAACATTTGGCTGCGTTATTGTGGAATGTCACAGTAGAGCTGCATGTAGGAGTCATTGAAGGCCAACACATGAATCAAGTTAATCTTGTATGGCTGCTCCAAAATTTTTAAATCATTCTACTGATCATGCTAAGTGGAGGAAAAAGTGCTTTATTTATACAAAGAAGTGAAACATTCAAGAGATGAAGGCGACAAGGGGAAGCTCCTATGACAGTGATACTGCAAGGGACTTATCCAGATCATCTTCATCTTCTGTATCAAAATTGTCTTTGTCCTGAAGCATGACCCTTTACATTACTGGCACAGTTTCATGCATAACAGTCTTGCTCACCTACACCTCTCTGATCTTGGCAGTCAGTCTTGCATTTGCAATATATTAGCTGGAAACGCCTTTTGGGTGTGGGGTATTTCATTGTGGTAATGGCAGCCAACCACATTTTTTGTTAACGTCCACCCAAAATACATGGATCCAAGTAGATTTTGATCCATTGCTGCACCCAATGTGTGTTACTGAGCTGCAGATTCAGTGGAAGGTTTTGGAGCCACGTTTACTGATGGTTTGTAGGCTAATGACACATACTGCTTATACCTCTTCTTGTTGAAGTTGCGATTGGGTGGTTACCACCATAAAGGGCAACCAGAGATTTCTCACATGCTCCTGCTATTTCTTTTGGCTGGGTTGAAAAAGCAGCGAACACCGACAACATTACCAACAGAACAATTCATCAGCGCGGTGGAACAGGCCACTCTTGCACTTCCATGTGATCCTGCAAGAGAGGAAAGCACTGAAGCAGCTCCGAGAAGATGCCAAAACGGTTGTCCACCCAGCAGATAAAGGGTCCTACTACCATGTAATTCATATAAACAAAAATTGTAGGACCTATTAGAAGACGACACCTACTGGAGAATCGAAGACAATTCTACCAACAGAGTTTCGACTATTAAGCTTCTCCAGCAGACCTTCGAAGATAAGAAGACGGTGAAGAAACTTTGTCCATGAGCAGCTGCACCCCCTAGACTTTGCAGGCTACCTAAAGTACATAAGGATGGATTGCATCTCCACCCAATTGTAAGCAACACTGAAACACCAACATAGGAATTAGCAAAACACCTAATGTCAATGCTCAGTCAACACAACATCAGAAACTCCGCACTTTTCGTCCAGCAGCTCCAGAACTTCCAATTGGACCAAGAACCAAGAAGACCTCATGGTGAAGTTTGACGTGGTATCCCTCTTTACTATGGTACCTCTAAGAGACTTCCTAAGCCTCATAGGAGAAAACTTCAGACCAACAGTAATGAAAGTTTTCGAATTCGTACTTACATCACATCCTTTCTGTTCGATGGGAACTACTATGAACAAACAGATGGAGTAACGATGGGCTGTTCGCTATCACCAATAGTGGCAGTATGTTTATGGAGGCTTTTGAAGAAGAAGCACTCAAGTCAGCAGTCTACAAGCCCTCTTGCTTCTTTCAATATGTAGACGATACATTCGTAATCTTGCTGCACATACAACAATGCCTCCAATCTGCAGCATCTGAACTCGCTTCATCAGAATATCAAGTTCACAATGGAGTTAGAAGAAAACAACCAGCTTCCATTTCTGGATGTGCTCATCAAGCGAAGACCAGATGGCACAATAGAACACAGCATCTACCATAAGCTGACACATACAGGGTGGTCCATTGATCGTGACCAGGCCAAATATCTCACGAAATAATCGTCAAACGAAAAAACTACACAGAACGAAACTCGTCTAGCTTGAAGGGGAAACCAGATGGCGCTATGGTTGGCCTGCTAGTTGGCACTGCCATAGGTCAAATGGATATCAACTGCGTTTTTTAAAATATGAATCCCTCTTTTTTATTACATATTTGTGTAGTACATAAAGAAATATGAATGTGTTAGTTGGACCACTTTTTTCGCTTTTTGATAGATGGCGCTGTAATAGTCACAAATGTATAAGTACATGGTATCATGTATCATTCCGCCAGTGCAGACGGTATTTGCTTCGTGATACATTACCTGTGTTGAAATGGACCGTTTACCAATTGCAGAAAAGGTCGATATTGTGTTGATATATGGCTATTGTGATCAAAATGCGCAACGGGCGTGTGCTATGTTTACTGCTCAGTATCCTGGACGATGTCATCCAAGTGTCTGGACCATTAGCCATATAGTTACGTTATTTAAGGAAACAGGAAGTGTTCAGCCACATGTGAAACATCAACCACGACCTGCAACAAATGATGATGCCCAAGTAGGTGTTTTAGCTGCTGCTGTGGGTAATCCGCACATCAGTAGCAGACAAGTTGCCCAAGAATTGGGAACCTCAAAAACGTCGGTGTTGAGAATGCTACATCAACATCGATTGCACCCATACCATATTTCTATGCACCAGGAATTGCATGGCGACGACTTTGAACGTTGTGTACAGTTCTTCCACTGGGCAAAAGAGAAATTACAGGATGATTACAGATTTTTTGCACGCGTTCTATTTAGCGACGAAGCGTCATTCACCAGCAGCGGTAATGTAAACTGGCATAATATGCACTATTGGGCAATGGAAAATCCATGATGGCTGCGACAAGTGGAACATCAGTGATCTTGGCGAGTTAATGTATGGTGCGGCATTATGGGAGGAAGGATAATTGGCCCCCATTTTATCGATGGCAATCTAAATGGTGCAATGTATGCTGATTTCCTATTTAATATTCTACCAATATTACTACAAGATGTTTCTCTGCATGACAGAATGGCAATGTACTTCCAACATGATGGATGTCTGGCACATAGCTCACTTGTGGTTGAAGCGGTATTGAATAGCATATTTCATGACAGGTGGACCGGTCATCGAAGCATCATACCATGGCCCGCACGTTCACCGGATCTGACGTCCCCAGATTTCTTTCTGTCGGGAAAGTTGAAGGATATTTGCTATCGTGATCCACTGTCAACGTCTGACAACATGTGCGAACATTACGGAAGGTGAACTACTCGCTGTTGAGAGGAATGTCGTTACACGTATTGCCAAATGCATTGAGGTTGACGGACATCATTTTGAGCATTTATTGCATTAATGTGGTATTTACAGGTAATCACGCTGTAACAGTATGCGTTCTCAGAAATGATAAGTTCAGAAAGGTATATGTATCACATTGGAACAATCGAAATAAAATGTTCAAGCGTACCTATGGTCTGTATTTTAATTTAAAAAACCTACCTGTTACCAACTGTTTGTCTGAAATTGTGAGCCATATGTTTGTGACTATTACAGCGCCATCGATCACAAAGCGAAAAAAGTGGCCCAGCTAAAACATTCATATTTCTTTATGTACTACATGAATATGTAATAAAAATGAGGGTTCCTATTTAAAAAATGCAGTTGATATCCGTTTGACCTGTGGCAGCACCATCTAGTGGGCCAGCCATAGCGCCATCTGGTTCCCCCCCCCTTCAAGCTAGATATGTTTTGTTCTTTGTAGTTTTTTCATTTGACACTTATTTCATGAGATATTTGGGCCGGTCACGATCAATGGATCACCCTGTATAGATTTGTACTTGCATGCCTGCAGCTGTCATGCTGCTTCACAGTGAGAGGGTGTTCAGAGCACACTGGTGCACAGAGCACACAAAATCTCAGACTGTGACAGCCTAGCAACTGAACTGAAGCACTTGCAGGATGTGTTCTCCATAAATGGTTTCATCAACCGGCAGATAAAATGTGCCTTAAGACCGTAGAAGCCGAGACCACAGCCTTCCGATGACAAAGACAAACCAGTTGCGACGGCAATTATACTGTATGTCGGGAACACATTGGCAAACATCAGCAGAATACTCAGAAAATACAGTATCAAGTGCAAGTCTCGCCCTCCATCCAAAATGAAAACATTATTAGGATCAGTCAAGGATGACTTAGGACTCTGGAAACTGGAAGTTTACAACATCCCCTGCCAATGCGGGAAAATGTACGTAGGCCAGACCATCTGGACAGTACAGGAGAGATGTAGTGAACATAAATGCCACACACACAATGCACAGTTGACCAAGTCTGCCATGGCAGAGCACTGCATCTCACATGGACATGACACGCACTACGATGGCAGAAAGGTGTTACAGCAATCAAACACCTTCTAGGACTGTATCCTCAAGAGGCAGTGAGATCTGGCTGCATGATGAACTAGTAAATAAAGACAGCGGTTTCCAGTTAAGCAAGGCCTGTGATCCAGCTTTGTGTATGATTAAAACACAACAACAGTCTACATGGAAATCTGCTCCTGTCAGGACACCTGAAGAAAAAGAAGAAGAATAAGAATTGTCACCACCACAGCAGAGTTCAGCAAGTGGCCATGGCCACGGAAGGACTGTGGCCCATGATCTGTAGCGCGGTAGCGCGCTTCCCCCACCACCCAGTGCCATCCTTCCTCCTCCATTGGCCGCAGACTGCTCGGAAGTGCCCAGACAGAGGGTGGAGGAGAGGGGTGGAGATTATATAAAGTTTGGTATCCATCAGAGATCAATCAGGCTCCAAGAACACCTGAAGATGGCAAGAAGTCAGCTTGTCAAAATATGGCGCGTTTTGGATGATGCTACCCAGCTGAATACCGGAGAAATTTTCAAGATTAGTTACATATGATTTGAGATCTCAATTTTTGGAGGGGGTCTTAAGAAATTTAACCTTGTTTTGGTCAAATGACATGGACATAGAACTGTAACCATTCATTGCATGGAGGAAGAGAATGTAAGTGGAAACACACTCCTCCTCTGCACTTCCCAAATGATAGAGGAGCTGAGGCATAGTACCTATCTCTGGCTTGAGGAAGTAGACATTATGGTGAGTCTGGAGACTTTTCATTATGACGAGATCTTACACCAAAATTGTGATATTCTTGTGAGCTGAAGCCAAGGATTCTGCCATCTGCTTTATCAATGTGTCTACATTCTTGGAGGCAATTCACTTTCATTTTACATTTCCATCAGCATGGTAATAAGTCTATCCTTGTATTTTCCATTTGATAGAAAATTCACTTGTGAAACTGTTAGTGTCATGGTGCTGGTAAATTTTATCCTCTTTACTGCTTTATGGTCAGTCTTCTTACATACTGTATGGACTTCATAGGATATTGTCAGTCCAAGTACCCATTGAATGCAGTCGTTGAACTTTGATTATACGATTTCATACATAATGGATTGTGAGTCACAGATTTGTCTGAAGGTATGTCTGCTTGACAACATGAATTTGGGAATCAAAAAGCCCCCATCAGTCACATGTATTGTACTCTTTGGTTCCAGAGTAATCAGGATGGAAGCCGATGAAAAAGGGGTTGGCTCCTGTTACTACACTAAAAGCAGCAACTCTCAATAGGCTTCTTCAGCTTATGTCTCACAAATGAAAGACAGATTGCCAAGGCCAGCACGGGTGTAGGCAAACAGGACTGTTCTGTATGAAACTGTGCCAGCAGTGTAAAGGGGCGTACTCAACATAGACAATAGTTTTAATATAGAAGATGAAGATGACCTGGACAAGCCCATTCCTTCTTTTCCAGATGGAGAACCTACTCGAAGAAATGACCCAATCCTGGTCTCACCAGTCATTCATTTCATGACACATGTACACTATAACATACAGATTTCATATTCATCCTTCTCGTGTCATGTACCTGACATGTCGTAAACATAACTTGCTAATGTTTTCATCAAACATACTTTCACATCAGTTCATTCGAAACACCTTCCTTTAAGTGTAATACACTGATAGTATAATGCTGATCAGACTTAGATAGGTGGGACAGGTTATTTGGCAGTAGACTGCAGAAGAAATTTTTCATAATTTTCACTTTGTGCCTTACTCCTTATAGGAAAATTGAATGTTACAGACATCCATTTATGAAATTTAATTTACATTCACATGGTGCAGGATTTTTGTTGATAACATGCACATTTTTGAAGTTCATGAGTCTGAGAATGGTTGTTTTTGACACATTCGCAGAAAGGCCCAAAAACCACTGCTTTTTAGTGTTGTCTCGAACAGGTACCTCTCACTAGAAAATCTTGCATGGCTAGAGCATTTTCTAGAAAATTTTTCTACTGTTATTTTTGTAGATTGGTCATCTTCAAACAACACACAGTTCCCAATACAGAAGGGAAAAACTGAGCAAAAAGTTTGAGTGTTCTCTCTCTCTCTCTCTCTCTCTCTCTCTCTCTCTCTCTCTCTCTTCCTTTGTCCCCCCTCCCTCTCCCCTCCATCTCTCCGTTGTGAAGCCAATCTCCTATAAGGCAACAAACACGAAACTCAGAATCAGTACCACAGAAAAGATGCAGAAACATTCATAAAAAATCGGCAATTTTTTTTATGAAAATGGCTGTTTGAACACCAGTTGACTGGACTACACTCTCAGGAAGTGTGTAATAATTCCAATTTAAAAGAAGACCAATCCAAAAAAGCATGAATATCACCATCGTATCAGTTTTTATACGTTGCAAAATACTAATACAAATTATTTATAGAAAAATGGAAAAACTGGCAGAGACCAAGCATTGGGTTCTGGAGACATATAGGAGCACAAGAGGCAATACTGACACTGGGACTGCCTTTAGAAGATAGGACTTAGATTTGTAGACTTAGATGAAGCTTTTGAAAATGTTGACTGGAGTAACTTCTGTGAAATTCTGACGATAGTAAGGCTAAAACACAGGATGCAAAAGGTCATTTACAAATTGTACAGAAACCAGATGACTTATAATAGTCAAGGATGTATTGTTTCATACTACTCTGATGAAGTGAGGTGTTGCCCAAGCATTTTTGAAGCACCGAATGAAGATCACAATTGTAAAAAGTTTATTTTCACAATAAATTAGATAACATACATTTGAATATATGTTTTATTTATGCACATGTATCACGAGATGTGTGGACACAGCGTTTGTGGAAGCCGGTATGATGGTAAAGTTCGTACCACATTTGTGGTACCTGCTGGTCGAGTGGTTTATTCTGTTTTATCGATTCCTGCCTTGGAGATACGGTACATGCCATAGAGAAAGAGTGGCCTTGACAGTGCCTATGATGTCATGGTAATAAGAGAAAACTTGTTACATACTGACTCGATACTGACTCAGTTATAATTGGTTAAATACAAGAAACCATTTTTGAGCTGGTAGTCAATATTAGTGTATTGTGATGTTCTGCATGATAAAGCACTTTTGTTTCCCATAATTATTTAAACAAGAGTACAACATATGATATGTTGTTTATCAGTTGCCTCACATTTAGTTCAAGAATTGGATGTTGTATTTGTTCTGTTAACTTGCAGCTGTAACTACGGCACTTTGAGAAAAGAAGTTTGATTAGAAGAGGTTGGTGAGTGTGTTGAAATAATGTGAGCAAGATTAAATAACAAGAGGTCTTACCTCCTGAACAGACTATACTTCACCACCAAATATCCTAGTAACAAACCAATGGAACTTCCCAGAGAGCATGAAAGAGACATGATTGTTGAGAAGGTAGTGGGACAGGGTTGTAGCCTACGTCCAATGTTATTCAATCTGTACATTGAGCAAGCAGTAAAGGAGACCAAAGAAAAATTTGGAGTGAAAAGAAATAAAAACTTAGAGGTTTGCCAATGACATTAGAATTCTGTCAGAGATAGCAGAAGATTTGGAAGAGCAGTTGAATGGAATGGACAATGTCTCGAAGAGAGGATGAACATCAGCAAAGCAAAGCAAGAGTAATGGAATGTAGTCAGATTAAATCACATGATTCTGAGAGAATTAGATTAGGAAACGAGACAAAGTAATAGTTAGTTTTGCTACATAGGCAGTAAAATAATTGATTATGGCCGAAGTAGAGTGTATATAAAATGCAGACAGCTAGGAAATCACTTCTGAAAAAGACAAATGTATTAACATTTAATATAAATCTAACTGTTAGGAAGTCTCTTCTGAAGGCATTTGTCTCAAGTGTAGCCTTGCACTAAAGAGAAATGTGGATGATGAGCATTCAGACAAGAAGGACATAGCAGCCTTTGAAATATGTGCTACAGAAGAATACTGAAGACTAAATGGATAGTACAGTATTAAGTGCTGGCCATGCACTGTAATCTCTGACTCCACTCAGTTGTCTGGAATCATAATTTGTAATGTATTATCCCTCTTGTATCTAAAAAATGTGAATATTGTAGGTTATGCTATAAAGACGCACTTGAATTAGAAATGTAACTTACACAATTTTGTTAATGTGTAATGGACAATTGTTTCACTAATGAATAAAAAATGATTGCCATCCTTTATGGTGAGCTAACCAAAAATTAATCCTTGGTGTTCATCTCAGTTAACATTAACATGGATCCAGGATCACCTCACACAAATCTTTAAGTAATCTGGTGATGTTTGTGTGCTTGTGTTAAAAGGTAATAGAGCCTACAGAAACATTGTTGATGATTTTTTTACTTCATTCATAACTACTAAGTGAATGAAAGCTATTATAAACATCAGCTGATCAATAAGAGACAGCATTGCACAATGCTGAGCTCAGTACCAGCCACTGAAAGTAATAAGCATTTACATTGAGAGACAAAATAAATACCTTATGATTAATTAAAAACCTAAGTTAAGCCAGATAACTAAATTAGTACAGAAATATTATACCACTGAAGTCCCCTGGCATGAATATTGTAATGGAAGTTATTACAAGTATGTAGTATGAAGGCCAGAGTGTGTCTTTATACCTAGCACCCCACGATGGAAACTGGATGACGACATGGTAAAAGAGCTGCTAAAGTAATTTCCCCACACATTTCTCATAATGGGCAACTTCAACACACAAAAGGCTGTGGGGTTTGGGTGCCACAAGCCGCAGGAGCCAAGTCACTGAGATGCATAACTATTTATATTTCACGCCCTTTGAATTCTGGTCAGATGACATAATTGTTAGACAAAGTGTTTCCATCATCAGTTACTCTTTATTTCTGCTCTTCAACTCTTGCAGACCCATTTCAATGGGGAGTGGCTGCAGATTTGCATTTCACTGACCACTTTACACTGTGAATCCATATAATGAATAGGGCTGTGGTTGAAAGGAAACCAAATTGGATGCTTAACAGGGAGAAATGGATGCTAAATAGTCAGAAGGCTACATATGAGAAAAAAATGTTGATTATATTAAGTGTGTGATCCAGCAAATAACTGAAGAATCCATTCCAAAATCTAGCAACTGTATCAGAAGAAGCCTGTCCCTTAGTGGGTTAAAGAATGTCATTCAGCAATTAGAGCCCAGGTGCACAGCTCTGTAGGAGTAGAAACATAGCCCATCAGCAGAAAATCTCCAGTGTTTGGGATTGTGGCAAGGTGCGTGATTAAAGAAAGGAAGAGAAACTTCCAGAATGAAATCAAAAGTTCCAATAAATATTCCAAATCAGGTACGAAAGCTTGGATGTCAGGAGACTTTTGAGCAGGGTCAGCACATCTCCCTCATGCAACCTTACTGAAGAGAATGGGTTTTAGGTGAGTTTGGATAAGGAGGTGGCCGAAAAAAGGATAATTTTTTTTTTAATGCCACTGCATTTGGCAGACAAGCTTCAAAGTTCCAGGCACTCTAGAGAATTATGGAGGTGAGAATAATCACAAATGGCTCTGAGCACCATGGGACTTAACATCTATGGTCATCAGTCCGAATAATCACAGTTCACCCCTCTGAGTACAGAGTAAAATCAAGTAAGCAAGCACACCTGTGAGTCTGAGAGGAGGGACTGTGGCTGCTCAGCAAGTGTTTGACAGTAAAGAGGTGGTTTCTTTGTTCATTCTGCAGATGACAATAATTGTGATGTGTCTGTCCAGAATGTTTCACCATGAGACAAGCCCAGCAAAGTAGTAAGGCAGGAAGTGGCTGAGTTCCATCAGAAACACTTAGTTGGCTCCTTTGTATGTCCACCAACTCAATATGGTGGTCTAATGAATGCTTTGAAACCAAGTCATATTAAAAATAACATAATTCACTATAACTAGATAAGACATTTACATGTCAAATAAAACTCTCCAAAACAAAACAAATCAGCTCTTGCTTAACTTGTAACATAATTAATTTGACAGACACCAAGTGATGAGGCACAACTCTGACTGCAAATTTAGAAAAATACTAACTTTATTGTATTAACTCCATAAAACTGAGTGATGGCACAAAAGGAAGGCAATTCAATGCAGAATACTAATCTAATATCAAAAAATGAGGGGAATGTTACTAGAACTTTTGTATATTTCATATGTAATTTTACTAAACATGTGAATGCAAATTGTTGTTGTTGTTGTTTTTGTTGTTGTGGTTGTGGTCCTCAGTCCTGAGACTGGTTTAATGCAGCTCTCCATGCTACTCTATCCTGTGCAAGCTTCATCATCTCCCAGTACCTACTGCAGCCTACATCCTTCTGAATCTGCTTAGTGTATTCATCTCTTGGTCTCCCTCTACGATTTTTACCCTTCACACTGCCCGCCAGTACTAAATTGGTGATCCCTTGATGCCTCAGAACATGCCCTACCAACCGATCCCTTCTTCTAGTCAAGTTGTGTCACAAACTCCTCTTCTCCCCAATTCTATTCAATACCTCCTCATTAATTATGTGATCTACCCATCTAATGTTCAGCATTCTTCTGTAGCACCACATTTCAAAAGCTTCTATTCTCTTCTTGTCCAAACTATTTATTGTCCATGTTTCACTTCCATGCATGGCTACACTCCATACAAATACTTTCAGAAAAGACTTCCTGACACTTAAATCAATACTCAATGTTAACAAATTTCTCTTCTTCAGAAAAGCTTTCCTTGCCATTGGCAGTCTACATTTTATATCCTCTCTACTTTGACCATCATCAGTTATTTTGCTCCCCAAATAGCAAAACTCCTTTACTACTTTAAGTGTCTCATTTCCTAATCTAATTCCCTCAGCATCACTCGATTTACTTCGACTACATTCCATTATCCTCATTTTGCTTTTGTTGATGTTCATCTTATACCCTCCTTTCGAGACACTGTCCATTCCGTTCAACTGCTCTTCCAAGTCCTTTGCTGTCTCTGACAGAATTACAATGTCATCGGCAAACCTCAAAGTTTTTACTTTTTCTCCATGGATTTTAATACCTACTCCAAACTTTTCTTTTGTTTCCTTTACTGCTTGCTCAATATACAGATTGAAAAGCATCGGGGGGAGGCTACACCCCTGTCTCACTCCCTTCCCAACTACTGCGTCCCTTTCATGTCCCTTGACTCTTATAACTGCCATCTGCTTTCTGAACAAATTGTAAATAGCCTTTCGCTCCCTGTATTTTACCCCTGCCACCTTCAGAATTTGAAAGAGGGTATCCCAGTCAACATTGTCAAAAGCTTTCCCTACGCCTACAAATGCTAGAAACATAGGTTTGCCTTTCATTAATCTTTCTCCTAAGATAAGTCATAGGGTCAGTTTTGCCTCACGTGTTCCAACAGTTCTACGGAATCCAAATTGATCTTCCCCGAGGTCGGCTTCTACCAGTTTTTCCATTCGTCTGTAAAGTATTCGCATTAGTATTTTGCAGCTGTGACTTATTAAACTGATAGTTCGGTAATTTTCACATCTGTCATCAGCTGCTTTCTTTGGGATTGCAATTATTATATTCTTCTTGAAGTCTGAGGGAATGTCACCTGTCTTATACATCTTGCTCACCAGATGGTAGAGTTTTGTCAGGAATGGTTCTCCCAAGGCCGTCAGTAGTTCTAATGGAATGTTGTCTACTCCCGGGGCCTTGTTCTTTCAGTGCTCTGTCAAACTCTTCATGCAGTATCATATCTCCCATTTCATCTTCATCTACCTCCTCTTCCATTTCCATAATATTGTCCTCAAGAACATCACCCCTGTATAGACCCTCTATATACTCCTTCCACCTTTCTGCTTTCCCTTCTTTGCTTAGAACTGGGTTTCCATCTGAGCTCTTGATATTCATGCAAGTGCTTCTCTTTCCTCCAAATGTCTCTTTAATTTTCGTGTAGGCAGTATCTATCTTACCCCTCGTGAGATAAGCCTCTACATCCTTACATTTGTCCTCTAGCCATCCCTGCTTAGCCATTTTGCACTTCCTGTCGATATCATTTTTGAGACATTTGTATTCCTTTTTGCCTGCTTCATTTACTGCATTTTTATATTTTCTCCTTTGATCCATTAAATTCAATATTTCTTCTGTTACCCAAGGATTTCTACTAGCCCTCGTCTTTTTACCTACTTGATCCTCTGCTGCCTTCACTACTTCATCCCTCAAAGCTACCCATTCTTCTTCTACTGTATTTCTTTCCCCCATTCCTGTCAATTGTTCCCTTATGCTCTCCCTGAAACTCTGTACAACCTCTGGTTTAGTCAGTTTATCTAGGTCCCATCTCCTTAAATTCCCACCTTTTTGCATTTTCTTCAGTTTTAATCTACAGTTCATAACCAATAGATTGTGGTCAGAGTCCACATCTGCCCCTGGAAATGTCTAACAATTTAAAACCTGGTTCCTAAATCTCTGTCTTACCATTATATAATCTATCTGATACCTTTTAGTATCTCTAGGGTTCTTCCAGGTATACAACCTTCTTTCATGATTCTTAAACCAAGTGTTAGCTATGATTAAGTTATGCTCTGCACAAAATTCTACCAGGCGGCTTCCTCTTTCATTTCTTAGCCCCAATCCATATTCACCTACTATGTTTCCTTCTCTCCCTCTTCCTACTCTCGAATTCGAGTCACTCAAGACTATTAAATTTTCGTCTCCCTTGACTACCTGAATAATTTCTTTTATCTCATCCTACATTTCATCAATTTCTTCATCATCTGCAGAGCTAGTTGGCATATAAACTTGTACTACTGTAGTAGGCATTGGGTTCATGTCTATCTTGGCCACAATAATGCGTTCACTATGCTGTTTGTAGTAGCTTACGTGCAGTCCTATTTTTTTATTCATTATTAAACCTATTCCTGCATTACCCCTATTTGATTTTGTATTTATAACCCTGTATTCATCTGACCAAAAGTCTTGTTCCTCCTGCCACCGAACTTCACTAATTCCCACTATATATAACTTTAACCTATCCATTTCCCTTTTTAAATTTTCTAACCTACCTGCCCAAATAAGGGATCTGACATTCCACGCTCTGATGTAGAATGCCAATTTTCTTTCTCCTGATAATGACGTCCTCCTGAGTAGTCCCCGCCCGAAGATCTGAATGGGGGACTATTTTACCTCCGGAATATTTTACCCAAGAGGACTCCATCGTCATTTAACTATACAGTAACGCTGCATGCTCTCGGGAAAAATTACGGCCATAGTTTCCCCTTGCTTTCAGCTGTTCGCAGTACCAGCACAGCAAGGCCATTTTGCTTAGTGTTACAAGGCCAGATCAGTCAATCATCCAGACTGTTGCCCCTGCAACAACTACTGAAAAGGCTGCTGCCCCTCTTCAGGAACCACACGTTTGTCTGGCCTCTCAACAGATACCCCTCCATTGTGGTTGCACCTATGATACGGCTATCTGTGTCGTTGAGGCACCCAAGCCTCCCCACCAATGGCAAGGTCCATGGTTCATGTGGGGGGGGAATGCAAATTACATTAAAAAAAAAAAAATCCACTGCAGCAGGAGAAAGTTAGATCTTAAGATCAGTAGATGGCGGTGCCATAACCTAAGGTGCACCAAAATTTGACTTGCAAAATTGGTTTTGAGACATATCAAGAAATGCAGTTCCAGTTGTGATCACCTAAAATAGCACAAACTCCCAATAGCACTCACCACATAAAATAATGTGATGTACCATTTCCTAGGATGTGACACTGTATTGTGGTCTACTAATTTCAAGCAAGCTGTCTTTGGTTGAACATTTCTAGTGTGGAGAATAATTTTAGTATTTAAAAAATTTTGGGAGAAGTAATAACAACAGAAAACACATAAGGAGATCCACACTGAAAAGGCATTTCCTCTAACTTGTATAACTCATATGTGATCTGAAAAACTTTTAAATAATGGCACAAAATTTGGTTTCATTGCCTTGGAAAAATGGTCACTTCAGCCATAAATAGCTGGCAGCAGGATGCAGTGAACAGTCTTTTGCTGGAGAGGATCACAGGCAGTCATCTGCTAGGAAGTTTTGTCAAGTGTGGTATGCATTAGTGAAACATGTGCAAAGGTGAGCAATGTAACTGCAGCACTGTTGTAGAATCTGTTAGGTTTTGGAAAACAGAAAAATACTGACAGTCATTGGACTTAGAATCATTGGAGTTAATGGTGACATTAATTTTTTTTGAGATGGCATTCAACTTTGAAATTATTTGAAGAAGTTCATACTTTGATTATTTGATGTGAAGCAAGAGTGTGATAGGGGACTGAACATTTGTGCATTGATTAATAGCCATTCAGGACACATTTGCATCTTCCAATATTTTTTTTGTGTGAAAGCAAAATGAATTCAATGAATTTTGAGAAACTGTAAATCAGAAACAGTCCCTATCATTTTATCTTGTTGATATGCATTGCCGCATCGAGATTTAATGAATTTACTAATCTCCAGTGGGCATAAAGTATAGGTTAACACTTCCTCTGTGGGCCTCCTCCCCTCCAAAACACCTGTAAACATTTGAGACAAATTCAGTGTGGAGTTACTCCCAATGAGAGGAGGCACACCATTAGCAGCTCTTTGGACTGGGCGGGGAGGGGGGGGGCAAGAACACAGTAAGTGATTAAAAAAAGGAAGGGAAACTACTATCGGTACGATACATAGTTGCATTAAGTATTCTATGTCGGCTACACAAGTTTGGGTGTCAGTAAGGAGACCTTTGCCCATGTAGGGTTGTTGGTCCCAAATCGGGCACCTTCCCATGTGGCAGATAGGGGAACGTCCTTCAGATATGGAGGGTACCAGCAAAATGAAATGCATGGGGCAGACCAAAACCAGCAGGTACAAGTATGAGGGCCAATGGCTTGGACGAAATGCAGAGGTGCCCCCAACCATTAACTGCTATCTTGCAGTCAGTAGAGGGATCTACAGAGGCTAAGCATGTTACCCTGAAAATGGAACCAGCTACCCGGTGAGTTGTAAGAGGCAACCCCTCAAATGATTGGGCAGAAGATTAACAATCTTTCCCTGTAAAAATCACTTGTTGTGAATGCCAGCAAAGGAATAAGCTGGACAAATATTTTGATGATGACACCAGCAAACAAAGGATAAGAGATTTGTACATAGGAACATGGAATCTACAGAGCCTATACCAAGCTGGAGCCCTACGGCAGCTGCTATTGCAAGCAAACAACTATGGTATAAAACTATTGGCTCTCCCGGAAATTAGGTGGAAGAGAAGTGACATAGTGGACTCCGGAAATTTCACAATCTTCTATAGTGGCAGGAGGACAAATACCTTTGGTACAGGTTTTGTGATCGCTAAAGTACTGAAACATGCTGTAATTGGTTGGGTTGGGTTGTTTGGGGGAAGAGACCAAACAGCGAGGTCATCGGTCTCATGGGATTCGGGGAGGATGGGGAAGGAAGTCGGCCGTGCCCTTTCAAAGGAACCATCCCAGCATTTGCCTGGAGCAATTTAGGGAAATCACAGAAAATCTAAATCAGGATGGCCGGACGTGGGATTGAACCGTCATCCTCCCGAATGCGAGTCCAGTGTGCTAACCACTGTGCCACCTTGCTCGGTACTGTAATGCACTTTGAACCAATCAATGAATGGATGTCCATATTAAGATTAAGGGGAAAATTTTTCAACATAACAATTATAAATGTGCATACACCCACAGAGGAGCAGATGAACAACAGAAGGATGAGTTTTATAGCAAAGTACAGCAGTTGATCAGGCTCCTAAACATGATGTTAAGATCTTAATAAGAGACTTGAATGCAAAAACAGGAAAAGAGGAGGCTTATCAGCCAACTATAGGAAGATGTAGTCTCAAATGACAATGGAATTGGGGTTGTAGATTTTGCTATAAGTAAAAACATGACAGTCAGCAGTACATGGTTTCAAACACAAAAATATACACAAAGAAACATGGACGTCTCCAGATGGACAAACTAGAAATTAGGTAGACCATATACTGATTGACGGGAGTCACGGATCAGACATAATGGATGTTAGGAGCCAACGTGGAGCTGACTGCAATTCAGACCATCATCTAGTGAGAATTAAGTACAGGCAAAGGATCTCACTATTGAGTAAACAAAAAGGCCACAAACAGAAAAGTTTTGACATTAAGAAACTAAAGCCAGAAGAAATACAGAGAACATATCAGTCAAAAATAGAAGAGGAGATTAAGAACGATACCGACACATCAAATGAACATATGGAAATAGTGTGGAAAGTATGTAAGACTGCAATAATTGAGGCAATTAGGGAGGTTTTAGGTAATGTATGGGCTCAGAGGAAGGCAGATTGGTTTGATGAAGATTGTATGAGAAGAATTGAGGAGCATAACATAGCACGAATGAAATTATTTCAGAGAAGAACTACAGAAAATCCGAATGAATGCAATGTGAAGTGCTATGTAGTTAAGAGGGTTTGCAGAAAGAAGGAAAGAGCACTAGAAAAGAAAAAAATGTAAAAAATTGAACAGCTAGGAGAAGAGAAGCAAGTACGTGAAATGTACCAAAATATTAAAGAAGGAAAGGCTGGGTTTCAAGCCAGAATGAATATATGTAGAAATAAGGAAGGGGATTTGATAGGGGAGAGTAATAAAATACTTTGACAGATGTCCAGAATACTTCCAAGAGTTACTGAACCCAGAAGTAGAAGGATTAGAACAAGAAGAACTGGTGAAAATAACTTATTATGGACCAGAGGTCTTAACACCAGAACTCACACTGGAGGAAGTGATACAAGCCATTAAGACCCTAAAAAATAATAGGGCACCTGGAGAAAATCAGATCCAGGCAGAATTTCTCAAGTAGGGTGGGGAAGCATTGTGGAAAGCAATACATAAAGTAATACTGAACATCTGTCAGGAGGAGAGCATGCAATGGAGTTGAAAATGGCTATTACATGCCCCATACATAAAAAAGAAGATAAATTAAACTGCCAGAATTACTGAGGAATATCCCTGCTAAATACTACATATAAAGTGTTCTCCAAGATCCTAACTAGGAGGCTTACTCCCTATGAGGAAGAGATAATTGGAGATCATCAGAGTGGCTTTAGAAGAAATAGGTCAACAACTGACCAAATATTCACATCAAGCATACTACTTGAAAAATGTTATGAACATCAAATAAATATACATCAACTTTATATCGATTTTAAACAAGCCTATGATAGTATCTCAACAATGACATTGCGGAATGTGATGGAAGAGGCAGGAATACCGAAGAAGCTCATTAAACTTACCATTATGACCCTCTGTGAAACCAATTTTAAAGTAAAAATACAGGGTGAAATCTCCAGAAAAGTGGAAGTGAAGAAGGGACTGAGACAGGGTGACAATATCTCCTCACTGCTATTCAACCTCTGCCTATAAAAAGTCATATAGAGATAAATTGAGGAGGAACTATTTTTAATCGTTCACTGCAGTACCTGGCCTACGTAGATGATGTGGCATAAGTCACATGAAACACTGCTGTGCTGGCTGATGTCTATCAACAACTGGAGAGAGGTGCAAGGGAACTTGGCCTGGTAGTCAATATCGAAAAGACCAAATATATGGCAATGACAAACCAGCAAAACCTACCAAATCTCAGGATAGTCAACAAGGAGTATGAAAGGGTGAGAGACTTCAAATAACTTGGATCGATTATCACAGAGACAAATGACATCAGCAGCAAGGTGAAAGCGAGAATAGCAGCAGGCAACAGATGCTACTTTGCTACACTACCCATGCTTAGGAGCTCACTTCTGTAACAAAAATCTAAAATCCTCATTTACAAAACAATTATAGGACCAGTTGTTATGTATGGTGCCAAGACATGGACTATGACTGCAAATGAGGAAACGATCCTTAGCATTTGAGAGAGAAAGCTTCTGCGTAAAATATACGGCCCAATATACAATCAAGAAGGTTGGCACATTCGTACGAATACAGAATTAGAACAACTTTTTGAAGAACCTGACATTGTCACTACCATTAAATTAAGAAGACTGCAATGGGCAGGACAAGTGATCAGAATGGAGGAAGACAGGACATGTAAGAAGATTTTTGATGGCAAGGCTGGAGGCAGACGCTGAAGGAACATCCCAAAAAGAGATGGATGGACCGAATTGAAGACGACATGAA
Source organism: Schistocerca cancellata (assembly GCF_023864275.1). Taxonomy (NCBI): domain Eukaryota; kingdom Metazoa; phylum Arthropoda; class Insecta; order Orthoptera; family Acrididae; genus Schistocerca; species Schistocerca cancellata. The sequence goes on from NC_064631.1 coordinate 371,258,226, forward strand.
AAAGCTGGGTGTCAGAGGCTGGAGACGGAAAGCCATAGACTGGATAGAATGGCAGGATATTGTGATCCATGCCAAGGCCCTCCAAGGGCTGTAGAGCCAAGGGGTAGAAGTAGAAGGAGACTTTTGGGAAAGTGCAGCATATCCCCTCTTACGGCCATAGTGAGGAAAGGATTTTGATGAGCTTGAATAGATATATGGCTCAACCAATGGCTGAACACTTTTTTAATGTCACTGTTTCAACCAGATGAACTTCACAGTCCCATAAAATCTACAGAATTGTAGAGGTGAAAGTAATGAGGAAATAGACAATCACCCACTTCTAGTTTCATTAAAATTTGGTTTAATAGAGTTTATTCAGACAGATGGAGGAGGCTGTACTCATTCCTTTACTGAAACCAGTCAAGGATAAAACCATACCTATCTCTTATTGGAGCTTTGCTTTTACCAGCTGCATTGGCAAATATTCCTAAGGAAATGGAGAGCCTCTGCATTGTGTGGACTTTGAATCACAAAATAGCCTGATTCTACCCTTTAATACGGACTCCTACTGGTGTTGGTGATACAAAAGTCTTTTATATGTGAGAACTGGACAGTTGATGTGTTTTTTTAACTTGAAAATCAAAATCATATGGCACCGATTGGAGGTAATTTTGGCAATTTTATGAATGGAGATATCTGCCAGTTCTTATTTAGTCTTTCCTCAAGGAATGTTAACCTCTGCTACCACCGTATCCATATTCTGTCAGACTGTTATCTTTTTAGGAGACTGGAGTTCACCAACTATTTACAATAGTTATAAATGGCTTCTCACTTGGTCTGAGCTGCAAGAGATGGCGGTCATATTTGTATGAGGTGTGTTTGCTTGTGCGAATGAATGTGTGTGTGTGTGTGTATTTTCTTTTCTGAAGAAGGCTTGGCCAAAAGCTAACTGCATAACATTCTCTTCATTGAGCCTGCCTGCAACTCGACGTATCATCTTTATGAACTCTGTCTTGTTCCTTATATTGTTGTACTCCAAATTCTGTTTCTAAAAGTTTTTTTCTTAAAAATTAGTACTGTATGTATGCTTGAAAATGACAAACTGTCAAAATGAAAATCATTACTAATAAATATTTTGTAGCCATTAGCAATATTTATCATGTTCAAAAATAAAAAGATATTAAACTGTTTACAAAATGTTTCCAGTTTTGAAGCGGTGGGAACCTGCATATTGTAACAATAAAATATGGTACATTTCCTAATACTGATTCTCAAGCACTTATAAGTATTTGAAAATTTGAAAGAAAAATGCCATCATGCAGAAAATAAGGCAGAAGAAAGGCCTGTAATAATACTTTTCAGTAATATATACTGTTATCAACTTTCATGTACTTGGATGTGTCAGCTACTACAATGCTGTTTGTCCCTTTACAATTAAGATCTGAATTTAAGATAATAAAAAAGCTATTTTGTGTAAATTAATAGAGTTATTAACTCTTCTTACAGGATAAACTTGAAACCTATCATAAATGCAGTCATCCATCATGCAACTGAATGGAAGGCTCAACTTGGGCAAATACTAGCAAAGAAGACAAAGTCCAATATGCAAGCTTTCAGAGATAGAATGATTGTATGTTGATGCAAATTAAGAAAATAATAATAATAAAATGTAATATTTAGTTTTTTAATTCTGTGCAGCGCTGATTATATAAAAATATTTTTTACAGGATGTGAAGACAAAGCTAGAGCAAAAAATTATTTCATTAGAAACCTTCAAAGATGTATTGCAGGCAATAACTACAATACAGAGAACATCCATTCAAGCAGAAATAGACTACTGTGAAATGCAAGAGACATATCGTACATTGCACTTACATCAAATTGAGGTAAAACTGAGTAATAAAAGTTAACAGCAATGGTCTGTACTCAGATGAGTAATAACTGGCTCACAAAGGCTTATGGCATATAAAATCTTGGTGTTTGTGTAAATTGCAAGAATTGAAGGCGAAGATGATGAAGACAGAATGGTCCATATTTATATTTTCAGTACTGAACTTTTCCTTGGTAAACGGGAAATTAAAAGTCCTTGGATGCAGGGATATTATCATTTATTTTGATGTGTGCCAAAATAAATTAGGTTAGTGACCATTTTTGGTCAGTACATGTCTGAGGTACTGAAAATTTCTTCGGGAGGGATGTAGGTTGAGGGCGAACTGTACTTAGTTAATTTACATTTGAGCCAACTAACTCTTAGGTCTGTTAAGGGGATCTTTTAAATTGTTGAGATGTCACTCCTAGATAGATTCAGAAACTATTATGTCAAAAAATAGGTGGGTCAAACTTACAGTGTAATTTCACTCAGCTGCTTTAATGAGAGACGTCTTTTGTGACATCATGAGCTTATGATGCAAAGGATGGAAATGACCTATTATTAAATTTTGTCTGTGGTTGTTTTAGTCATTGGTGTAAACTATGCTGTTTATTCCAAATATGTCATGATTTATGAGATTGTGGTTAGGCAGGAACCTGAGAGCACACTTGAAATTGTTGCTAGGAAAACAAGTAGCAATCATATTTATAATTTTGATTGTCACAAATATTTGGTTATTTCTTTCCATACATGGCACAATTTCCAAGCGTAATGTTAGGCAGGAACCTAAGAGCATAGCTTCAATTGTTGTGAGTGAAGCGATTAGCTATTATATTTATTTTCTTATTTCTAACAAATATTGAGACATGTTTTGAATGTGGTAAGTGTTTTGAGGGTGAGATTAGGCAGGAACCTAAGACTGAAGCTCAGATTTTTATAAGTGAAACTATTATTGATTCTATTTATAATCTTGTTTCTTTCAATTATTTGACTGTTTTCAAATGTGCCACATTTTTTGAGGGCGAGGGTAAGGAAGAAGCTAAGAGCACGGCTCAATGTTGCGAGCGAAACAAGTAGTTATCATATTTTTAATCTTGGTTCTTACAAATATTAGGCTATTTTTTAAATGTGATGTCATGAAAGAATGACGTATTTAAAATGGATTGTTTTTGTAGGGAATGTGTTGTGTGGTGTTGTCAAACTTTGTTACTGAATGTTTTGTGTGTGTGTGTGTGTGTGTGTGTGTGTGTAAATGTGATGTCATGGAAGAATGACGTATTTAAAATGGATTGTTTTTGTAGGGAATGTGTTGTGTGGTGTTGTCAAACTTTGTTACTGAATGTTTTGTGTGTGTGTGTGTGTGTGTGTGTGTGTGTGTGTGTGTTTGGTGGGGATGTCTGGTACTGCTGTGTTCCATTAAGCTAAATAGATCAAGCAATATTTAATTCCAATTGTATGTTTTTTGTATTTTTTGGTCCCATTTATTGTAAAGGAATTTGTGCATGTTAGTTTTGATTATGTGGTAGGGGTGGCTTCCAAGTGTAATGGTGAGCCACAAAGGTTAACAGTTGTTTTCAATCTGTTGGACCTTCGATACTGCCAGCTTCAAGCCAGTCATCAGATGAAATGGAAACAGCAAAGGGCATCACATCATCATATTACTGAGCTTAAAAATGTGAGAATGAAGAGTCACCAGATAACTGTCAGATTTTGCTATTTCTGATCATTTATGGCATACTGCTATGATAGTCGTACAGTTGTGGAATAGGTACAGTGTCAACTGTAGTACTGAGTGGAGGACTAAGTACAGTGTCGACTGCAGTACTGAGTGGTTAATCAACCATTTAATGTTGTTTCAGCATGATATGACTGTAATCTGTTTTGCAGTGGCGTAACAGAACATACAACTTCATACAAAGTGTTGGTCTAATGGTGGAACACTATATAGAAGTTCTCTGCTGTATACTGAAATGGTGACACACAGTCCATAGTGTTGCTACCATTGACCAGATACCACAAATGCTTCAGGATGCAATGGACACATTAAAGCAGCCTCTGGCATGTTGGATGGCCAAATATACAGTTTTTGTATAAGCCTTACTTTAAACTTTACAACAGTAGTAAGGAGTTAGTTTTTATTTCGGAGTAGTACCTTTTTTCTGTAAGTTGTACCTTGAAGTACATCAGATACTTTGGGATGAAACATTTCCAAAAAGCTTCAAAAATTAGCCCGTACAAAACATGATTCCTACCTATTAATACAATATGGATTAAAAGCAACGACAGTTACTGGACCGAATAAGAGCCATCTCTAGGCAGAAGAAATGGAATGTCTTTGCTGTTGTAATAAGGAAACAAAATTATAAAAAGTAAGGGCTTAGGGCATCTGACAATACCTAGAATCAGAAATAAGCCTGTTGGAGACCATTGAACTTCCCACAAGCCCCCTTGTATTTAATCTCATCAAAATGCCCCAGTGAAGAAACTGAGAAAAAGATTTCATGACAACAGAGAAAAGCAGATTGCAATGTTACAAAATTTTTAACACAAATATTTATATTTCTGTTGCTGGTGCAATTACAGGTAATGTTTCATTAAGCTATACTTTGTATCTGTATTGTAAAAGATGAAGGATACTGTGTTTTAAGGCACTATTATTAATACTACCTCAAGCTGCACTGCAAGCAATGATGATTAGCAGCCAGCATTGCTGGCTGGTGTACTACAGGCTGCTGCTTCAAATCTAACCACCAGTAATTATCTCTTATGTAGTATTTATCATTTCTGGAAGGTTCTCGAAATTTCTTCAGAAATGTTTTCCTCACCGTAGCCAGTCTACCTTTTATATCCTCTCTACTTTGACCATCATCAGCTATTTTGCTCAAATAGCAAAACTCATCTACTACTTTAAGTGCCTCATTTCGTAATCTAATTCCCTCAGTATCACCTGGTTTAATTCGAATACATTCCTCTATCCTTGTTTTACTCTTTTTGATGTTCATCTTACATCCTCCTTTCAAGACTCTGTCCATTCCATTCAACTGGTCTTCCAAGTCCTTTGCTGTCTCTGACAGAATTACAATGTCATTGGCAAACCTCAAAGTTTTTATTTCTTCTCCATGGATTTTAATTCCTACTCCAAATTTTTCTTTTGTTTCCTTTACTTCTTGCTCGATATACAGATGGAATAACATCAGGGATAGACTACAACCCTGTCTCACTCCCTTCTCAACCACTGTGTCCCTTTCATGCCCCTCGACTCTTATAACTGCCATGTGGTTTCTGCACAAATTGTAAATAGCCTTTCGCTCCCTGTATTTTACCCCTGCCTCCTTCAGAATATGAAAGGCAGTATTCCAGTCAACATTGTCAAAAGCTTTCTCTAAGTCTACAAACACTAGAAGCATAGGTTTGCCTTTCCTTAATCTATCTTCTGACATAAGTTGTAGTGTCAGTATTTTGTCCCATGTTCCAACATTTCTACAGAATCCAAACTGATCTTCTGCAAGGTCAGCTTCTACCAGCTTTTCCATTTGTCTGTACACAATTTGTGTTAATATTTAGCAGCCGTGGCTTATTAAACGGATAGTTCAGTAACTTTCACACCTGTCAACACCTGCTTTCTTTGGGAGCGGAATTATTATATTCTTCTTGAAGTCTGAGGGTGTTTCACCTGTCTCATACATCTTGCTCACCAGATGGAAGATTTTTGTCATGCCTGGCTCTCCTGAGGCTATCAGTAGTTCTAATGTAGTGATATCTACTCCTGGGGACTTGTTTCAACTTAAATCTTTCAATGCTCTTGCCTTTTTACCTACTTGATCCTCTGCTGCCTTAAGTGTTTCATCTCTCTTCTTGTACTGTATTTATTTCCCCTCTTCTTGTCAATGGTTCCCTAATCCTCTCTCTGAAACTCTCTACAACCTCTGGTTGTTTCAGTTTATCCAGGCACCATCTCCTTAAATTCCTACCTTTCTGCAGTTTCTTCAGTTTTAATCTACAGTTCATAACCAGTAAATTGTGGTCAGAGTCCACATCTGCCCCTGGAAATGTCTTACAATTCAAAACCAGTTTCCATGTAAACAACCTTCTTTCATGATTCTTAAACCAAGTGTTAGCTATGATTAGGTTATTCTCTGTGCAAAGTTCTACCAGGCAGCTTCCTCTTTCATTCCTTTCCCCCAGTCCATATTCACCTACTACTTTTCCTTCTCTTCCTCTTCCTTTTCCTTCTATCAAAATCCGGTCCTTCATGACTATTAAAATTTCAGCTCCCTTAACTATCTGAATGCTTTATTTCATTGCATCATACATATCTTGTATCTCTTCATCATCTGCGAAGCTAGTTGGTATACACTCCTGGAAATTGAAATAAGAACACCGTGAATTCATTGTCCCAGGAAGGGGAAACTTTATTGACACATTCCTGGGGTCAGATACATCACATGATCACACTGACAGAACCACAGGTACATAGACACAGGCAACAGAGCATGCACAATGTCGGCACTAGTACAGTGTATATCCACCTTTCGCAGCAATGCAGGCTGCTATTCTCCCATGGAGATGATCGTAGAGATGCTGGATGCAGTCCTGTGGAACGGCTTGCCATGCCATTTCCACCTGGCGCCTCAGTTGGACCAGCGTTCGTGCTGGACGTGCAGACCGTGTGAGACGACGCTTCATCCAGTCCCAAACATGCTCAATGGGGGACAGATCCGGAGATCTTGCTGGCCAGGGTAGTTGACTTACACCTTCTAGAGCATGTTGGGTGGCACGGGATACATGCGGACATGCATTGTCCTGTTGGAACAGCAAGTTCCCTTGCCGGTCTAGGAATGGTAGAACGATGGGTTCGATGACGGTTTGGATGTACCGTGCACTATTCAGTGTCCCCTCGACGATCACCAGTGGTGTACGGCCAGTGTAGGAGATCGCTCCCCACACCATGATGCCGGGTGTTGGCCCTGTGTGCCTCGGTCGTATGCAGTCCTGATTGTGGCGCTCACCTGCACGGCGCCAAACACGCATACGACCATCATTGGCACCAAGGCAGAAGCGACTCTCATCGCTGAAGACGACACGTCTCCATTCGTCCCTCCATTCACGCCTGTCGCGACACCACTGGAGGCGGGCTGCACGATGTTGGGGCGTGAGCGGAAGACGGCCTAACGGTGCGCGGGACCGTAGCCCAGCTTCATGGAGACGGTTGCAAATGGTCCTTGCCGATACCCCAGGAGCAACAGTGTCCCTAATTTGCTGGGAAGTGGCGGTGCGGTCCCCTACGGCACTGCGTAGGATCCTACGGTCTTGGCGTGCATCCGTGCGTCGCTGCGGTCCGGTCCCAGGTCGACAGGCACGTGCACCTTCCACCGACCACTGGCGACAACATCGATGTACTGTGGAGACTTCACACCCCACGTGTTGAGCACTTCGGCGGTACGTCCACCCGGCCTCCCGCATGCCCATTATACGCCCTCGCTCAAAGTCCGTCAACTGCACATACGGTTCACGTCCATGCTGTCGCGGCATGCTACCAGTGTTAAAGACTGCGATGGAGTTCCGTATGCCACGGCAAACTGGCTGACACTGACGGCGGCGGTGCACAAATGCTGCGCAGCTAGCGCCATTCGACGGCCAACACCGCGGTTCCTGGTGTGTCTGCTGTGCCGTGCGTGTGATCATTGCTTGTACAGCCCTCTCGCAGTGTCCGGAGCAAGTATGGTGGGTCTGACACACCGGTGTCAATGTGTTCTTTTTTCCATTTCCAGGAATGTATAAACTTGTACTACTGTGGTAGGCATGGACTTGGTGTCTATCTTCAGTACAGTTAAGCGTTTACTATACTGTTCATAGTAGCTTATCCATGTTCCTATTTTTTTTTAATTCATTGTTAAATGAACTCCTGCATTACCCCTATTTGATTTTGTATTTATAACCCTGTAGTCACCTGACCAGAAGTCTTGTTCCTCGTGCTACCAAACTTTACTAATTCCCACTATATCTAACTTTAACCTATCCGTTTCCCTTTTTAAATTTTCTGACGGGTTAAGGGATCTGACATTCCACACTTTGATCTGTACAATGGCAGTTTTCTTTCTTCTGATAATGACATTCTCCTGAGTAGTCCCCGTCCGGAGATCTGAATGGGGAACTATTTTACCTCCAGAAGATTTTACCCAAGAGGATGCCATCATCATTTAACCATACAGTAAAGCTGCATGCCCTCAGGAAAAATTACATATATAAATCCTCCTTGCTGTTAGCTGTTCGCAGTACCAACACAGCAATGCCATTTTGGTTGATGTTACAAGGCCAGATCAGTCAGTCATCCAGACTGTTGCCCATGCAACTACTGAAAAGGCTGCTGCCCCTCTTCAGGAACAACTTATTTGTCTTACCTCTCCACAGATACCCCTCCATTCTGGTTGCACCTATGATACAGCTATGTGTATTGCTGTGGCACGCAAGCCTCCCTACCAATGGCGAGGTCCATAGTTCATGGATATATATTTGTACATACTGGTTTAGTAATGGCATGGATATGAAGACCTCATGGAATTGTTATTGTTGGCACAATTGTAACTACACAACCTGATGGTGGCTCAATTACAAGCTGGGGAGCAGAACCCCAGAAGAGGGAACGAATCTCAAAGTGTGACTTAACTTAGGGGGGAGAAAAGAGTCCAAACTCTGCATAGAGAACAAGCATGAAGTAAAACCCAACACACAACCACCAAGAGTGACTGACAATCGAGCACATGGCACAGAGACCTGTGCAAGGCTAAGGCTTGGTCACAGGATTGAAATGATTATTAGAATTATTTGAATTGCCCAGTCAGGTCTATTGCTGCCAGTAGGTAAAGACCTGTGTCAGTGGCACTGCCCATGTCACACTTCACACATACCCTCCATGACAATGTTCTGTAGTATTCTTCTCCATACCCATACCAGCAGCTCTGCATCAATTTTGATGTCCACTGGATGGGGCACTAAATCTGGAATATATGATGTTTTTATAGCCATTGGCATTCTCTAGATTGTGTAACGAGCAACAGCAGAATCAGAGAAAGCCCAAGATTCCCTGGCAGTGGATTGACCGCCAGTGCAGCTTGCTCTGCTGGGAGGATGACAAACTGTGGAGGTTAGGGTAATGATTAGTCTGCTGACATTGGCAGGAGTGTGAGGGATATGCTACTGGTGAGGAGGGAAAGAAGGGCACATGTTCAAACTCCATAGGCTCCGCAGTGGGAGGCACAATAGCTAGTCCCACTGGTTCCCTATTCCAAAGTTGAAAGTTGGATGGTTTGGTGGGGGCAGTAATATAGAAGCATGCTGCTGTCATTGGGAGCCTCCACTGGGACAACACTGCAAAGTTACTGCAATCACTGCCACATCTTGAGGACGTGCATCCCTTGACATGACCTACCAGATGAAAATAAATAATAAATGCACAAATAGTCATGGTGTTCTCTAAAACATCTTGTTATACTGTTTTATCATTTGTGAGTATCATTCGTTGGAGAGGTGAGTGTAAGGTTACACATCACCTTTCCAGAATGATATGTAACAATACATCTTCCCCCACTTAGAGGAACAATCTCATGACAGATTCATTCACTGTACATTAATTCCTACAATTAAGCATTTTCCCAATCTTCTGAGTTATTATTATTAGTTCACAGTTAAACAGTATTATGTTATAACAACTCTTTCCCAATCAACAACTGTCATCCAACCTCTTCACTGGAAAACATCTGTAAATAAATAAACAAATCTTTCTTTATATATATATACACACATATGTGTGTGTGTGCGAGAGTATACCCGTCCTATTTTCCCCCTAAGGTAAGTCTTTCCGCTCCCGGGACTGGAATGACTCCTTACCCTCTCCCTTAAAACCCACATCCTTTCGTCTTTCCCTCTCCTTCCCTCTTTCCTGATGAGGCAACAGTTTGTTGCGAAAGCTTGAATTTTGTGTGTATGTTTGTGTTCGTTTGTGTGTCTGTCGACCTGCCAGCACTTTCATTTGGTAAGTCACATCATCTTTGTTTTTAGGTATATATATATATATATATATATAGTTATAATAGAAGGAAACAGGTATATATATATATATATATATATATATATATATATATATATATATATATATATATATATATATATATATATATATATGGTTATAATAGAAGGAAACATTCCACGAAGGAAAAATATATCTTACCTTATGGGGAAAAAAGGACGGGTATACACTCGCACACACACATATATCCATCCACACATATACAGACACAAGCAGACATATTTAAATATGATATGAGAAATGTCCTGCCATCTGTCCTTCCCAGTCCTCCCACAGTGGTATTCCACCATCCACCAAAACTAGGCAATATATTCGTCCATCCCTACACAACCCCTGCTCCCAACCCCTTACCTCATGGCTCATACCCCTGTAATAGACCTACTAGCTGCAAGACCTGTCCCATACATCCTCCCACCACCACCACCACCACCACCACCACCACCACCTACTCCACAAACATCACCTATCCCATCAAAGGCACAGTTACCTATGAAACCAGCCTTGTGGTCTACAAGCTAAGCTGCAACCACTGTCCTCCATTTTATGTGGAAATGACAACCAACAAGCTGTAGCTGTCTGTCTGCATGAGTGGCCACCAACAAACTGTGGCCAAGAAACAAGTGGACCACTCTGTTGCTGAGCATGCTGCCAAACATGACACCTTTTATTTCAGTGACTGCTTCACAACCTGTGCCATATGGATCCTTCCTGTCAACTCCAGCTTTTCTGAATTGCGCAGGTGGGAACTTTGCCTGCAGTACATCCTACGTTCCCATAACCCTCGTGGCCTCAACCTTAGTTAGTCACTGTCCTCACCCATCTAGCCCTTTCCCTGTTCCCATGCCAGCTCTACATAGGCCTCATTCCTCCATCACACCCAGTCTTTTTACTTCTCTTCTTTTCCACTAACCCCCTCCCCAACTCTCCAGTGCCCTCTGTCTAACCTGCAGCTCCCCACATCCGCCACCCCTACCCCACTATCCCTCTCCTTCCCCCTCCTGTCCCAGGTTCCTCCTTAGCCCCACCTAGTCTCCTCTCCCTCATGCACTGGTGTTGCTGCTCGCGGTGTGGTTTCAGTTACCTGAGACTGCAGTTATGTTTGTGAGTTGCATTTGTGTGTGTGTGTGTGTGTGTGTGTGTGTGTGTGTGTGGTCCGTCGTCTATTTTTGACGAAGGCCCTACTGGCGAAAGCTTTATTTGTTACAGTCTTTTTGTTGTGCCTATCTGTGACTCAGCATCTCTGCTATATGGCGAGTAGCAACTAACCTTTTCATAATATTATGACTCTTATAAGATATACCTGTAAATGTGCAATTCAGTACAGGGCAGGGATCTTCTAATTATAAATACAGACTTGAGAGCATTACTAGAACCTTATGATTCAAAATCAGGATTAGGAATGAATATACAATACAATTTTCATATGACTTCCAAAGTTAATCCCATGATTGTTTGGCTTTGGCTTTTTTTCCTGGACCAGTGCACTATTTTATCTCACACCACCATTATGTGTGGAAATGCCCACACAGGTACTTCCTCTCGCAAAATTACTTCAGTCACTGTCATGTTGTGAAGACCTGCATCCCTTGATATTACTCACCACATGAAAATAAATAATAAAATCACACAGTTGTCATGATTTGCTATAAAATAATTTGTTATACCATTTTATTTTTCATAGGTGTCATTCATTGGAAAGACATATGAAGGTTTATACATCACTCTTCTGGAATGATACATAACAGCACAACATTTCGTACCATTGAAATTTTATTTGAGGTTGTTTATAATAAGTCCAGAATGTTTTCTAATTTTTTACACTTAAGCAATTCAAATTGACCTAGAGGTACTCCTAAAGAAGAAATTAATTAACAATAGTAAAATTATTGGGGGTTGGTTGGTTTGGGGGATTAAAGAGACCAGACTGCTGTGGTCATCGGTCAGTATTGCAAGGGCTTTTGCATGTTAATAAATTTGAGAACTTTCATGAATCTGTTATTTTAATTCTTCTATTTGAATATTGTTATTGTTTTATGAAACTAAAACTAATTCTTAGGGAAAATGAAAAGCAGTATTGTTAATTGAAAGAGACTATGTACTTCATCTTAATAAAATTGATTGTTTTGTGTGTGTTTTATTTTAGTATTCTCATGAGGATGAAATAGAAGCACATCAGCTGCAGAAGGAATGGGAAGAACTGTATTTGGCATCAATTAGACGTACATACAATCTGGAGTCAACGAAAGCACGTTTTGCTACAATGTCACAGAAGCAGATTGATGACTTTGCTCAGAGGTGTGAGGCATTTGCATGTCGATTTCAAGCAGAAGGTCCTGGTTCTGTAGAAAGAGATCTTGATCGTGGTTTAGAACTTGTTGATGTAAGTTGTTTAGTTCTAAACTACACTTGTTGTTAATTTTCGTATCTCTCTCTGCCTCTTTATTTCTCGCACCTCTGGCCCTTGTTGTGCAAACAGACTACAGTCACATTCAAATTGTTTGCCTGAAATTGATTTTACTATTCACATATTTCTTCTATCCATAATTTTTTTATCAAAAACGTATTATGCTTGTACATAATACTTCTTATACTTGTGTTTCTGATAATATATTAAGACAAGACGGCTGTCTTCACAAATTACCCAGGTTATCCGTGGTCATTTTAGTTCAGCACATTGTTCCTATCTTAATCTCAGCTAATATACTAATGAAAATCATTTAATTTGCATAAAATTATATTTATATAATTTTATATGAATTATTTAGACTTTTGCCTAGTACTGTTGTCATCAGCACACATTGTCTGAAAAAGTTTCGAAAAATTGTGCATTATAAACTGTAAATTCGTGTAGCAGGCACCTACTGAAAGCATGGTTGGCATAAATAATTGAGACACCTAGAGGATTACCCAGCACCAATCCACTGCCTTAAAATTCTGATGTTTCGCTTATTAAATCTAAAATAATTATGGACATGATAATTTACTCCCACCTTGGCATTTCACATTAGTATCTGTCACATCAGTTTCTAAAAGATAACTCATTAGACAAATACCAGAGGACCTCATTGCTTCTAAAAGATTAGTGAAATATAAAGGGCAAACAGTTGCATGCTGTAAATATGCCTGGGATACTGAATAAATTTTAAATGCTTTCACATGACGTGCTCTATATTATAGAAAGTGACAGTTCACTACCATCATTCTGTGTGACCATCTTAGTTGTTTCATTGTGGACAGCATCAACAGTCTTCAGATTTCAGCAACCAAGCTGTTCTGTGTATCATACAGCCATAAATGAGCTGAGACTTGCAAATACTCTGACATTGGAGCAGATACATTCTGTATCTTTCCATGTCCTCATGCCTTGTGCCTAACAAACTTTAAACTATTGAGAGCTCGGAGGAACCAAGCTCTCAGAATTGGGCAAGTATGGCAGTCAGGTAAGTTTATCATCAAAAACTTTACCAATTCCTTCAAATTTAAAATAATATTTTAAGAACAGAAAGATTAAAAAATGACTTGAACTGTTAAAAGAACACATTTTTCAGTGAAAATTTTAAAACCAGTGTTTTCCACCCAATCGTTCAGCCTCTTGATTGTTAGATGCAGGTGATGTTTGGTTCCAAGGAAACTTGGAGGACAAGCAGAAAATTGAAAAATTATTCACTAATGCAGAGCACTGAACAGCAGTCCTTAGTATGGGTGCTATACTATTTATTGCAATTAAAAATAAACACTGAAGTGCCAAAGAAACTGGTATAGGCGTGCATATTCAAATATAGAGATATGTAAACAAGTGGAATACAGTGCTGTGGTTGGTAACACCTATGTAAGACAACAAGTGTCTGGTGCAGTTTTTAGATCAGTTACTGCTGCTGCAATGACAAGTTATCAAGATTTAAGTGAGTTTCAACGTGGTGTTATAGTTGCCACACGAGCAATGGGACACAGCATCTCTGAAGTAGTGACGAAGTGGGGATTTTGCCGTATGACCATTTCATGAGCGTACCATGAATATCAGGAATCTGGTAAAACATCAAATCTCTGACATTGCTGTAGCTGTAAAAAGATACTGGAAGAACAGGACCAATGACAACTGGAGAGAATTGTTCAACGTAACATTCAACCCTTCCGCACATTGCTGCAGATTTCAATGCTGGGCCATCAGCAAGTGTCAGTGTGTGAACCATTCAATGAAACATCACCACTATGGGCTTTCGGAGCTGAAGGCCCACTCGTGTACCCTTGATGACTGCACGATACAAAACTTTATGCTGTGTGTGGGCCCGTCAACTTCAATATTGGACTGTTGACAAATATGAACATGTTGCCTGGTTGAATGAGTCACTTTTTCAAATTGTATCAAGTGGATGGACTGGTACAGGTATGCAGACAATCTCTTGAATCCATGGACCCTGCATGTCAGCAGGGGACTGTTCAAGCTGGTGGAGGTTATGTAATGGTGTGGGGCGTTTGCAGTTGGAATGATATTGGACCCCTGATACATCTAGATATGACTCTGACAGGTGACACCACAAGCCTTCTGTCTGTTCACCTGCATCCATTCGTGTCCCTTGTGCATACCAACAGACTTGGGAAATTCCAGCAGGACAATGTGACATCCTACACATCCATAATTGCTACAGAGTTGCTCTGGAACACTCTTCTAAGTTTAAACACTTCTGCCGACCTTCAAACTCCACAGACATGAACATTATTGACCATATCTGGAAAGCCTTGCAACGTGATGTTCAGAAGAGATCTCCATCCCCTTGTACTCTTACGGATTTATGGACAGTGCCGCAGGATTCGTGATGTCATTTCACTTCGGCACTATTTCAGATATTGGTCAAGTCCATGCCATGTTGTGTTGCAGCACTTCTGTGTGCTCATGGGGGTCCTACATTATATTAGGCAGATGTACCAATTTCTTGGGCTCTTCAGTGTAAGAACATGGGAACTGCGGAATACTTAAGGACTACTTCAGAGAATGACACAACTATTATCCACATAAAGAAGAATTTCCTTTTGATAATGTAATCCAAATACAATTAGACTCAAAGCCAACAATGTGAAAGGAAATCATAAACCAGCTTAAAAATAACAAAGCATCAGGAGAAGACAATATAATTGCTGAGTTGTGAAAACACTCTAGTGACAACATTATTCTATGTCTAACAGAAATCATTAATGAAATTTGGACAACAAACAGCTTACCATCAGACTTGACATTGGCATTACTACATCCACTACATGAAAAAGGAAAGGAAACTTACCATAACAATTATAGAGAGATCTCCCTCGTACCAGTGTCATATAGGAGCATGTCCCTGGTACTTTTAAAGAGAGCTGAAGGAATATTCAACCCACAACTAGTGAATAGGTAGGTGGAAATGGATTAATAATTGCTTGAATAGTTGCAAAATTGATTTGGAAAGAATAGTCGAAAAATGTTTGAAGGAATTTATTAATCTGTGCACAGTCTTGGTTGAACCAATATCAACAGACCTACAATATCATTACATTCAAGGTCAATACGTACTGTTGCTTCCAGTAGTGTGCAGTACCAAATAATCACTGCAACCATTGAAATTATTGATCTGTCACATGTAGCACAATATTTTAGTATAAGTAAACCAAGTTTAATTGGTGCCTATCAAGTCTGAATCATTGCCTTCACAGTAATTCCATTGTGTTTAGTCTCGAGTGTAGTAATGCTGATGCAGGATCTCGGTGGTGAGTGAAATGATGAACAGATAGGATTTGAACTCTTTAATTGTGTGAATAAATACTCCTTTTCTTAATAGCTTTTTATAATACTTTTAATGAACACTTAACATACACATTTTTAACAATGCTGACATGATTAATCCTAACATACATCTGTACGCTACCACTTCCCAAGAAAAAGTGTGAATATACATGAGTTAATAAATTGAAGAGCATATTTCTTACTTTGTTTCATACAGATGTTTAGTGATGTATCAAAACATTATCCTTGCTACGAAACAACTTGTTAATTACCTTTGACAGGGTCTATAACTCATTCAATTTACACATAGCTTATATATAAGAAAAGAAAAGAATGAAAAATTAATATGATTCAATGCACTAGGAGAACATCAAAAAAGATTTAGGAAGGGAAGGGTTTGTACAGAGCAAATACTAAATCTAAAGAACACAATAGAAATGAGGAAAATCAGAAACTTGAAATATGTGGTAAGGCACTTTAATCATTTGATAAAAATACACTAATCAGCATTTTAAAGGAAATTGGGGTCAACAATAAAACATCAATAATATTTAAATGAATTGTAACAAACATGACATCAAGAATAAAATTTATGGAGGAACTGTCTAAACCTTTTGAAATAAAATGAGGAGTACGATGTGATGGTTTATCACACCTATTTTTTAACTGCACCTGCGAGAAGGTAGTGAGAGAAAGAAGAAAATCCATCAATACTAAGGTTGTTCAATGAGGAAGAAACAGAAATAAAATCACCATGGATTGTCCAGTTTTTGCAGATTAATTAATGACTCACTACATAGTGCCAAAGAACAAATCACAGAACTACAGAAACAAGCAGATAAAAATATCATTTGAAAAAACACATTTCATGACAAATATTGATGATGCCCTTCCAAGTTCTAAAATTCATAAAAACACAGTATCTAAAACAAACTGTTTTAAATAACGAGAACAGATAGCAAGTAACACAAAAGAAAAGATGGCTTTAGAAAACAGAGTGCATAAAATGGAAAGGTCAATCCAAATGACAAAAAATATATATAACAAAAAGCTTTATCCTGGTGCACAAAACTAAGACACTATTAAACAGAGGTAAGGCATGACTAACTGTATGCAGGAGAAATACATAAATTAACAAGATTTTGAGATCTTGGAAAAACTAGGAAAAGTTGAAAGAAGAATTCTAAGGAAAATACTGGGACCTAGATGTAATAGTAAAATTAAATATAAATTAAGATCAAACAGAGAGCTTTATTTGAAAATGGAAAAGCTAACTGATACAATGAGAAAAAGAAGACTATAGTTTTATGGCCACATATACCAAATGGATAACAACGGACTGACCAGTCAGATCTTCAACTTACTGAACAGCTACAAATCCAAACCCACATGTTTCATTGGAACTGACAGAGATATGAAAAACACAGGAATTAGAATAGACATAATAGATATCAGAATACTTTTTAGAGAAGCCACACAAAAGGCATGATTTCAGGAAAGAAAGAGGTCTGCAAAAGGATGAAAGTGGACCCAGGAAGAAAAGGAACGACACTGTCAGAGGATGAAGGAAGTCCAGGAGCAATGAAAATGAAACACAAAGAAGAAAAACCAAAGTTGATTTACTGTACCTTCCAAAAGGGTTATTTCAATAAATAAATATGAGTTAAATCACTGTTTAATTAAACAATAATAACAAAAACTGTCGTTGTATCATTTTGTCTCTGCATGCAAGTGTTACCCCTCAGTAATGACCCAATCACAGCATTAAACAGCACAGTTGCATCAGATGCCAGCCACATGCTTAGTCAGTCATTAATCATCTCATATACAATTGCCTCATTGTGGGATTGTGCTCTTAGCTAAGAATCTGGGGTATCTTTTTTGCACAGATAATAATTTTTTTCTCAGTTTGCGCGCTGCTTAAATTACGGCTGCTATGTTTGTACATACAACAGCACAACTTTATCATTGTGTTAGCTGAAGGAATAATGAAGGATTACGTATGAGCTCACAATTGTAAAACGACAATGGAATGATATAATACAATGTTATTTGTGGTTGGCATACTTTAGATATAGGTGCACCTGCTCCAGGGTTAAAGGAAGAGAACCCACCAGGTTTTAATAGAGTGAACCCCACTGAGAAATCATATACAAAGCACTGACTGCGTCTGCCCATCATCTGGAGTTGTCATGCAGTCCTGGTTGTCATTGTTGGTTGTCATCTGAATCATATTATAGCTCTTAAATGATGTGTGTTGATTGCTGACTGCGCTACCTATGTGCATCATGTAGAAACTGCTGACTGGGAGTTGCAGGCTGCTAATCAATGTTAAATTCGAAGAGTGTACCTGCTGCTTTCTATGTCATTGCTCTTTTTAACAGATCTTGCAGATTGAGTTTGCATCCGATAAACTTACAATACACACTAATCTTCTGTATTTGTTTTTGGCAAGCAACCTCTGATTTACATTTGCTGAAGGCCAATTTAAATTAATTTAAATTTATTCAATGTATGGAAAATCATCTTTCTACGTGCTGCATTGTTAGATAATACTTAATGGCCTATTTTTCATGCTGTTGATTTTCTTGGCAATGTATTCTTTAATAATGTTGTCCAGAGAAATTCACTTTCATTTCTTCTGTAATTCATTATCAATATTTTAAAAAAATTCCCAGTTGACATATACAGCACTTAATACAATTTTGTTATATTATAAAAAAATTATATCATTTCCATTTAACATCAGCTCTTTCGTGGTGTGGAAAAAAAAGGGCATGTTCCACATCCATGAGGATCTCCTCAGCACGGATCTATGTTACGAAAAACTAATATAATCTAATCTAACATTATGTACATTATCTGATAAATGTGTCTGGATACCCCCATGTAATGCAGAATTGAGCACTTAATGTCATAAGAAGCAGGCCTGCCAGGATAAAAGGAGGCAGGGTGTATTGTGTTGTCAGTAGAGGAGCAGTAACATGAGAATGGGTGAGACAGGAGAGCCCAGTGACTTCAGATGTGGACTAATCATTGGATGTCACCTGAGTAATAGATCAATCAGGGACATGTGAAACTACCTAAAGCTACCCAAGTTGACTGTTCATGATGTGACTGTGAAGTGGAAATGTGAA
Source organism: Schistocerca cancellata (assembly GCF_023864275.1). NCBI lineage: Eukaryota > Metazoa > Arthropoda > Insecta > Orthoptera > Acrididae > Schistocerca > Schistocerca cancellata. Next base: position 371,277,050 of record NC_064631.1, read on the forward strand.
GGAACAACTACAGTTAAACCAAGACCAAGTAGACATCATGTACTTTTGGACAGGGAACAGTGAGTCTTGTGGTGTTTTGGTGTAAAAAATTGCATGAAATCAATGGAAGGGTCACTCATGAGTTCCAAAGCACTACCAGCCATCCATCAAACACAATGACTGTGCGTAGATAGTTAAAAAGAATGGATGGGGTACAATGCTCGAGCAGCTCCTTGTAAGTCACACATTTCTGCATTCAGTGCTAAGTGACACTTGAGGTGGCATGAAGATCAATGTCACTGGACAGAGGATGACTCAAACCAAATGATTCAGAGTGGTGACTGATGCAATATCCTGTGGCATCCGTCGGAAGGGTTTTAGTTTAGCAAATATGTGGAGAATGTTACCTGACTTTGTGTAGTGCCAACTGTGAACCCTGGAGGGGGTGGCATTATGGTAGGCAATGTGTTTTGTGGTTAGGGTGTGGCCCTCTTATTGCACTTCAGAAAACATTACAGACAGAAGGATGTGAACACATTTTACAGCATTGTGTACTGCCTACAGCAGAGGAACAGTGCTGAAATGATGATTGTTTATTCTGCACGATACCCCCTGTTATAAAGTAGATTCTGTAAGACAATGGTTTGTGGAACATGGTTTTCCTGAAATGAACTGGCCTGCTCAGTCCTGAGTTGAGCCTATTGGAAAACTCTTGGGGTAAGTTAGAACACTTGACTTCGTAAAAGATCCTAGCTTCCAATATCACTACATTTTCTGATTTTGGCTCTCAAGGAATAATGGACAGCCATAACTCCACTGACATTCTAACACCTCATTGAAAGTGTCCCAAGCAGAGTTCTAGCCACCATAAACATTAAGGATGGTCACATCCCATATTAATATCAACTAATAGTTCTCCAGATACTTTTGATCAAATAGTGTAGGCTTAATTCACACTACCATATGGTTTTCTGTAAATCGCTATACAGCAGCACCCACATACATGATGATGAAGCCTACAATCATTAATTCATATCCACACATTTCAAGTAAAAGTATTGAAATATTCTTCCATTTGAGCAAATAACTCATAAATATTCTTCTGTAAATTAGTTCTCTTTCAAATGTTTTATTCTTCTTAAGACATCTTGACTTCTCAGGTAATCTTCATGTAAAAATTATTCACTCCAAATTCATATTTCATACGTGGCTGCCACATGAGAGGTTTCTGGGTGGTGAAACCATGAAAAATTGCTTTAGGTTTCCTTCTTTATAAACATTGCTGAGTAATTCTTCTCCAATCTCTGTTCTTGAAATGACTTGCACTGTTATGTATAATGATTCACCTTTATCAAGTGTAAATTTCATTCAGACCAAAATGATCTGCAGATGTCTGCAGATATAAAATAAATATAAAAATAAATATAAAAAAATGAAAATAAATATAAAAAATATAAAAATAATTATAAAAATAAAATAAAATAATTTTTTATATATTTTATATTTTTTTTATAGTTTTTATATTTATTTTCATTTTTTATATTTATTTTTGTATTTATATTTATTTTCATTTTCATTTCAGCCTCATGTTACACTTTCCACCTTCTAGTACCATGTCACCCGCACAACACCTCCACAATGACCCCATTAAGTTTTATTTACATTCCCTCCGCAAACATGCCTTCGCCCTAGCCAGATTACACTCCCATATTTTATTTTCTCAGGCTTGTCTGACATTTGGCATCACCCCCAAAGGCCTCACACTTAAAGTTCCCATCTCTGGCTGCAACCCTTCTTTCCATCAGTCCCTATACCAGTTCCAAACTGAACAATCCATTGCCCTCACCCACCTAATCCTTCACCTACACATCCACTCAGCCAATCAACACACCCATCAACTCCTATCCTTAATAAAAGTCCTCAATCTTTCCTCTCCCACATCCACACCGGCTGTTCAGAGCATCCTCCTACAGGCCAACCACAAATTAGAACAGCATGCCACCCTCCACCTTAAAAAACTATCCAATCTCCTGGTTTCCCACCTCCGGAAAGGCAACTCACTCACCCTTCACAACCTTTCCAGCAAACCTCAACCTCCTCTCATTGCACACAAACCCAGTCTCTCCCATCTACTCAATCTCCCACTTCCAGCTCCACTCCCTCCAAAACCTCAAAATTCCAGTCAACACAATCTGGAACCACAACACCCCAATTCAGTAGTTAACCTTTCCTCCAAACCTCTCTCCCAGTCCGAAACCTCTGTCCTATCCAAAGGCCTCACCTTCAGCCCCACTCCCAGATTTAACCAAACAGCCCTCGTCAAAGATTTACTGTCCTACACCCGTACTCTCTGCTGGAAATATCACTTTGCCACGAAGAAAAATGATCCTAATCCTACTCCTAATGATCCAACTCCCCAAGGCACTATCCAAATTGAACCCTGCCTGGAACAGTTCCGTCCTCCGTCACAGCGGGACCCACCTCCTCTTCCTCAAAATCACCCTCTCCTAACCTTCGAGGAATTTCTGACTTCCAGCCTTGCCTCTAAATCCTTCTTAAAAAACCTTAATCCTACTCCCAACATCACCACTGCTGAAGCCCAGGCTATCCGTGATCTGAAGGCTGACCAATCCATCGTCATTCTTCCGGCGGACAAGGGTTCCACGATTGTGGTACTTGATCGTCGGGAGTATGTGGCTGAGGGACTGCGTCAGCTTTCAGAAAACACTACTTACAAAGTTTGCCGAGGTAATCCCATTCCTGATGTCCAGGCGGAGCTTCAAGGAATACTCAGAACCTTAGGCCCCCTACAAAACCTTTCACCTGACTCCATCAACCCCCTGACCCCACCAACACCCTGCACCCCTACCTTCTACCTTCTTCCAAGAAATTCACAAACCCAACTATCCCGGCCGTCCCATTGTAACTGGTTACCAAGCCCCCACAGAACGCATCTCTGCCTATGTAGATCAACACCTTCAACCCATTACATGCAGTCTCCCATCCTTCATCAAAGACACCAACCACTTTCTCGAATGCCTGGAATCCCTACCCTGTCTGTTACCCCCAGAAACCATCCTTGTAACCATTGATGCCACTTCCTTATACACAAATATTCCACATGTCCAGGGCCTCGCTGCGATGGAGCACTTCCTTTCACGCCGATCACCTGCCACTCTACCTAAAACCTCTTTCCTCATTACCTGAGCCAGCTTCATCCTGACCCACAACTTCTTCACTTTTGAAGGCCAGACATACCAACAATTAAAGGGAACAGCCATGGGCACCAGGATGGCCCCCTCGTACGCCAACCTATTCATGGGTCGCTTAGAGGAAGCCTTCTTGGTTACCCAGGCCTGCCAACCCAAAGTTTGGTGCAGATTTATTGATGACATTTTCATGATCTGGACTCACAGTGAAGAAGAACTCCAGAATTTCCTCTCCAACCTCAACTCCTTTGGTTCCATCAGATTCACCTGGTCCTACTCTAAATCCCATGCCTCTTTCCTTGACGTTGACCTCCACCTGTCCAATGGCCAGCTTCACACGTCCGTCCACATCAAACCCACCAACAAGCAACAGTACCTCCATTATGACAGCTGCCACCCATTCCACATCAAACGGTCCCTTCCCTACAGCCTAGGTCTTCGTGGCAAATGAATCTGCTCCAGTCCGGAATCCTTGAACCATTACACCAACAACCTGAAAACAGCTTTCGCATCCCGTAACTACCCTCCCGACCTGGTACAGAAGCAAATAACCAGAGCCACTTCCTCATCTCCTCAAACCCGGAACCTCCCACAGAAGAACCCCAAAAGTGCCCCACTTGTGACAGGATACTTTCTGGGACTGGATCAGATTCTGAATGTGGCTCTCCAGCAGGGATACGACTTCCTCAAATCCTGCCCTGAAATGAGATCCATCCTTCATGAAATCCTCCCCACTCCACCTAGAGTGTCTTTCCGCCGTCCACCTAACCTTTGTAACCTCTTAGTTCATCCCTATGAAATCCCCAAACCACCTTCCCTACCCTCTGGCTCCTACCCTTGTAACTGCCCCCGGTGTAAAACCTGTCCCATGCACCCTCCCACCACCACCTACTCCAGTCCTGTAACCCGGAAGGTGTACACAATCAAAGGCAGAGCCACATGTGAAAGCATCCATGTGATTTACTAACTGACCTGCCTACACTGTGAAGCATTCTATTTGGGAATGACCAGCAACAAACTGTCCATTCACATGAATGGACACAGGCAGACAGTGTTTGTTGGTAATGAGGATCACCCTGTGGCTAAACATGCCTTGGGGCACGGCCAGCACATCTTGGCACAGTGTTACACCGTCCGAGTTATCTGGATACTTCCCACTAACACCAACCTATCAGAACTCCGGAGATGGGAACGTGCCCTTCAGCATATCCTCTCTTCTCGCTATCCGCCAGGCCTCAATCTCCACTAATTTCTAATTTCAATTTGCCGCCGCTCATACCTCACCTGTCTTCCAACAACATCTTTGCCTCTGTACTTCCGCCTCGACTGACATCTCTGCCCAAACTCTTTGCCTTTACAAATGTCTGCTTGTGTCTGTGTATATGCGGATGGATATGTGTGTGTGTGCGAGTGTATACCTGTCCTTTTTTCCCCCTAAGGTAAGTCTTTTCGCTCCCGGGATTGGAATGATTCCTTACCCTCTCCCTTAAAACCCAAATCCTTTCGTCTTTCCCTCTCCTTCCCTCTTTCCTGACGAGGCAACCGTTGGTTGCGAAAGCTAGAATTTTGTGTGTATGTTTGTGTTTGTTTGTGTGTCTATCGACCTGCCAGCGCTTTTGTTTGGTTTGTATCACACCATCCTGGACCACTGTGAAAGAATGGATTTTTCTAAAGTTTGGCTGTGTTAACTTCGAGGAACCAACTGTTCATACGTTGCATTTGTCCAAATTCTTCAATATAAAATTACAATTACAAACCAAAAATGCAGGCATAGAGTTATGTAATAAATTTCAGAACTTACAGCAGTTTGAGTTTCATGAAATTTATTTCCCTTATGACCTGCAGCAACAAGTTGAATCAACTTCCAAGGGTGACTGTTTATCCCATGCGAGAACTTAAATAACCAGGCAGTATCACAGCTGAGTCACCACTTACTCGAAAGCCTTGAAAAATTTGAAGTGCAACTTACTTCAGATTCAAGTTAAAGTTCTCAGATCACAAGTCTTAATCCACTCTCTAGATCAACAATAAAATTTCAGAGTTCAGAATCATCCACTGCTGAAAAAATGCTCTTAAGTCCAAGGCAAATGTTTACTGATAACATGTGTGAAAATTTTCTAAGTCGACAACTTGGATTTTTGAATAACCTTAATACTTCCACAAAGTGACTGTCTCACCACCCATCCAACTCACACCTTACTTGTCAATACAGCCACACTTTTTGTCTTCTTCTGACGAGCCACCAAGGTTCATTACAATGATGTAGCTCTGATCATAGGCACCTTTTCAAGCCCACTTGCACTGAGCTGACATGACTTGGCAAGAAACAAAAGTCACACACCGAGCTTTCTGCAGTTGATGATTGTCTGAGCACCAGGTACCGGTTGAATTGAAAGCCATCCCCTCTGCTATTCAGACTTGACGTGATCCACACTAAATTTTTTGACAAGGGCTGACACAAAAAATCAGATTCTAGGGCTTGCAAGGAAATTATGTTAAATGCAGATTTTTCATTTCTGTTATAGCGTCTTGTTCCACACTAATACAAAAAGGCCCAAGTCATTATGACTTAACTACACTAAGACAAGTTTCTTCCATCAAAATGAAGTTACGCTTTGGTATACTAACACTCAGAATTGACACTCGGTTGACTACTGTCAATGAAAACCATTAGCAAACAGACTAGCCCTCTTCTGAATAAAAATCCAAATTTCCATTGCTGTTACTTAACATCTTTACTTAAACTTATTACCACAGTATTCAAAAAAATATACTAATTCACAGCAACATATTAATCAAACCAAAATATTAACCTGTACAGAAATACAACCCTTGAAACATTATAACAGTGACTTAAAAGTGCTATTAAGTTACTCTACTCTTCATTAGCTGCTCAAAATTTGGCCACCAGGTAGACACACACACACACCAATAATTATTTGGTGTTTCTCCAAAACAAAATATCTATACAAGCTTGAGTGCAACAGTACATCCCAATTATCAAAATGAAACAAAAACTCGAGACACAATTCTGTCTTACATTTCAATTAATATCCTTCTTTTTAAGTTATAATCAGCTACTCATTAATTGCTAAGCTATGCTATAGCTATTGCCACTTATAGTTCCATGATTCTTGCCTTCTCTGCCATCTGTTGCTCACTTTAACTCATTCACAGAATTTAAACACAACTGCACATATTTACTCTGAGTCAGCCCATCCAAAATCCTTACATGTAACAGCAAAATGATAATAGCCCCACAATTAAACACAAATGCATTCCCACATCAAAATTACTCCCCCCCCCCCCAAAAAAAAGAGAAACTTAAACTAAAAACAGGACGAAAACAACAGAATTCTGCCCCCCCCCCAAAAAAAAAAAAAGTTATAACATATATTAGCAAAACAGGTGTTTTCTTTACACTGGCTGTGTATACAGGTATAGTTGGTACATTACTTGGTACCAGTGGCTTCTTTGACTTGGGATACTTTACGTCGTATGCATTTGAATAAGGACTGCTTGCTACAATAAATGTTCTATGGTTATCATTAATTTTACAATCTCAAAGCCGTGAATAAATTTTTCCATGTTTTCTTAATGTTCGTCTCTGCTGTTATTGTTTTATTTAATTTCCTGACATCAAAACTAAGCATTGGCTGCATTACTCTCTTCCATAACTTTCAATTATTCCCCAATCTAACATATGCTGTAATTCTGTTGTGATACCCTCCCTTTATGTCATTGCAATGGGACATGTTGTAATCTTAATTGGTTCATGTGGTCACTTCCCTGGCCTTTCTGAAAATACATCTCTGTTTCTACTTAATAGGTGATATAAGTCTGCCCTTTCATTTTCATTGATACCCTTAGTATCATTCACCTTCCTCCTTATCTCTTCCTCAATCTCCACCTCATTCATTATACATTAAGCCATATGCAAGCTTGCCATTAAGTCATCATCATTTATTGCAATTTTGAATTTCCCTCCATTCATTCCTCCAACATTCGATTCCAACACCTGATCTTTACAGTTAAAATATGTCCCATGCTTATTCAAAACTCAATGCCTACCACAATATTTGAGCTTAAATGTTGATTCATCAGGAATGCATGACTAAACAATTCACCCCCAATGTTTATATCTAATACAGCCTCCTTCCTAACTGTTTTGCTATAATTCCAAATAACATTTCTAATTCTCACCCCTGTGGCTGGAAATTCAACTGTCTTATCAGTCCTAATATGATTACAAAAATCTTCTGCTGTTCCACTAATGGAATTGCCATTGTCTCGCAGAGCAGTGTCACATACTTTCCCCACTTTAACATTAATTATTGGCTGCAACTTTTCGTTGTATTCATGCTTTAATTCTGTCTCAGCTAAAATGTTCTCCTGTGTTTCATGCATACAATCTTTCACCTGGGTACACACCTGACCCTCACTATGTGGTTCTGTCTCATCATCCCTTGCAGGTACTAACTCAAACACATTTTGAAATTAAATATTTCCTACACTCAACCTCCATAGTTTCCTGACAAAAGTCAGTTTCTCAATCTTCCATATTTTTGAGCCCACTTTCTGAATATATTTTGAAAAACCTATTCAATCATTGACCTTGTATTTACTTTCATCTTTCTCCATCCACACTCTATTTAATCCATCCTCACTCGTATCTATAGACTGTTTATCATAAATCAAGAAATTCTGGATTTCATCATTGTCATCTCCTTTTCCACTACCTGAACTATTATTTACTGTATTAGTATTGCACCCCATCCTTTCTTTTTCCATCATAAACACACACCCTCTCCTGAATACATCAAATTCTCTATCCCCATCAAATATTTCTACAAGAATGCCATAGTATGCCTTATCCTTCTCACTTCACTTGCCTAACTGCTTAACAAAATCATATTGCTAAGTGCCCAATTCTGGATCCACTTGGCCCTGTCTCCCCAGTCCTTTAAATCAAAATCACTCTCCCATGTATTTCCCATGGTTCAATGAATAAAAGTACCTGCCAAACTTCACTCATATAAATATCATTGGCGTTTATTTCATTAGGCTCCACTGAATCAGATACAGCTTTTACAACAAACACTACATGCAGTTTCAGCCTGCAAGTCACAACTACTCTCCCCATGACTTTTAGAGACAGGGCCCACTGCATGCTCATAAAAATGATTTGATGCAGGAATCTCTACCTGCTTACAAATACCTTCATCTACAGTCTCTGGAGTGGGCACTCCCAGGTACACCTCCATACATAGAAACACTTGCTGCAAGCACTATGAACTCACTACCATAACCACCATCCACAAAATCACCAGACTCTGGCACTGTGGCCTCAACATTAACAACATTAGCATCCACTGCAACTGATTGAGCTGCACCCAACTTAATATTAGTACTGTTGTCATTCACACACCCACTTTGGACATCACAGCATGCATTCATCCTCTCGGGTTGTACATCTCATTCTGATTCATTCAATGCAATAGCCAAAGCCACACTAGTTTATTCATTACTTACTACACTACTAGCTCCTTCACCAAACAGACAACAGTATTAATATCTGCCTTTTGACTTCTAGATTCTCTAAAATGTCTCCTTTTATTTGCATTTCCTCAATCATATGCATGCACAAACTTTCATTACCCAGAAATGCATACATTCCACTAATGCTCTCTTCCCTAACCTGTGTACTCCTTCTATGGCTATTATTATTCCTGAAACACCCCTTTCTGTACTGCCTATAACTGTCCCATACCTTGGTCCTATTTTTTTGCATTGTTTCTTGTCCCAAAGTGGACCCCATTAGGAACAATTACTAATTTTCCGAATTCTGTTCCAGTTGTTATATATTATCCCAATCCCCTCTCCTAGTTCCATGTTCTCACAGTGGTCTTGTTAAATCCTGTTATTATTTTCCCATAAATCACTTTGATACTTACTCTCACTATTACACTTCCCCATTTCCTCTCCAATTCTCATCCATATTTTTCTCTCTATTGTAATTCTGCTGCCTATTTCCCCAATGCCTGTTACTTTTATTATCATGTTGATCACTATGACTGTTTACACAATTATTCCCTCCATAACTTGGTTTGTGGGACAGTGTTTTGTCCATGCTTTCAATAATATGTAAAAAATTTCAATAGAATCGTGTGGACAATGTATCAACTTGCTCTGCAAATTTTCTGAAAATCTCCTCCTTAAAGTAGAAGTCACAATGAGTAACCCCAACGGTCTATCTAAATCCATGAACTTTTCTAACCCTTCCCAACAAAATTCCCTCACGGTATATCTACTCCCCCCCCCCCCTCCCCCCTCTCTGTTTACTGGACCATTCAGAAAATCATTTTACAACCTACTTTACTTTGCTTGGCTGCAGTACCTACTCAAAAACAATTTTTCAAATGCTTCAAAGGAAACAAACTGGTCAGCACACTGATTTGTCCATGTTTAAGTAGAACCTTTCAACAATCTCTTCAAAACACTGTACTGTAATTGGATGGATAAAAAAAAATTTGCCTATATGAGCCATTATTTCATTTTTTTAATCTACTCATCTAATTTACGTAACTCCCAATTTTGCTGTTCACTGATCTCCCCAAACTCCCAATTTTTATGTCCAAATTCCCCATAGAACTATCTAGATTGGCTTGAAATGCAGTTTTTAAACTCCCCACCAGAAACAAACTTGTAATCATTTCCTCTTGGCTCATTTTCACTAATTCTAGTGTTTGTGGGCTCTGAGGTTCTCTGCCATTCCCCATCAAATCACAATCACTGGGTGACAGTAAAATTTCGGAGTTCAGAATCATCCAATGCTGAAAAAAGACTGTAAGTTCACAACTCAAAAATATTGCTAAATGTTCACTGGCAGCAAGTGTGAAAATTGTCACAGCTCAAAAATATTACTATTTGTTCACTGGCAGCATGTGTGAAAATTTTCTATCTACAGCTTGGCACGTAGAATAATCTTAATACTTCCACAGAGTGACTGTCTTACCACCCATCCAACTCACACCCTACTCATGAATATTGCCCAAACAAGCCTGCCCAACTCATGATAGTGGTCGGTTATTTGCATTATTGCATTGTTTACACGAGTCAAATCAAGTATTTATGATTCCCGATTGTGTAAAAATATAAATTATTAATGTATACAAGTATTATATATGAAATCACTTCCAAATTTTATCAGCTTGTCGATGTTGACTTTAGATTTTTAGTACAGACTTTGGTTTTCACATAAATTCCACTTTTAACATCAAAAACATTACTTTTGATGACATTGCTGTTAACGAATATAAACAGTTATGAGCCCATTTCTGCTCTCGTACCTAGTGTACCTCTTTAAAGCTGGCACAACTTTTATGATATAAATTAATCTTATGGCTAAATCTGCCAGTTTTTCAGCACAGAATGCACATCCTGGCCTATAGTTAAAAAATGTTAATATTTTTCAGAGTTTTGGTTTAATTGTCTGATAGATTTCTAGTAAATCCATCCACTGACACTTCATTTATGAAAACTGATGTAATTGTTGCTGAGTTGCAATGTTTTAAAGGTTCATACAGTTTATAAGTCATTTAACATAGAAAAACTTATAAACTATTTGCTACTCTGAGGGCACGCTTGTGCCTTCATACGTGCTGTAATTTTCCCTTTTATTTCTGTGGTGCTGGCTTTCCAGAATCTTACTTAGTTCTCATTTTATTAGACATATCTCATATGTAGTCTTTAAGAAGTACCCTTACTCTGTGATGGTGGCCCTTTCCACCATTTGTCTCCCAATGGCTTTCCAGCACTGGGAAAACCAGCCACATGCTTTCAGAGTGAATATTGTCATCTGGTAAGCATAATAATTTCTCATACATGGTGTCTGCTCTAATAGCAGAGCTCAAATTATGCTGGCATCTAGTAGATGAACTACAAAGCTATTGCCACTGTGGGTGGCCATGCTTGGCCTCCATGTGATTCACTGCTACCCCCATTTTTCCTGTCAAACATCAGAGTACAACCAACTTACCATGGCAGCATGCATCCGCTCTCGAAGTTTCTGGGGACTGTACCATCACATTCTTCAGATCATAACTATGCATGTATTACCTAAGCCTATTTCGGTGAGTAGTCATGGGTTTGAGATTAACACTGTGGTTTGTTGCCAAACATAAGAACATTAGACCTTCTCAGCATAAATGATCTCAAATGACTCTGTCTATGTAATTGTTAATGTTTTTCTGTGGAAGACTTCTTCTTGAAGAGTCCCCTGAAGCAGCATATGACGTATGATATTGAGGGCTCTCTGCTACCACATGAAGCCCAACAACTACCTCAAACAGAAATTATGAAATAAAGGCAGAAATTAAATCTGGTATATGTTACACAAATAAATTATTGACTTACAAAATCAAACCCATATTTAATAATGGTAACTCATGTTAATTCAATAGAACAACATAGGACATTTGCTTATTCATAATCATTGTAGAGAGCATAGAAATTTTAAATTGAATAAATGTTCATGAGGATCTCCCAAGCTAGAATCTCACAATTTCTGTGCCCTCCCACAACAACCTGATGAGATATTTAGCCAATAGCCTACTGGACTGTTCTACTGAGATTACTGTTTATGAAAAGTGACAAGTTTTGAATGTTGTCTGGAATACTGATGGAAATTTATTAGAGAATTTACATGTTATATGCAGTACGTGGGCCAGCACATGCCTATTTTAATTCCTATAGTAAAGAAAAAACAGGATGCAGATAGTTACTTAGCTTGTTAAACTAATGTACAAATAAATACCACATTATCTACATGAGAAGAAATTATGCTGAGTATATTGTGGTGTATGGTCATGGATGCATTGCTGTTCTCACTCTGTTTTATTTATTTATTTTTATTTATTTATTTATTGTTCTGTGGGACCAAATTAAGGAAATGGCTCCATGGTCATGGAACGAGTCAATACATGAAATTATAATAAGATATTAGAAACAGATAAAATGAAATATAAAAAAACAAATTCAGGTGACAAGTCGTAAGTGTAAATAAAGAAAATCAACAATGTAACACTGGAATTTGCTTAATTTTTTAGCTATTCCACGAGCTCCTCGACAGAATAGAAGGAGTGAGCCATTAGGAAACTCTTCAGTTTAGACTTAAAAGAGTTTGGGCTACTGCTAAGATTTTTGAGTTCTTGTGGTAGCTTATTGAAAATGGATGCAGCAGAATACTGCACTCCTTTCTGCACAAAAGTCAAGGAAGTGCATTCCACATGCAGATTGGATTTCTGCCTAGTATTAACTGAGTGAAAGCTGCTAACTCTTGGGAATAGGCTAATATTGCTAACAACAAATGACATTAAAGAAAATATATACTGTGAGGGCAATGTCAGAATTCCCAGACTATTGAATAGGGGTCAACAAGAGGTTCTCGAACTTACGCCACATATAGCTCGAACAGCCCGTTTTTGAGCGAAAAATACCCTTTTTGAATCAGAAGAATTACCCCAAAAAATAATACCATATGACATAAGCGTATGAAAATATGCGAAGTACACTACTTTTTGTGTTGAAGTGTCACTTATTTCAGATACTGTTCTAATGGTAAATAAAGCAGCATTTAGTTTCTGAACAAGATCCTGGACATGGGCTTTCCACAACAGCTAACTATCTATCCAAACGCCTAGGAACTTGAACTGTTCCGTCTCGCTTATAATATGCACATTCTGTCTGATCAGAATATCAGTTCTTGTTGAATTGTGAGTTAGAAACTGTAAAAACTGTGTCTTACTGTGATTTAGCATCAAATTATTTTCCACAAGCCACGAACTTATTTCATGAACTACATTATTTGTTACTGTTTCAATATTACACACAAGATCCTTCACTATCAAGCTGGTGTCATCAGCAAACAGAAATATTTTTGAATCACCTGTAATACTAGAAGGCATATCATTTATATAAATAAGAAACAGCAGTGGTCCCAGCACCGACCCATGGGGAACGCCCCACTTTAACAGTGCCCCATTGGGACTGAACATCACTACTACTCTCAATATTGTGGAGAATTACCTTCTGCTTTCTGTTCTTAAAGTAAGAGGCGAACCAATTGTAAGCTACTCCCCTTACTCCATAATGGTCCAACTTCTGCAGTAATATTTTGTAGTCAACACAGTCAAAAGCCTTCGTTAAATCAAAGAAAGCACCTAGTGTTTGCAACCTTTTATTTAATCTGTCCAAAACCTCACAGAGAAAAGAGAATATACCATTTTCAGTTGTTAAACCATTTCTAAAACCAAACTGAACATTTGACAGCAAATTATGTGAATTTAAATTCTCCAGTAACCTTGTATATACAACCTTCTCGATAACTTTAGCAAACACTGATGGCATAGAAATAGGTCTAAAATTGTCAACATTATCAGTGTCTCCCTTTTTATAAAGTGGCTTCACTACCGAGTACTTTAATCGGTCAGGAAACCGACCACTCCTAAAGGAAAAGTTACAGATATGGCTAAGTACTAGGCTAACCTACATAGAACAATACTTCAGTATTCTGCTAGGTACCCCGTCATATCCATGAGAGTTCTTGGTCTTTGGTGATTTAATTATTAATTCAATCTCCCTCTTGACAGTAAGGTGGAGGAACATTTCAGGTAACAGTCTCGGAACACTTTTTTCTGAGAGCACTATATGATTCCCTGTTGGGACCAGGTTTCTATTTAGTTCACCTGCTATATTCAGAAAGTGATTATTAAATACTGTACATATATGTGACTTATCAGTAACACGGACATTCCCACTACACACTGATTGTATATCCTCGACCTGTCTCTGCAGACCAGCCACTTCCTTTATGACTGACCATATGGTTTTAATTTTATCCTGAGATTTAGTTATTCTATCTGCATACCACATACTTTTTGCCTTCCTAATAACATTGTTAAGCACCTTACAATACTGTTTATAATGGGCTGCTGCATTTAGATTTTGACTGTTTCTAACATTTTGATGTAATTGCCACTTTGTTCTACAAGATATTCTTATCCCTCTAGTCAGCCACCCAGGCTGCCTGTTTGTTCTAGTACCCTGTTTTGAACATTCTAACGGAAAGCAACTTTCAAAGAGCACGAGAAAATGATATAATGTTCTATATGAATCAGGAGGCAGAATTAGTCTGTGGAACTATGCATTAATGTTTAATAGTAACCACTATACAAGTAGTAGCATATGACACTTTATTTTTGCACTTAGAACACCGTATAACATGATAACACATGTTATCAAACCGAAACATCACATTGGAAAAGGAGTCAAAGAGGTTTAGCATGAAGAAGTGACAATTGAGGAAGTGACAGCTGATCATCACACCTATTGCATGAAGGACTGTTATGGTGGACACCTCGAAATTGTGGAGCCATCAAGGAGGATGAATGGGATGACCTGCTCTAATAATGGGCGTGGAGTGTAGTCATGATGGAGTGTATGCAATTGCAGTCTTTCTCAGCGTATTCCACTGATGAATTCTTCTCGGGTTATTAGTCGAGTGGTGGCGTCAACTTGTCCCAATGTTTCAATGAATTTCATACCCAACATCTTCTGGCATCAGAAGATGAAGGGTACGAAACTCATCGAAACATTGCGACAAGATGACACCACCACTCAGCTGATAACCCGAGAAGAATTCACCACGATGGAATGTGTTGCTGAAGGATCGGTATGACGACAATAAGGCATCCACCTGTGTTGCAGAGCACAGAGGTATTGTCTTCATCTGTGTCAGGCGGAGTGTTGAAAGTGTGAAGTAGCATTACATGGGTGATGGAAGGATCCTCTGGAGAGCATGGATAAGTGAGGACAATGAACAACACACCCTCTCACAGTTGAAGAGGAAGATCCTCAATGGCATATGCCGAGACGTCAATGATGAATCTCATGGTGCCTGAGTGGGTGGAAGTGGGTGACAGTTCTTGAGGCACGGTGGCAGGCACACACAAGCACGTAGCAGTCGAGTGCTTTTTCTCATCAAAATGTGTGAACAGCACTGCACACGAATCACTTTCACTGAGAGAGGTGAAGCACATGGTACTGCATGTGCATAACTTTCACTGAGAGGTGAAGCACAGGTTGTCAGTTGGTAGTATGGGATTAGGAGTCTACACCAGATGAATGTCGGACAAGCCAGAAGGGAGAGAATGGAATCATTCTGGTTGCATGATGATTTCACACAGTTTAGTGACACCATATGGCATTTGCTTGGAAACGAATGCCGATAGTGTTTGCAGCACAGTCAAAGGCCTTGTAGGTGCCTAAATATGGAGGCTGAAGAGTGGGTTGAGCAGAATCATCATGAAGCATCACATGCTCACAATGTGGCAACTCTTTCTGTAGGAAAACTTGAGGCGTAGAGTGACAATAAGGAGGAGGCAGTTGCATGCAGGCCACATGTGATAGTACATGCTCAACTAGGTAGGCAGCTCAGTTAACAAAGCAGGAGTGTCATCCTCAACAAACTTAGATGGAAGAGCAAGATGTTCTCCATAGATCTTGGCCAAAGAGGTGCATAGTTCGTCTTTGAAAGCAGTATGGATCCTCAAGAGAATCCTCGATAGGGTCTCAGCCTGGGAGTCATCGTGGCACTTAAGAGCAGTTTTCAGAGTCATGTGCCAATGCTCCATCAAGCCATTACTCTGAGGATGATATGCTGTTCTGTGGAATTTGTTAGAGCCACACAAATCACACAGTTTATTCAAAAATAACGTCTCAAATTGCTGCTCTTTGGTTGATGGTGATGGAGGAGGGCAGCGAAAGTGTGTGAGCCAGTTACTGATGAAAAGTCACGGTGCAGAGCCAGCCATAATGTCAGGTAGAGGGACCGTTTTAACCCACTTGGTGGTGCAATCAACAATGGATAGTATATACTGATAACTACTTAAAGGGGGTAGGAGTCCAATTAGGTCAAAATACACATGGTGAAATCTGCTCTTAGGGTTATCAAACTGGCCTAATGGCAGTTGGGCATGCTTACCAATTTTATTACATTGGCAAGGGAGGCAGGCCCTGCCCGGCTCCAACTGTGGCAGCCCTAGTTAATGCTGTGCCACACAAAATGGCTCTCCATAACCAACTTATTAGTAGCCTTAATACCAGGCTAGGCCAGGTTTTTGTAAGGCCAAAAAGAGTTGAAAGTGAAGAGATGTGGGAACCACAGGTCTAAGAGTACCCATGGAAACATTGCATAAAATTGGAGATGTTGAGCCAGGGAGATGACAGGATTGTGATGAAGGGTCATTGATTAAGTCCCGTGCATCTGCATCCAAAGGCTATTGCCTCACGTGTTCATTCAGGTCGATGGTAGAAGAAATAGCATACACACATGACATGTAGTCTCCCACTTTAATGGATATCTATTGAATATTGGCATACGAGGTCCATATCATCAAAATGGTGAGGGCGTATGTCAGGTGAGCGGTTGCAAAGAGCATCAGACAGCAGTCAGTGTTGTGTGAACACAGTGACTTCTCCTTCTTCAATGTCCTGTCGAAAACAACATATAGCCTTTTAAAGGCCAAAATCTCCCTGTCGAAGGTGGTCCATTTACACTGGGGGCTGAAAGTTTTCTGGAGAAGAAACGCTGAAGCTGAGAGAGGTGCTGCTGTAAGACAGCTCTGACGGAGGTTTCACTCGCATCAGTAGTGATGGGTAGGCAAGCATCAGTGATATATGTACCTGCCTGACTGCATTTGTAAGGGCCATCTTGAGGTCAAGGGAAGAGCATTTCATATCTTCTCGCCACTAAACCTAATGAGACCCAGAAGTGTTGTTTCCAGCCAAAGCATCTGTTCAAGAGGCCTGAAGAGAGGGGGCATGGGGAATGGGACATCAGAAAAAGTTCACCATCCCAAGAAACTATCTCAATTCTTGATAGGTTTCAAGGAGAGGGAGGTTATTGATGTAATAAATGTGGTCAGATGTCAGGCTGATACCCTTAGGTGAGAAAGGATGTCTGAGAAACAGGATGCGGGAGCTTTGGAGTTGCGATTTTTTGTGGTTGATTTCCACACTGTGGTCAGAAAGAACTTGCTGGACCTGTGGAAAATGATGAAAATGATGTTGATGTTCCTTGATGGAGGGAGAAAAAATGAGCATGT
The DNA here is from genome assembly GCF_023864275.1 of Schistocerca cancellata. Lineage (NCBI taxonomy): Eukaryota > Metazoa > Arthropoda > Insecta > Orthoptera > Acrididae > Schistocerca > Schistocerca cancellata. The sequence continues at coordinate 371,294,403 of NC_064631.1, forward strand.
CATTCAGGTACCCGAAGCTAAAGTGGAGCAAAAACAGTATAGAGTCAGTAAATTGTTGCCAAGTTTGAGCTGCATTTTTAAGACCATACGGCATGAAACAGTATTCATACAATCCAAAGGGAATAGTGATCACTGGTTTTGGAATGTCATCCTCAAACATTGGAATCTGATGGTATGCTTTGCACCAGTTGATCACGCTGAAAAATTGTTTGCTGTAAAGTTTCTGGGCGAAGTCCTGAAAATGGGGAATAGAGTAACTGTCCAGAGATGTACGAGTTTTCAGTTTGTGGTAGTCTCGACAAAGGCAGAAAGAACTGTCTTTTTTGGCACCATGTGAATAGGTGCTATCAGAGGGGTGTACAATACTCTTGTCTAACAGTTCCTGCACCACAGCCTTAGCATGATGTAACTTGGTAGCATTAAGGTGGCAAGATGGGTGGCATACTGGGGATTCATCTTCGATATGCAATCTATGGCACATACTGTTAGTAATCGCACAAATCTGACATGCAGAGTCACTAGTCAAAAGAATGGGTGATGTTGAGAGAAGTCTGAGGCGTGGCACATGAAAGACAGGAAGTGTTAAGGTCACTAAACTGAGAAACCAGTGGTGAAGACATCAAAGGCAAGTGCCCAGACTCATTGATATAGGGTGCCTTTTGAAATAGAGAACTTTCCCATCACCTAGCAGTCTAGCTGCAATTTATTCATCATGTCGACAGTCTGCCAGTGTAGAGATGCTGGAGTGAAGAACAAAGATGTCATGGCACTGCAGAGCGACATCAGTGAGAACAGCTGTGAGGGACGCAGGAAGTTATGCAAATTTGGTAGATGCCCAAACAAGTGGCTCAGATGAATTGTCTGGATGGGCCATTTTTGGGGAGGAGAAACATAGGGTAGTCTTGCGTGATGAGTAGTGCAGTAACACTGCCTTGCAGAGGTCAGGGAGAGGCCCTGGCAGTGAAGGAAGTCTATGTCAATAATGGGAACATCCACATTGGTCATTTAAAAAGTCCAAGTAAAGAAACAAGTCAGGCAAGAACTGCAGTCATAGAGTCACAGCCCTGAAGACACCAACAGGAGAGTGATTATCAGCGGGTAGAACCATCGATGATGGGAGATAGCCTGCTGGAGTGAGTTACTTCGAACCACACTCTAATTGGTACCAGTATCAACCAGAAAGAAGGACTGTGTAGCAAGATCCTGCACATAAAGCCTACTGAAAGGCAGATAATCTGGAGGTAGTGACTGATGTGGGAGGAGGTGCTGAGGAGAAACAGCACAGGACAGCACACCTAAACTGAACCAAATCGTGTGTTTGGGTCACATGCACATGGAAGATAGTAATTCCTTACTGCGCATCACCAAATGTGATGTGGAAGCATCACAATGAATACAGTGTGGCACACAGCAGGAGTCACTCATGCCATATGTTGCACTGTGCTGGGTACCAAAAGCAGGAGGTTCTGTGGGAGGGGGAGCCAGCAAGGCTCAAGTCTGGCCAACAGGTGGCAACAGTAACACCTCACATGATGTGTGGTATCCTCATCCGTTAGGAGGAGGGGTGCTGGTGGGGTGCCAGTGAGGCAGGCGGCTCAACCATATCAGACGAACAGAGCTTGGTACAGGGTAAGAGCTGCCGATGGCTGATAATGTTGTACGCCCTATCTGAGATGCAGAGGTGAGCATCCAGAGGATCAGTTACCATTAGACAACAATTGCAAGTGAAGGTCATGTGGGAGCTTGAGTGTTTATAAAGTCCACAGGACAGAATCAGGACAAGGGTGCGCAGATGCCACAAAAGTTGCAAAAGAGTTTATATCACCTAACACTTCCTCATAAATGATGTAGAGGAGGGCATCTTCAGGCGAGTGAAAGAGGTGCTCAACAGTAATCAAATTGGTGTTTCCTTACTTCAGGAAAGAAGATGGGGAGGGTATTAAATCACTGATTAGGTCAGTATGTTCATGTAGATGTGAGATGAGACTTACAAATTTTGTGTCAATCACTGTGCACACCATGTATGTTGAGGATGTTATCTACCAGTGTGAACCAAGTCTTTGGTCTGTCCTTGGTGAGTGCAGGAAACCAAGATAATTGGCCGACTTGTGCTTATGTCACTACTTCAGCATTGATAGTTGAACAGGTGGATGACTAGATGGGTCATTGGTCCAGTGAAAACTCATCAGTGTTCTGCACACCATCCTCGAAGGAAACACGTGAGAGACCCAATGCATGGGTGTAGGTGGACATAACACAGGAAAAGGTACAGTAGTGACTGGTGCACTAGATGATCCATGGCCCAAGGTCTGTGCAGAGTCCATAAAATAGGCATGCAAAAAACCTGATGTGGCAGGCATGGATTGATGAGAAGCCAGCAGGTGCAGGTGAAAAATAGGTAATGTGTCGAATGACAGAGGTGTGAGGACACTGGTCTCGAAAGTGGTATATCACCCGAGGACTTGGTGGCGACCAGCAGAGGGTGGCACGGAAGGCTCGGCGCAGCAGGTGTGGAAGAGTAAAACAACATAGTGCTAGCAATGGATTCAGACAAAGTTGCAATTCTGTCCAGTGTGGAAGAAAAGGCAGCCCTGGCCAGCGTATACCAAAATGGTGCAGAAGAAGCAGGCAGGCTGGTAGGCAAGCCAGCGGTAGCAGTACTGGCACTGGCAAATAAGTAAGCATCCCATGAACTGATCCTCTTGCATAACTGGCATAGAATTGGAATAGGGGCACATTGTATTGTCCAGGTGACGTTGTGTCACATTCGGCAGCATGACTTGGACTTGCTGCCATGGAGGCATGCACACAGACAGGTTATGGTGCTCCATTTATGAGTCCAGTAGCACAAGTAGATGAGCTGTGGCTGAAACTTGTACTGCAAGCAACAAATGCTAAACTTGTAATACATCTGGTGCACACAAATGGAAAGTAACTTAGCCTCTTTCAGAATCCATTGTCTATGACTATTACACGAATATAACTGTGTAGTGTGGTGAAGAAAATATGACAACTGTATGAAGTTATGGTCACCAATGTGGAGCTACATGTGACTGGTTAATAGTAACCGCTATACATACAGTAGTGTACAACACTTTATCTTTTTCACTTAGAACACACTATAACAAGATTCCACACTTGTTGTTAAGCCAAAACCTCACAATGGGGAAGGAGTCAAAGAGGTTCAATCCGAAGAGGTGACTATCTTAAATCGATAGTCACCTCAAATCTTTTTGACAGCCATACAAGTATTGTTATGAATTTCGTTAAAGAAGCTGCCAGTGAGAGAGCTGTTTATGATGTTGTGTAACTTGTTTACTAATTTTACACAAATGTGTCAGCTTTAAATTGTGAAAATACACAGTTCATTTGATTTTGTATGATCAAAAACATCTTAGGTCCAATTAATGTTCTATAACAACAAGAAACAAATTTGTAAATTTGAAGATTTTTTTTGTTTGCGTATTGATAAAGAGTTAAAGTGAACAAACCAGGTATTTTGACTTAGCAGTAATTGCAAACATTAGACAAGACACTTAATGTTAGCATTTGGCCAAAGCCTTCATCTGCTAAATAAAGAGGAACACACACAAATTCAGTCATACTAGCTTGCTTGAATGAGTGTGTGTGTGTGTTTCCTTTTCTTTTTCTGACAAAGGCTTTGGCTGAAAGCTAATGCGTGAGATATGTAAGTGTCTTTCAATTGTCCCTGCCTGCAACTTAATGTATCATCTTTACAATGAGTGGTAAAAGTAGCAGTACATCTTTTTCCTTACAATGTTTTATATGTTTTCGTTCATTAATGTTGATGGACAATTATTTGACCTAACTCCACCTTAGGCAAAGTAAAGTATTCATAGTACCAGGAGCACAATTTCTACCTTATGTGCATATGTTTAAGCAGATAGGAATATTAATGACAGCTTCACAATACATTTATTCACTGATGAAATTTATTGTCAGCAGTCTATGTAAGTAACAGACATAGTCAAAAGTAACATACTAGAAGGATATAGATGGGACTAAAATACATAGATACAAATGGGTTTGATAGTCTACTGATGAAAATAAAATATATAACAGACAGTAACAAAATTTTCAAATACAAATGAAAATGTTGTTGTTTTTGTGGTCTTCAGTCCTGAGACTGGACTGGTTTGATGCAGCTCTCCACACTACTCTATCCTGTGCAAGCTTCTTCATCTCCCAGTACCTACTGCAACATACATCCTTCTGAATCTGTTTAGTTTATTCATCTCTCGGTCTCCCTCTACGATTTTTACCCTCCACGCTGCCCTCCAATACTAAATGTGTGATCCCTTGATGCCTCAGAACATGTCCTACCAACCGATCCCTTCTTGTAGTCAAGTTGTGCCACAAATTCCTCTTCTCCTCAATCCTATTCAGTACCTCCTCATTAGTTATATGATCTACCCATCTAATCTTCAGCATTCTTCTGTAGCACCACATTTTGAAAGCTTCTATTCTCTTCTTGTCCAAACTAGTTATCGTCCATGTTTCACTTCCATACGTGGCTACACTCCATACATATACTTTCAGAAACGACTTCCTGCCATTTAAATCTGTACCCGATGTTAACAAATTTCTCTTCTTCAGAAACGCTTTCCTTGCTATTGCCAGTCTACATTTTATATCCTCTCTACTTCGACCATCATCAGTTATTTTGCTCCCCAAATAGCAAAACTCCTTTACTGCTTTAAGTGTCTCACTTCCTAATCTAATTCCCTCAGCATCACCCAACTTAATTTGACTACATTCCATTATCCTCGTTTTGCCTTTGTTGATGTTCATCTTATATCCTCTTTTTAAGACACTGTCCATTCCGTTCAACTGCTCTTCCAAGTCCTTTGCTGTCTCTGACAGAATTACAATGTCATCGGTGAACCTTAAAGTTTTTATTTCTTCTCCATGGATTTTAATACCTACTCTGACTTTTTCTTTTGTTTTCTTTACTGCTTGCTCAATATACAGATTGAACAACATTGGGGAGAGGCTACAACCCTGTCTCACTCCCTTCCCAACCACTGCTTCCCTTTCATACCCCTTGACTCTTATAACTGCCATCTGGTTTCTGTACAAATTGTAAATAGCCTTTCGCTCCCTGTATTTTACTCCTGCTACCTTCAGAATTTGGAAGAGAGTATTCCAGTCAACATTGTCAAAAGCTTTCTCTAAGCCTACATATGCTAGAAATGTAGGTTTGCCTGTTCTTAATCTAGCTTCTAAAATAAGTCGTAGGGTCAGTATTGCCTCATGTGTCCTCATATTTCTACGGAATCCAAACTGATCTTCCCCAAGGTCGGCGTCTACCAGTTTTTCCATTTATCTGTAAAGAATTCGCGTTAGTATTTTACAGCTGTGACTTATTAAACTGATAGTTCAGTAATTTTCACATCTGTCAACGCCTGCTTTCTTTGGGATTGGAATTATTATATTCTTCTTGAAGTCTGAGGATATTTTTCATGTCTCATACATCTTGCTCACCAGATGGTAGAGTTTTGTCAGGACTGGCTCTTCCAAGGCTGTCAGTGGTTCTAATGGAATGTTGTCTACTCCCGGGTCTTTGTTTTGACTCAGGTCTTTCAGTGCTCTGTCAAACTCTTCATGCAGTATCATCTCTCCCATTTCATCTTCATCTACATCCTCTTCCATTTCCATAATATTGTCCTCAAGTACATCACCCTTGTATAGACCCTATGTATACTTGTTCCACCTTTCGGCTTTCCCTTCTTTGCTTAGAACTGGGTTTCATCTGAGCTCTTGATATTCATACAAGTCATTCTCTTTTCTCCAAAGGTCTCTTTAATTTTCCTGTAGGCAGTATCTGTCTTACCTCTTGTGAGATAAGCCTCTATATCCTTACACTTGTCCTCTAGCCATGCCTACTTAGCCATTTTGCACTTCCTGTCAATCTCATTTTTGAGATTTTGTATTCCTTTTTGCCTGCTTCATTTACTGGATTTTTATATTTTCTCCTTTCGTCAATTAAATTCTATATTTCTTCTGTCACCCTCATCTTTTTACCTACTTGATCCTCTGCTGCCTTCACTACTTTATCCCTCAAAGCTACCCATTCTTCTTTTACTGTATTTCTTTCCCCATTCTTGTCAATTGTTCCCTTATGCTCTCCCTGAAACTCTGTACAACCTCTGGTTTAGTCAGTTTATCTAGGTCCCATCTCCTTAAATTCCCACCTTTTTGCATTTTCTTCAGTTTTAATCTACAGTTCATAACCAATAGATTGTGGTCAGAGTCCACATCTGCCCCTGGAAATGTCTTACAATTTAAAACCTGGTTCCTAAATCTCTGTCTTACCATTATATAATCTATCTGATACCTTTTAGTATCTCCAGGGTTCTTCCATGTATACAACCTTCTTTGATGGTTCTTGAACCAAGTGTTAGCTATGATTAAGTTATGCTCTGTGCAAAATTCTACCAGGCGGCTTCCTCTTTCATTTCTTAGCCCCAATCCATATTCACCTACTACGTTTCCTTCTCTCCCTTTTCCTACTACCGAATTCCAGTCACCCATGACTATTAAATTTTCGTCTCCCTTCACTATCTGAATAATTTCTTTTATTTCATCATACATTTCTTCAATTTCTTCGTCATTTGCAGAGCTAGTTGGCATATAGACTTTTACTACTGTCCTATGTGTGGGCTTCATGTCTATCTTGGCCACAACAATGAGTTCACTGCGCTGTTTGTAGTAGCTTACGCGCATTCCTATTTTTTTATTCATTATTAAACCTACTCCTGCAATATCCCTATCTGATTTTGTATTTATGACCCTGTGTTCACCTGACCAAAAGTCTTGTTCCTCCTGCCACCGAACTTCACTAATTCCCACCATATCTAACTTTAACCTATCCATTTCCCTTTTTAAATTTTCTAACCTACCTGCCCGATTAAGGGATCTGATATTACACGCTCTGATCCGTAGAACGCCAGTTTTCTTTCTCCTGATAACGACATCCTCCTGAGCAGTCTCTGCCTGGAGATCCGAATGGGGGACTATTTTACCTCCAGAATATTTAACCAAGAGGACACCATCATCTTTTATCCATACAGTAAAGCTGCATGCCCTCGGGAAAAATTACGGCCGTAGTTTCCCCTTGCTTTCAGCCGTTCACAGTACCAGCACAGCAAGGCTGTTTTGGTTGTGTTACAAGGCCAGATCAGTTAATCATCCAGACTGTTGCCCCTGCAACTACCGAAAAGGCTGCTTGCCCCTCTTCAGGAACCACACGTTTGTCTGGCCTCTCAACAGATACCCCTCTATTGTGGTTGCACCTACGGTACGGCTATCTGTATCGCTGAGGCGCGCAAGCCTCCCCACCAACGGCAAGGTCTATGGTTCATGGAGGGGGGGGGGGGGGGAGGACAAATTAAAATAGTTTCTCTTTAACAGTTGCTTCCATTCCTTAGGAAAAATATTGACAATATGAATTGGGCAGATCGCCACTCACCACATAGAGGAGGCACTGTGTGGCAGACAACCTCAATCATGCTTCGTTTGTGAAAGATGTTGTCTCCTTTTTCCCTGTTCCTACAGTGGAAATAATTTTTTGTCTCTTACCTAGTCAATCAGACTTAATCTAAAACATATATTGGTCCGTGCCCTATTCGATTTATTCCTCCATCTAATTGTGATCATCCCTCCCCCCCTCCCCCCCCCCTTTCCTCTGTGAATCATCTCCTGTTAACTTCCTGGATAAAACCTGTCTGTGAGTCAACACCTTCTCTACATAATGAGTAGCAGCCTATCCATATCCCGTAGTTGTTATTCGATCCTAGAATTTCCGTTGTTTGTTAGATAAAATACTTAACAGAAATAAGTACTTTTAGCCATAAATCACCTTTATGTAAACATATATTTCTAAGAAATGATGGAATTTTTGTAGTACAAACAGTGCCTATTGTTCTGGTTGTGTCAACTACACTTGAATTCTAGAAAATAATGAATTTTAAGATGTAATTGTTGAAAAAAGTTGTTTTCATCATTCTTAGAGTATTGTATTTTTTTCATTTGCAGGAATATTCTCCCCAGTTTGCTGAGCTTGATGAACAACGTCTTGAATTCATGAACACAGAAATGCTATTTGATTTGCCTCCAGCTGACTACTCAGCCTTTGTTGAAGCAAAGACAGAAATGGAGGGACTGGAGATGATATATGATTTATACAGATCACAGAAGGTAAGATATTATAGCAAAGATATAAATAAAAGATGGTACAAAAATGCAACATTAGATCATCTTCTGCTGAAACAAGACCATTTAATAATTGCTGGCAGATAAACAAACATAAAAACAGAAACTGATCTTTCAAGTAGTTCAGTTATTAGGAGTAAGAAACAGACAGCAAGTAGAAAAAAGTAAAGGATGCTAACTGAAAGCAAAGTTATGCTAAGACTTCATCAGGACAGAAACAAACTGTGTAACAGGAATAAGGAGGAATATTGACTTTTAAAGCTGACATTTAAATTAAAAATGAACTTTGAGACACTACAGGCAGTTAATTGACAAAGTTATTAATTAAACTTGGAAAAAGTCATATCAAGAAAATGAAAGCATGTGTCAATTATGGAAACTAAAACTGCAAGAGATCACAAGATGCAGCTGAATTTTTTATTTATTTATTGTGATACATTTTTCATAGATCAATTATTGTGGTATAGCACATGTACGTGGAACAAGTCAAAACATTCAATTCATTGTTATGTTGTGTTAAAATCATAAACAATACAGAGTTAAAACACAACTTTCAGATATTACTTGAACATACAGTTTGATTTGTGAGTAGTAAGGCCATTTCCATGAATTACAGAACACAAAAAATATGATTTTTAAGGTGTAATTAAAGCAGCTGGGGGCATTAAAATGGGACACACAAAGGTATGTGAAATAGTCATATCTGTCTGTGTTGAAGAATTCATCTTGAGAACAAAACCTTTTTTGAAACAACAAATCCTTTAGGCTGTTTTAAATAATCTGTTATTACTTCATTATGGACTTGAGATTACTTCAAAATCAGTTGAAAATTTTTGTGCTACTGTATTTTATGCTTTTTTGCACTAGAGACACATTCTGTAGGTCACACTGTAATGCTACAGTTCCTTCTTATATTATGATGGTGGTATGACTCTTTTGTTTCATATCAAGAAGGATTGTGTAGTATGAATGTCATGTTCAAGAGGAGATACTGTTAGGTTGTGGTTAATATCCCAACTGGCTTCAAAAGAGTACAAGATGAGGTTTTTGGAAGCACGTCACACACAACTCAGCCAACTTTTTTCTGAATGGTAAAGATTTTCTTTCGACAACAATGAATTGCCTCAGGAGAGGATTACACAACACATTAGGGAATGGAAATAGCCAAAATAAATGGATTTTGAGACATTTATGTCTCTGAGTTTTTAGATTATACTGATGGTAAATGTTGCTGAGCTAAATCTTTTCAATGTTTTGAGGATGTGGTGTTCCTCATTAAGCCTGTTATCTACAGTGCATCCAAAAAGTCTCTCTGAAGTGGTGACCTGCATATCTCACTTTGCGGGGTGGGTAAGGCTGGCAATACACTCATGTTGTTGTATGAGCTAGAGGCTGGGATTCACTGCTAGTGACTGCAGTAATGTTGGGAGATGGAATTCAACGTTATTACAATTAAAACAATGAAATAACTTAATTATATTAATTACAATTAAGTCTACTGTACTCACCAATAGGTGCTGGAAATGTTTTCCTCTTTGTTGAAGGCATAGTTGAACACATTTACAAAACAAGTATTTCTGTGCTTGCTGCCGAGGATGACCACACAAACAAACTTAACATTTACATTTATTTACAGACAACTTTACCAATTTGCACATGTAATCAAATGCAGATAATCTATTACCACTGTCTTTGATTCATCAATTGGCTTTCTATTATTTTGAAACATAAATGTTTTACCCTTACCCCAAAGGAAATAGTCAGGCAGAGGCAGATCCAGTGAGTGCGGGGGCCAGAAACATCTTGTAATTATTCTGTCTCCAGAGATGTCATCTAGAAGTCATAGGGACTGGTGTCCCATATGAGTGGAAGCAGTAGTGTTGTCTTGTTGGAAAAATGAATGATTGATCTCATTTTCATTCAACAGGGCAATAAATTGATAAAATGTCTGGGAAGAATAGACACCAAAGTAACAGTAGCATCGAAAAAGATCAGCCCTATAATCCATGCTTGCATTATGGCAAACCACACCTCAATATTCTCTGCATGCAATGGTATTTATCATAAGGCATGTGAATTTTCTGGTGTCAAAATGTGTGAGTTTTGGAAATTAATGTAGCCAGATAGATGAAACCAAGCCCCGTGAGTGAAAAAGGTTCAATCTAAAACACCAGCTCCATGTTGGTTAACAAATTGCTGGAACTGTATGGAATGCACTATTCATTTCACATGGACCATACAATGTAATTGTCACACAGCAGTAATTTTATATGGATACATCCCCAGTTCTTTGATTACAGCCTTACATGCTGTCATGCAAGAGACTTTAGACACTCATGATAATCTCATTAATTTTGTTGGGCTCCCCTACACAGTGTCCGAAATATCATTAAGCTTCTGTTCTGTTCAAATTGTGGGCCTAACAGTTGGTGATACATCATGAAGTGAAACTATGTCTGGAGTTGAATCAAATCATCTACACTGTCACAATGTGGACATCTTGAAGCAGGAAAATGCAATTTAAATTGCCACTTCACATGCACCGTAAAGTTTCCTCCTGCACTTTATAACTCTTCGATTATAAATGCCTTATAAATGCCCTCTCTACAGTAGTAACCATTCTTACTGCATCCAGCTTACCCAGCTAACATCTGCAATACACACAAAACACCACTGTTTACAACCTACCACAGAATATGTGCAGATGAGACTTGAGTGTGCTGCCAACCCTACACACCTTGCAAGGCAAGGCCCGTGAGGCTCACAGCTGCTGACAGACTTTGTGGACACATGGTATATGCACACCTAAGAATTTTGAATAGTATGCCTTCTATATCCACTGCATCTCATGCACAATAACAATATTCTGTGGGCTTTTGTGATTGGAATGTAGAATACAGTTAGTTTTGCCGAGGTTTAGTGCTAGACTTCTAGACTTTATTGTGAACCATTTCATAGCATCTACAAGTAATTAATTGACATTAAACTCTTATGTCAGTGCATGTTTTGTTGTCTATCACAGTGCTTGTGTCATATGCAAACACTGTGAAGTGGCGTAAAGTTAACTGAAGGTAAGCAGGAAGAATGTCAGAAAATCATCACAGACCAAGGAAGCAGAGGAAAAGGCAGAAATTGTGATAAAAGTGACATAATGAATGAAGAAGGAAACAAACTGAAAGGAAAAACTAGAGACAATTGTGTGAGAGTGTTGCAAAGGTGAACTGGAGAAGAAACTATGTGATTTAAGACAACATGAATGGTAAAAACCAACTCTGAATAGACATTTCATATCTATGGTGTGAGGAAACACTGATTTTGAGGAAGGCAGCTGGCAATAAATTGTGAAGAAAGAGGTTTCAAGTTACTCAAAACATGAGTACACTAATTTCTAATGTCACTATTTACTTATTTCCAGCCATTCTCTGAAATATACAGAATTTGGTACTTTGTCTCTCGATGCTGATGCTGGCTCTAAATCTGGTTGTCTAGGGTTAAAAACATCAGGTCCCATGTTTTTTATGTGCATTTGATGATAAAGAACGAGCGAAACCAACAAATATGTAAACTTCAAATATTTATTACTCTGGTGGCCATCTTAATTCCACTGTCCACCAAAGACCATGACTCAACACAAAGTAGTACTTCCGTTACATGTTCTTTGCATTGTTTATCCACCTCAAACAATAACACACAAACACACTTTACCAAAGTGACATTCCGACTGCCTCCCGACCGTTCTTGCAAGCTACACCGCGATGCAGATCGCCTCTCTTGCAGAGTCTGCCACTTGAGTTTGTTAAACATCTCCGTAATGCTATCATAGTTACCAAATAACCCTGTGACGAAACGTGCCGGTCTTCTTTGGATCTTCTCTATCTCCTTCGTCAACCCGATCTGGTACGGATCCCACACTGATGAGCAATACTCAAGTATAGGTTGAACAAGTGTTTTGTAAGCCACCTCCTTTGTTGATGGACTACATTTTCTAAGGACTCTCCCAATGAATCTCAACCTGGTACCCGCCTTACCAACAATTAATTTTATATGATCATTCCACTTCAAATCGTTCTGCACGCATACTCCCAGATATTTTACAGAAGTAACTGCTACCAGTGTTTGTTCCGCTATCATATAATCATACAATAAAGGATCCTTCTTTCTATGTATTCGCAATACATTACATTTGTCTATGTTAAGGGTCAGTTGCCACTCCCTGCACCAAGTGCCTATCCGCTGCAGATCTTCCTGCATTTCACTACAATTTTCTAATGCTGCAACTTCTCTGTATACTACAGCATCATCCGCGAAAAGCCGCATGGAACTTCCACCACTATCTACTAGGTCATTTATATATATTGTGAAAAGCAATGGTCCCGTAACACTCCCATGTGGCACGCCAGAGGTTACTTAACGTCTGTAGACGTCTCTCCATTGATAACAACATGCTGTGTTCTGTTTGCTAGAAACTCTTCAATCCAGCCACACAGCTGGTCTGATATTCCGTAGGCTCTTACTTTGTTTATCAGGCGACAGTGCGGAACTGTATCGAACACCTTCCGGAAGTCAAGAAAAATAGCATCTACCTGGGAGCCTGTATCTAATATTTTCTGGGTCTCATGAACAAATAAAGCAAGTTGGGTCTTACACGATTGCTGTTTCCGGAATCCATGTTGATTCGTACATAGTAGGGTTTCCAAAAACGACATGATACTCGAGCAAAAAACATGTTCTAAAATTCTACAACAGATCGACGTCAGAGATATAGGTCTATAGTTTTGCGCATCTGCTCGACGACCCTTCTTGAAGACTGAGACTACCTGTGCTCTTTTCCAATCATTTGGAACCTTCCGTTCCTCTAGAGACTAGCGGTACACGGCAGATAGAAGGGGGGCAAGTTCTTTTGCGTACTCTGTGTAGAATCGAATTGGTATCCTGTCAGGTCCAGTGGACTTTCCTCTGTTGAGTGATTCCAGTTGCTTTTCTATTCCTTGGACACTTATTTCGATGTCAGCCATTTTTTCGTTTGTGTGAGGATTTAGAGAAGGAACTGCAGTGCGGTCTTCCTCTGTGAAACAGTTTTGGAAAAAGGTGTTTAGTATTTCAGCTTTACGCGTGTCATCCTCTGTTTCAGTGCCTTCATCATCCAGGAGTGTCTGGATATGCTGTTTCGAGCCACTTACTGATTTAACGTAAGACCAGAACTTCCTAGGATTTTCTGTCAAGTCGGTGCATAGAATTTTACTTTCGAATTCACTGAATGCTTCACGCATAGCCCTTTTTACGCTAACTTTGATATCGTTTAGCTTCTGTTTGTCTGAGAGGTTTTGGCTGCGTTTAAACTTGGAGTGAAGCTCTCTTTGCTTTCGCAGTAGTTTCCTAACTTAGTTGTTGTACCACGGTGGGTTTTTCCCATCCCTCACAGTTTTACTCGGCACATACCTGTCTAAAACGCTTTTTACGATTGCCTTGAACTTTTTCCATAAACACTCAACATTGTAAGTGTCGGAACAGAAATTTTCGTTTTGATCTGTTAGGTAGTCTGAAATCTGCCTTCTATTACTCTTGCTAAACAGATAAACCTTCCTCCCTTTTTTTATATTCCTATTAACTTCCATATTCAGGGATGCTGCAGTGGCCTTATGATAACTGATTCCCTGTTCTGCACATACAGAGTCAAAAAGTTCGGGTCTGTTTGTTATCAGTAGGTCCAAGATGTTATCTCCACGAGTCAGTTCTCTGTTTAATTGCTCGAGGTAATTTTCGGATAGTGCACTCAGTATAATGTCACTCGATGCTCTGTCCCTACCACCCATCCTAAACATCTGAGTGTCCCATTCTATATCTGGTAAATTGAAATCTCCACCTAAGACTATAACATGCTAGAAAATTTATGTGAAATGTATTCCAAATTTTCTCTCAGTTGTTCTGCCACTAATGCTGCTGAGTCGGGAGGTCGGTAAAAGGAGCCAATTATTAACCTAGCTTGGTTGTTGAGTGTAACCTCCACCCATAATAATTCACAGGAACTATCCACTTCTACTTCACTACAGGATAAACTACTACTAACAGCGAAGAACACTCCACCACCGGTTGCATGCAATCTATCCTTTCTAAACACCGTCTGTACCTTTGTAAAAATTTCGGCGAAATTTATCTCTGGCTTCAGCCAGCTTTCTGTACCTATAACGATTTCAGCTTCAGTGCTTTCTATCAGCACTTGAAGTTCCAGTACTTTACCAATGCAGCTTCGACAGTTTACAATTACAATACCGATTGCTGCTTGGTCCCCGCATGTCCTGACTTTGCCCCGCACCCGTTGAGGCTGTTGCCCTTTCTGTACTTGCCCAAGGCCATCTAAGCTAAAAAAACTGCCCAGCCCATGTCACACAACCCCTGCTACCTGTGTAGCCACTTGTTGCGTGTAGTGGACTCCTGACCTATCCAGCGGAACCCGAAACCCCACCACCCTATGGCGCAAGTCGAGGAATCTGCAGCCCACACGGTCGCAGAACCGTCTCAGCCTCTGATTCAGACCCTCCACTCGGCTCTGTACCAAAGGTCCGCAGTCAGTCCTGTCGACGATGTTGCAGATGGTGAGCTCTGCTTTCATCCCGCTAATGAGACTGGCAGTCTTCACCAAATCAGATAGCCGCCGGAAGCCAGAGAGGATTTCCTCCGATCCATAGCGACACACATCATTGGTGCCGACATGAGCGACCACCTGCAGATGGGTGCACCCTGTACCCTTCATGGCATCCAGAAGGACCCTTTCCACATCTGGAATGACTCCCCCCCGGTATGCACACGGAGTGCACATTGGTTTTCTTCCCCTCTCTTGCTGCCATATCCCTAAGGGGCCCCATTATGCACCTGACGTTGGAGCTCCAAACTATCAGTAAGCCCACCCTCTGCGACCGCCTGGATCTTGCAGACTGAGGGGCAACCTCTGGAACAGAACAAGCAGCCATGTCAGGCCGAAGATCAGTATCAGCCTGAGACAGAGCCTGAAACCGGTTCGTCAGACAAACTGGAGAGGCCTTCCGTTCAGCCCTCCGGAATGTCTTTGACCCCGTGCCACACCTTGAGATGACCTCCCACTCTACCACAGGTGAGGGATCAGCCTCAATGCGGGCAGTACCCCGGGCAACCACAGTCGTAGTCCGATCGGGGGATGCGTGGGACGAGCTGGCCGTCCCCGACAAACCCCCATCCCGACCCCCACAGTGATGCCCATTGGCAACAGCCTCAAGCTGTGTGACCGAAGCCAGCACTGCCTGAAGCTGGGAGCGAAGGGATGCCAACTCAGCCTGCATCCGAACACAGCAGTTGCAGTCCCTATCCATGCTAAAAACTGTTGTGCAAAGAACATCTGAACTAATCTACAGAGAGCGCAAACAAATCGACACAAAATTTAAATGGTTATTAAAATACAAGATTGCCTAGGAAATGCAGTAATGCTGCTACTTACGCACTGCTGACACACTGCTCGGCGGCGGGAGGAGACTACGTGATTTTACACTATTCAGGTACTAAAACGCAATGCTACAACTGTCAAATACTATAATACTCCCGAAATGTATGAATTAAACAATGCAAGTACCAAAAACACGCAAAGAAAGTAAGAATTAAACTATGTAACAAATGAGTGAGCTAGGAATATACGACTTGCTGCTGCAGCTGCTTATCCAACGGTGGCAGGGAGCACACTGACTGTGACCAACCGACACTGGCCGTTCAAAACAAAAACAGAAGACAGACGACTACGCGAATTTACACTATTCAGGTACTAAAACGTGATGCTACAACTTTCAAATACTATAATACTCCCAAAATTTATGAATTAAACAATGCAAGTACCAAAAACACACAAAGAAATTAAGAATTAAACTATGTAACAAATGAGTGAGCTAGGAGTATACGACTTGCTGCTGCAGCTGCTTATTCAACGGCGGCAGGGAGCACAATAACTACGGTTTGTGAAGGCTTCAGTAAGACTCTCATTATATTTTGAGAGGGACTGCTCATCACTGCAGATGCACTGATGATGAGTGGTTAGGCTGTATAGAAGTGACTTCTTGATAGTGAGTGGGTTTCAGCTGTCAAAGTGGAGGTATTACTGGTGGTTAGTAGATTTGATATGGACAGAGACACTGATGTAGCCACCTTTGAGGTGGAAGTCAACATCTAGGAGAGTGGCTTGTTAGGTTGGGTAAGACCAGGTGAAGCAAATTGGGGAGAAGTTGTTGAGGTTTTGGAGGAATGTGGATAGGGTATCCTCACCCTCGATCCAAATTGCAAAGATGTCATCAATGAATGTGAACCAGGTGAGGGGTTTGGGATTCTGGGTGTTTAAGAAGGATTCCTGTAGATGGCTCTTGAATAGATTGACATAGGATAGTGCCAAACGGGCGCCCATAGCTGTATCCCGGATTTGTTTGTAGGTAATGCCTTCAAAGGAGAAGTAATAGTGGATGAGGATATTGTTGGTCATAGAGACTGGGAAGGAAGTTGTTGGTTTGGAATCTGTCAGATGTTGGGAAAGGGAGTGTTCAGTAGCATTGAGGCCATGGGCATTGGGGATGTTAGTGTAAAGGAAGTTGGCATCTATAGTGATGAGCAGGGCACAGAGTGGTAAAGGGACGGAAACTGTGGAGAGTCGGTGGAAGAAACCGTTAGTATCTTTTATACAGGATGGTAGGCTCTGGGTAATAGGTAGAAGGTGTTGATCAATGAGAGCAGAGATTCTCTCAGTGGGGGCACATTAACTGGTCACAATGGGGCATTCTGGGTGGTTGGTTTAGGTAGTTTAGGAAGCATGTAGAAGGTAGGTATGTGGGGACTGGTAGGGATGAGCAGAGAGGTGGACTCCAGGTAGCAGGCAAGAATTGTAGTAGCTTGATACCATGCATTTACAATAAACAAATAGTCAATAGAACTTTAATACTCACCATCTGCTTCAGCCAACCAGTTCACACTGATGCATGGAACATGTGGTCTCTCTTCTTCTACAAAGAATGATAAAAGGTCCACCTTGGTTCTTAAACACTGCATATTAACACTGTGACTACAAGTAAATCACTGTCATCACTAATGTGCTTTCTGTATGTTGTTTACACCCTTAGTTCCTAATTTCTACCTGAAATTTTTTATATACTGGAAACATTTTCTACAGAAATTTGATTACATTTTCAGTTGTTGAGCCATTTTCCACTTTTCCTTAATGGAATCATGCCCTTTTCTCTCCATATAGAATTCCTTGCTCGTCACCAGTGCCTATTATTAAATTTTTTACTGTCTCTGGCACTTGAATTTCTGAGTGATATTATAGCAACTGCTTGGGGTATTGGTCTCTTCTCCTGTACATATTTCTGAAGTGCAGTTTTATACAAGGTTTTGGTTGTACAGATGCATTCTGAGTCACTTTATGCATGTTATTGGTTTGTTGTTTTGCTGTAGTTGATGACACTTTCTTATCTCTACAATGAACAGTTCTTTTCCTATAATGTACTGTGGGGCGGCTGGTTGGAATTTATGCTGTTAATAATAGAATGATAAAAGGTTTCTGCAGGGCACAGAGTGGTAAAAGATGCATTTTCTGGCCGATGCACCATATGAGGGGCGGCTGGTGGATTTTATGCTGTTACATAAATGTTCCTATTATTTATGCTGTCTTTTGCCATTCTCAACACTGGCTCTCTAACTACAATATTAGCAACCAGAAAGTGATTAGCAAAATGTGAAGCCTGTAGTTAGAATTCCTAGTGCCCACTTCATCTGAGAAATACACTTATAGCTACAGCTTATAGCTCTAAGGAATTTGGAGATTGTCTGGGATTCATAATCAAAAACGATCAACGATCGTGTAAAATCGTTCGCTATATTCTGAAAGTCACAGATCAAAAAAAAGGAATCCACACAATCCAACTACCAGAGCAGGTCAGAGTCTAATGTGCAGATGCAACTATAACTGTCCAAATTAAATGTTTAAGTGAATGCTCGCCATAATTTGATGATAATGTTCATCAAACGCCACACTAAATATTGGTAGAATGTCTGTCCCGCGATGACACGTGAAAATAAGACATACGCAAACTGAAGATAGATCATTAAAGTCATCCCAGAATTAACACTTCACTCGAAAACGATTTCATGGTTATGCGTATCCCGAGTAACTTATTACGGCATCTGAGGTGTTCATAGCAATGATACCGACGCGCCGCGACTCCCGACACAGATGGTGTGCTATTCAGCGTCTGGAGAGAACTGGGGCCTTTTTCTCTCGCGCAGCGTTCTTATATATAAAGCCGCGGTGCGGACGGCTAAGGGAACGCCTGATCAAATCGGCTCTCCCGACTAGCCGCTGGGCTAGTAATGCACCACTTTAAGTCACTGAATAAATCATAGCTTCTTTTGCTGATGGCCGATGAAGCTCTCAATTTAAATGTGCATTCAGCACACAGGTAAGTAATCATAATAAAAGTCTGACGTGGCTAAGTCAATTATTTTGGGCGAGAGAATTAATTTAATTACACTACACGCAGTAGACGACCTCTGAACTTTCCCTTTGGAGATATGCTATCACTATAGTTTTATAGTTATTCAATTGAAACTCCTCACATCTTTATGATTATAGCGGATCTCCCTTCTACTTAAATTTAAACATCCTAGCCTTATTTATTCGCCTACTTAACCTATCTTGCTTCCTTAATTTTTAAGACAAAACCCAGAAAATCATGAATTTCCACTAAAATTTTAATTTGTGAGATCCAAAGTACTTTTTCCATTAAATTATTATGAAAAAGGAATCTAAATATAAATTTTTAAGGCTCTAGCTCTTTTCTGTTGCGCCAATGATTTTTACAGAAAAATGTCCAAATTTTGAAAATGGTTAAAGTTATCGAACTGATATTCAACACATGTTGATTTACTGTTACTCCTGACATGGTAGAACCGTTTCAGGTTATTTACTTTATTTTTAAAGTATTGCGCAACATTTATGACGTCAGAGCTAGTTACAGCGGACTAGGCTGGCACACAATGGAAAAACTGATGAGAATTTTATAAGGCGTGAGTAGGCTGCTTCCCTACAGTACCTCATGCTAGTCTGTATTCTTGTGGAGTAAAGGATTCTCTTTTGAAAGACTCATGGAGTTGTAAAGAGGGTTTGGATCATTAGTGGCAACAGTTCCTGAATTGAGTAAAGAAATATCATTCACACATAAATTCTGTGATGCTTCATGAACTATAGGCTCTTTATTATTGTTTATATGTTCTGATTTGTTATGTAGGCGTATCATAGCTACCCCGGCACACAACCCCAGCAGAAATAATGTCCGTCATAAAATCTTTAAAATCAAAAACATATAGTGGGTATGATGAAATATCAACAAGGTTAATTAAAGAATGTGATTTTGAGTTACGTAACATATTAACCTATCTGTGTAACCAGTCGTTTATCAGTGGAATATTTCCTGAATGGTTGAAATATGCTGAAGTTAAGCCACTGTTTAAGAAGGGAGATAAAGAAATAGCATCAAATTTCTGTCCAATTACACTTTTGCCAGCATTCTCAAAAATTTTGAAAAAGTTATGTAGAATCGGCTTTATAACCATGTTACCTCAAATAACATACTGTCAAAGTCTCAGTTTGGATTTCTAAAGGGTTCTGATATTGAGAAGGCTATCTACACTTACAGTGAAAATGTGCTTAATTCATTAGACAAAAAATTGCAGGCAACTGGTATGTTTTGTGATCAGTCAAAGGCATTTGACTGTGTAAATCACAATATCCTTTTAAGTAAACTAGAATATTATAGTGTAACAGGAAATGCTGCAAAATGGTTCAAATCTTATATCTCTGACAGGAAACAAAGGGTGTTATTAGGAAAGAGACATGTATCAAGCTATCAGGCATCATCCAACTGGGAACTAATTACATGTGGAGTCCCACAAGGTTCCATTTTAGGGTCCTTACTTTTTCTTGTGTATATCAATGACCTTTCATCAGTAACATTACCAGATGCCAAATTCGTTTTGTTTGCCGATGATACAAGTATTGCAATAAACAGCAAATCAAGTGTAGTCTTAGGAAGATTGGCTAGTAAAATATTTGTGGACATTAATCACTGGTTCCTAGCCAATTCTTTGTCACTAAACTTTGAAAAAACATACTACATGCAGTTCAGAACTTGTAAGGGGTGTCGCACATGTATATGCCTAGCACACAATGACAAGCAGATAGAAGAAGTGGACAGTGTTAAATTCTTGGGATTACAGCTTGCTGATAAATTCAACTTGGAGGAGCACACCACAGAACTGCTGAAGTGTCTTAACAAATCTATATTTGCAATGCAATTTGTGTCAGACATAGGGGATATAAAATGAAAAAGCTGGCATACTATGCTTACTTTCATTCCATAATGTCATATGGGATAATTTTTTGGGGTAATTCATCAAGCCAAGCTAAAGTTTTCCGGGCACAGAAATGTGCAGTAAGAGTTATATGTTGTGTGAACACAAGAACATTCTGCAGAAGCCTGTTTAGGGAACTAGGAATACTAACTACTGCTTCCCAATATATTTATTCCTTAATAAAATTTGTCATTAAAAATATATCACTTTTTCAAACCAACAGCTCAATTCATGGAATCAGTTCTAGAAATGAGAATAATCTTCACAAGGATTTAAAGTCACTTACTGTTGTACAAAAAGGTGTGCGCTATTCAGGAACATACTTTTTCAATAACTTGACAGCAGCCATAAAAAGCTTAACAACCAATGAAATTCAGTTTAAGAGAAGCCTAAAGGATTTATTGGTGGCCAACTCCTTCTACTCCATTGATGAATTTCTCAGTAGAACCAACTGATTTTGTGTGTGTGTGTGTGTGTGTGTGTGTGTGTATGTGTGTGTGTGTGTGTGTTTGTGTTTGTATGCCGATCATTCCACTTGGGACCTGTGGAAGGTAAATTAGCTTATTTGTTTCAGTTGTAAATATCTGTCATGTATTATTGTTTTTCTGACATATCCTACATACCGGAGGACCTCCTTACTACAGGTCAATTGGAATGAGAGTAAATCTAATCTAAATCTAATCAATGTTCTTTTCATGTCCAGTTTTTGTTTTGTTAGTAGAGACATTATTCTGTATTGCTTCATATGTTGCAGACTCTTTATTATTATTTGCTTGCTCTGACTAGCCTATTCTAGTTGTAATGTCATGTTCATATCCACACTCAGTTTGCTTTTTAAGGAATGCAGAGAGCTGTGATATACTCTGATTCAAATCCGAAATATTTGTGCCAGAGTTGTGTGTTATAGATTCAATAATTGGCTCTTGATTTGCATTATAACATTTAGCGGAGTCAGTTTTAACAGTTAGTACAATTATTTTTTGTGCCTTCTACTTTTTCTGATTTTTATCAGATGTAATGACAGTATCATTTGCATCACAAGTGCGGTTTTCTGTTTCCACTAGTTCAGCCCCACATGGTTTAGAAGGTTGATTTCAAGTTGATTTCATGAATTGTCTTTTAGGTCATAACTTTTGTGCTTGTTAATGATTTCAATATCGTGACCTACCTTCACTTTTTCACACTAACATGGCTGGTTTCACTTACAGACTGTTATTTTGCCACAGATGCAACTTCCACAAGTTCGATATGTAACCAGTCTTCAAAAGCACCACAACAGAACTTCATTCATTCTTTTGAGTATTCACCAAGTAAACTTCACTGTGCTAAAGTCAACACAATCACTGTGAAAGAAGTTCCCATGCCATAGTCCTCAAATCACACTTGTTTCCCTGTGTTTTAGTAATTAATTGCAGACTTCACATAAGCTGCACCTTCACTTGTTTCCATCTTCTCATTTTCCTGTCAGCAAACTTCGCAACTACTAGATAAAAATGTATTTCTGGTTCTTAATATCTCCTCCTTTTGTTGTAATTGTAATTTTATTTATCCTGTAGATCATAGATTGTGTGCAGAGAAGCACATGATGATGATTCAGGGCAAGTAAAAAATGGGGATGAGATGATACATAGTTAAAATTATTATGACAGTGATATTATAATGACACAAATGTTCATATAATACATGTGTAATGCCAACAAACTAAAAGGTGTATAGGTGAATATCTTGTGGAAAATTCAGAGTTAAACATTATTTCTAAATAAGTTCATGTTATTAAGGGAAAGAAACATATAAGCAAATAACATGGAAATTCAGTAGTACCTTATACATTTAAAAAACCATTATTAAAGTAAAACAGTAAAGGTGACACACTTCTGTAGTAAGCTGTTCGGGTTTACATACAAAGTACAGATCATGGACAGAACAAATTTTTATGTTTCAAGATGTTCATCTATACTATAACAACACTTTTGCAATAAATATTTAAGGACAGAAGTTTTAAATTTTGAAGTATCTTTTATTGTTTTAAGGTTATTAGGTAGCCTATTTTAACTGTTTCCTGTTTGCAGTGGTCCATTCTGTTTTAGTGTTGCGTATGCATTTTGAACATGTATATCCTGCTTTCTCTTTGTGTTATACAGTTGGATCCTCTGGTTAGTCAATATAACACTGTTGCTATTTTCTAAGCCTTTTGTAACAAATATTATTACTTGTAAGATATATACACATGGTGGTGGAAGGATATGAAGTTTCTTAAATAAGGGCTTGCATGAGCTTCTTGCAGCAGCATTTTCTATGGCTCTTACAATTCTCTTTTGGCATATAAAACAAATTTTGCTAGCAGTTGCATTTCCCCAAAAGATTTGCCACATCTTAGTAAAGATTCTGCCTGGGTGAAGTATACATTTTTTAGTGTCTCTTTCAATTTGCAACTGTAGCGGTTCCACCTTTTTTTATTTATTTTATTTGTTGCCATCGGTGTTGACATACAGCGTTGCTCCATTGGTTGAAAAATAGGGTTTGTAATTTGTACACTAACTACTGTAAATAATATAGCCGACAGATGCACAGATGCATTTCACTGCCTTTTACTTTCACTTTTCACAACCCCCACCCCATACACATGTATATGGTCAGTGCACTATTGTTATAACTTTCAATAAGCCTCATTAATAGTTTTCAACAATAAAAACATAACCACAACGTTCACAGTTCTTGAAGAACAGAAAGATACATATGGAAACAGCCACTGTCATTGTTTTTACACATGACCCATATGCTTAACACTTATTCCACAGTTAATTTGAAGTACAGGTTCCTTGTCTGAAACTCAGCTGTGGACTGACTATCTCGTGACCAGAAATCGGGCCCTTGTATATCATCACAATAATAGCTACTGAAACTACACATTGTTTAAAGTTAAATTTACAGAAATTACAATTAAAACTTAACTCATTCAATTAACTGACTACACTGAAAAATTGCATCTTTTAAACAGTTTCTTCTACTGCAAGAGTTAGGCCAAATTATTTGTTTAAACCATGAAATTAACATATGTCATTATGCAAACAATACTTTTGATGAAACTGGAAATTACTTTGGAATTAATTAGCTGCTGACTGTTTTCAAATAAAGCCAAATGAATGCTTTAAGAATACTATTAGTTGTTCCTCCAAATGTTTATGATTAGTACAGAGTTTATATTTGTTTACACATCAACAATAGAATTTAAGAAACAATTTCACCCTGCGACAGAAGATACTAACTAGGAATAGTCAAAATAAATTAGAAAATCAATTACATACCTGAAACTAAGCACAAAATTAGATCTGGTGTTATATTCTTTAAAACTAAGGGCCAGTCTTTCCCTTTTATGAAAATTCAGATTATATTCACATATGTTAATGGTAATTAGTTGAAATTGAAAAAAACGAATTTAAAGGAGGCAGATGGCAAAACAAGATGGAAATTAAAAATTATCCCAGCTTGCTTCATCACACAACCAGACAGAATTTTGAAAGTATAACAAATAGTATTCAATTTATTTGTAATGTAGTTTGCATGTTGGATCCATGTTAGATCTTCTTGGATCCATATTCCAAGAAATTTTGTAGAGCTTAACATTTTCAAGGGTTCTGGTAAACAATTCTTTGTCTGGTGTGAGTGAGCATTCATTTTGCACTGTGTGTAAGTGCATTGTTACTGTTTTTTCTGTGTTCATTACTAAACTGTTTCCAGAAAACCAATCTGTAATGTGGGAGATAAACTTTTTAATCTCATGCAGTAATTCTTCTCTGCCCCGTCCTTTTACTATCACATTTGTGTTATCTGCAAATTTTAGGTAATTGTGGTGTGGTCTGGTCAGCTGCATGTCATTTACAAAGAGTAGAAACAGAATTGGTCCTAGAATGGAGCGTTGTGGTACACCGTACTTAATGCTCTGCTTTTCTGAGTAGTAAGACTTTATCTTGTTCCCTCCTTGGATAGCAAGCTCAACTACTTGCTTTCTGTTTTTGAGATATGATTTGATCCATTCAGAGGCTGGGCCCCTAATACCTACAGCCTCAAGTTTCTTAAGCAAGATGTTGTGATTGATGACATTGAATGCTTAAGAGAGGGCTAGAAATATGGCTGAGATATGCTCTTTGCTGTCTATTGCATTTAAGGCTTCATTTAGGAATGTGAAAATAGCAGTCCCAGTAGATTTAGATTTTCTGAATCAGTGTTGTGTATTTGAGAAGTAATTATTTTTTCCTATGAAATTGATTAGTCTTTTATAATAGAGTTTTTCAATTATGTTGGAAAAACCAGACAGTTGCAAAATAGAGCCATAGTTTGTTACTTCTGTTTTTATCCCTTTCTTGCACTAAAGTTGTACATTTGCTGTCTTCAATTTTTCTTGGAGCACCCATTCTTATGGAGAACAGTTACATATGTCGACAAGTGGCCTGGCTATGAGGGGAGCACATTTCTTCAAGATGTAGTCAGGGATATTTTCAGTACCAACAGAGAATTTAGGCTTCAGTTCTTTTAGTATAGCAAGTATTCCCTTTTCATTGGTAGGTTATAGAGAAATAGACTTATTATTTATAGTACGTTTGGATTGATTTCTGGGAGTACTCTGTAAATTTTGATGTATAAGATGTTCAGCTATCTGTGTAAAGTAGGAATTAGTTTTATTTACAATTTTATAGGCTCAGTTATCAAAGCTGACTTCTCCATTAGGCTGTTAATATTATGGAAATCTGTCACTTACCTTCCTTACAATATTCCATACAGCTTCCATCCTATTGGTGGAATTTTTTGTTAAACAGTAGCATTGTACCCTATTAGACCACAGTGGTCAGCAAAGAAATGACACAAATGAAATGCAGGAACTGCAGAACTACAATACAGTATTCAGCCATAGTCCACCAACAAGAAAGGAACATTCACTGTAGATGGCCCGTATTAAAAGTATTGTAAGAAAAATAAATAGGCCCTACAACATAGCAGGTTTGATTGACTGTAGTTGTAGACATATAAAAATAAATATGGTATCAGTTAATTACTTTCTTATTGATATTCATTAGAATCCTATTGTAATTGATCAGACTGTTACAACTAGCTTGGAGAACATTAGGGAAGTCCCTGTAAGTTATACAGTGTTATCGATTTATGACACACAGTGTATGGTGTGGCCTGTGCTCACTTTTGGAAGTGAATGTAAACTAATGCCACTCATTATAGTTTCCATTGTAAGATTTTTTTTTTTTAACATGGACACAGGACCCCCTAATGTGTGGGGCCTGTTATATTGGTTAACTTTTGCTATGTGGCTAATCTGGCACGGATTTGGGCACATCATTCTGTTTGAAAATAATTTTTCCTTCCTCTATACATTTATATTTTGGTTATTATTACTATTTTTTGTATTTTGAGACACATTTACTCCTACTTTGTGGACATACAGTTTAAACACCTGATTGCTGATTCACATCTCCATCCTGTGAATACCCATCTAGGACATTTTAGCCAGCAGTCATTGTTGTTAAGTTATGTGTATCTCATTGTAGCAATCCTTGCCTTAAGTTACTTCTTATAAAATTATATTATCCTACCATAAAAGCTATTTTTGTAATTACATTTATAAATTATATTTTCAGTCAACTACCTTGCCCATCCTTCCTCCACCATCTGTGTGATGTTGATAACACCCACAAAAGAAATCCTACAGCATTGCACAATGAAACAAAGTTACCTGTTGTCATTAACTCCACTAAACTCCCCCTCCATCACTCTGGAGGCTAAAGATGTTTTGTCAATAACACAGAATGGATACCACCAGATTCACCCCCACATACTCCAAAATTGTTCTCAATACCCCGATATTGCAGCCAGAGCGGGCTACATATTCCATATTAGAAAATGCTTCTTGACTATTTATTTATCAGTCAAGAAGGAGGATCATTATAGAATCAAGAGAAAGTATTTGTCAGTTATGTAGTAACAGTGTTATTGAAATGAAAATAAGATTTCCCCATGACTGATAAAAGTCACAATCTTGAACATATCAAATAATCTTAAAATTTGACACAAAGGAATAAGTGGAATACACAGGGTGTGGACAAAAATATGGAAACACTGTAGACATAATTCATACCCATGTCTAATATGAAGCAGGAAAACCATTGAAATTCAAAACAGCATCCAGTCATCTCAGACTGGACAAATACTGGCCCTGTATGGTTTTCATGGGAATCTTATGCCATTCTTCTTCAAAATAGTGACAACTCCAGTGAACAGTGACTGATGTGGATCATGATCACACACTTTTCTCTCCAAGGTAGACCACAAAGGCTCAATAATATTGAGGTCCAATGACTGTAGTGGCTGAGAGCGATATGACAGTTCATACTTGTGCTCACAAAGTCAGCCCTGGACTTTGTGAACAGGGACCTAGTCATCTTGGTACATCCCAAAAGGATCCAAAATTGGTCTCGACACCCTGCTTTTTCAGGCCATTGGGGAACCAACATTGTACCAGAGGTGGACCTGATCAACAAATATGGTCACATACGCTTGACAATAATGTGACAGTGAAGAGAACCCAAGAGACCTCTGGAATACCATGATATGGCTGCCTGAACCATCACTCAACCCCTGCCATGTTTCAATCTTGGGATGTAAACATGACCAGAAGTTGGAAACAGCGAGAAAGAAGACTCATCTAGTCAAATGACGTTCTCCAGTTCTCTACAATCCAAGTTTTATGGTTTCAGTGCCACATTTTACTGTTACAGGCTTTTGCATCACTAATATGTGGTTTTGAATTTCAGTATTCCTTGCAGCTCCCTACTTATGAAGCTCACCTCATATTGTTTTGGTGCTGTCATGGTTTGAGGGTGAGTTCTGAAGTGACTTTTGCAGCTGTCATTCTCCTGTTTTTTTGTCACAGTGCTCTTTAATGAACACCTGTCATGATCGCTCAACAAATTTTCATCCACATTGTGACTTCGTGGATGATGATTTCCTGCTTACTCTGTATGCAGTTTAAATCTCCCATATGGTGCCCCTTGAAACACCAAACAGTTGGGCTGCCTTGACTATGGAAGTACCCATCATACAAACACCAGCAACTTGCTCATGTTTGAATTCACTGAGCACTGATATAATGTACTCACAAGTACATAAAAAGTGATCTGACCATGATTGACACTTGTGAGATACTGAGAACATTGAATAGGTGCTGGTGCTTTTGTGGTCGGATACAGCAGCGCAACCTGCAGGCTTGGCAAGCATCTGCATTTATGTTTAAGCATGAATTTCTCATGATGTTATCATATTTTTGTCCAACCCTTGAATATTAGGCTGTGATTAAACTTTACTTCAATTTTAACTATTTTATATATTGTTGAACACCTTAATGCCTATGAGTTTCATTGTTCCACAGTAGATTCATATTATTAATACAGATTACAATGGTGAACCCATTAGTAGTTCCGGAAATTTTACACAAGGGACTATTCATCATATAGCGGAGATGCTGAGTCACAGATAGGCACAACAAAATGACTCTCACAATTAATGCTTTTGGCCATTAAGGCTTTTGCCATCAATAGACACACATATACACACACAAACTCATGCAAACACAACTCGCACACATAACTGCACTCTCAGGCAACTGTAACAACACTGCGAGCAGCAGCACCAGTGCATGATGGGAGTGACGACTGGGTAGGGGTAAGGAGGAGGCTGGGTCAGGGAGGAGGAGGTATAGTATGATGGGAGTGGTGGACAGTGAAGAGCTGCAGGTTAGACAGAGGGTGGTGGAGAGGTGGGAGGGGTGGGGGGGAAGTAGTGGAAAAGGAGAGAAATAAAAAGACAGGGTGTGGTGTTGGAATAACAGCTGTGTAGTGCTGGAATGGGAACAGGGAAGGGGCTGGATGGGTGACTAACCTTTGTTAGTCACTGTCCTCACCCATCCAGCCCGTTCCCTGTTCCCATTCCAGCACTACACAGCTGTCGTTCCATCACCACATCACCACACCCAGTCTTTTTATTTCTCTCCTTTTCCGCTACATTTCCCTGACCTCTATCTAACCTGCAGCACTTCACTGTCTGTCACCCTCACCATCCCTCCCCGTCAACACCCCAGCCTCCTCCTTACCCCCATCCAGTTGCCACTCCCATCATGCACTGGTGCTGCTGCTCCCAATGTGGCTTAAGTTGCCTGAGACTTCAGTCGTCTGTTCTTCTGTGTGAGTAGCATTTGTGTTTGTGTGTGTGTGTGTGTGTGTGTGTGTGTGTGTGTGTGTGTGTGTTTGTTGTTGTTGTTGATGAAGGCCTTAATGGCTGAAAGCTTTAATTGTGAGAGTCTCTTTGTTGTGCCTTTCTGCGACTCAGCATCTCCACTATATGGTGAGTAGCAACTTTCCTTCTCATAATATTGTTACATTCCATCCTGGATTTTCCATTGTTTGATTACACAAGGAATTATTACATGGTCCAGCCATGTTAATGTTACTATTGCCTGGATTCAGTGTCATTATGGAGATGTGTACAGGCAAATAGATGAGCAATTGTTGAGCAACTACCATCAATGTGTATCCAGTGGCTACCGAAAATGTCTCCTCAATGACTGTTCAGAAAAAGTTGCTGTATGTGGAGCTCCACACCAGGTGTCTGGTTCATGCCCCCATGCTGACTGCTGTTCATCAGTTACAGAGGATGGAATTTGCATGACATTACCACCGCTGTGTGTCCACTTGGTGGCCCTTACAGGCGAATCACATTTAATGCTTCATGAGACAGAAGACAGTTGGTGAGTATGGTATGAAATGTCTGAAAGGCTGGAGAAGGGAGCATTATAGTGTTAGGAATATTTTCATGGCATTCTCTGGATGATCACATCATTCTGGAAGGCACACTGGATGAACACAAGTATGTGTCTGTCCTTGGGGACCATGTCCTCCCTTACATGTTGTGTGTTTCTCCTCGGCACTGTTTCATCTACCAGCAGGACAATGCAACTTGTCACACAGCTTACATTGCACATGCATGGTTCAAAAAGCACCAGAATGGGTTTCCTGTACTGCCCTGGTCACCAAACTCCCAGGATTTAAGCCCAGTCAAGGATCTGTGGGACCATCTCGATTAGACTGTTCACACCATGGATTCTCAGCTGAGATACTTAGTGCAGCTGGTTCAGGGCCCTGGAGTTGGCATGACTCCACATCCCATTTGGTACCTTCCAGAATCTTTTTGGCTGTCTTCGTGTATGTCTGACAGTCATCCTCATTGCAAAAGGTGGTTATCAGGCTTCTGACAGGTGGTCACATTAATGTGAGTGGACAGTTTTTTTTCTGTTGTATATAGATTTTTCATATACAATGTATTTAAACTCTACTGCAGAGTTAAATTGACAGTGATCAGAAATCTTCAGTTTGCATGAAGTATCATACGTTTCGGGAATAATTGGTTTGGTTTCTTATTTTCATGTTCATGCTAGCTTTGAATATCTTAAGTGGACCAATACTGTTTGCACTAGCAAATTGGACTTATTAAAATTAAATAGGAAGCAGATCCTGTATTAATACTACCTTCATAGTGATCTCAGTGAGATAGCCATAATGGTGGCTAAACAGGCATTTCCCAGTCTGGTTATTTGCCTGCATACTATCAGACGCACCCTTACTTCCACTGCAAAAACTATCTGTAACATACCATTGGTATTTGTGGTACAAAATAAAAGCATATGACACAATGTTTGAATAAAAATGAGTGATTCTTCTCACCTATAGAAACTTACATTGCAACTAGGAGGAGGAAAAGTGAAGAGGAAAGTAACAAGTGAAGTATCACAGACGAGAGACTGATATTATTTTATGAAGACAAGTTATTTACTAAACTGATTACTCCACACATTATGCATTATGACTGTACATTTCATATACAAGAGTCTTCACATATAGCACATTAATAGTTGGATGACTATCTGAAAGAATAGTTTTATTAAAACGAGAAAAAAAGAGAAAATAACTAATATATTGTTTTCCCAGGTTTTCTTGAACCATTTGTTCAATTAATTTATTAAAATGTTCCTACGGTGCTGGGAAAGTACATTCTGAAACATTTATCTCATCTGAATCTGCACACTGTTCTAAAACATCTAATCTCATAACAGTGTCTGAATTTTGTTTTAGATCCATATTTAATTTGCTCAAAAATTCATCTACATCATTCGTGACTAAACCTATTTATTTATTTATTTTTAATCCATTTATCACTTTTGGTAATGATGATAGATATGTAAGGATGTAAAGGGATGTGTCACAAGATATGTACATAAAAAGGTAGATGTGTAATTTTTCAGGCATTTGTAAAAGAGATTTCACACATACCTCAACAAAGTATTATCAGATATAGTTAAGAAAATGTATACAGTTGTGCATTCATTCACTGACCAGCACACTGCCCTTATATTATTTACATGGAGTTTGCATATGAATCTCTTGTTTAAAAATGTTGTATATTTGCTTCTAATATCTCCTTTACACTATTTTACTTGCATCTAAGAACTCTGTTACACTGTAGCAACAGACCAAGACCTGTTCATTTCTTCATTTTTGTTTGAAAGCAGACAGTGATTTTAGGCTCTTTATACTGCTTGGAAGTTTGTTATAAAATATATATATATATCTGACTGTTTTGTCACGTAGCTTAAGTCTACTTATATTTATGTAGTAGTTTGCTTTACACCTAGTACAGTAATTATGTATATTATTGTTCATCAAAAGAGTACAGTTTATTTTTAAGAATGTAACAGCTTCATATATGTACAGTATTTGTAATTCTTTGTAATTTCTGCAGGACTGCTTGTTTAGATGTTTCCAATGAAGCTAATCACATTCTTATGCAGTTTAAGGAAGCTACCTATGTGTATGCTGGCTGCACTGCACCATACAGATATACAGCAGGAAATCAGTGAATAAACTGGACCATAAAAATTTTTTAATGGACTGTCTTGTTCAACAATTTATGACTTTTTCTCATGAGAAATATATTTGTGCTAATTTTGGAGCATATTTTATCTACAAGAGTCTCCCATATCATGAAACTACCCACCGTCAATCCCAGAAACGAGCTGCAATTTGCCATGTTTACCTGAGTTGAAGAGGACCCTGGATATAAGATGACCCTCTTTCTGCA
Organism: Schistocerca cancellata; assembly: GCF_023864275.1. Classification (NCBI taxonomy): domain Eukaryota; kingdom Metazoa; phylum Arthropoda; class Insecta; order Orthoptera; family Acrididae; genus Schistocerca; species Schistocerca cancellata. The sequence goes on from NC_064631.1 coordinate 371,326,242, forward strand.
AGAGACTTCATGATAAAAATTCATTTTTAATGTCTTCTGACTAACCAAAATTACAAACTATATCTAAAAACAAAGATGATGTGACTTACCAAACGAAAGTGCTGGCACGTTGATAGACACACAAACAAACACAAACATACACACAAAATTCTAGCTTTCGCAACCAGCGGTGCTTCATCAGGAAAGAGGGAAGGAGAGGGAAAGACGAAAGGATGTGGGTTTTAAGGGAGAGGGTAAGGAGTCATTCCAATCCTGGGAGCGGAAAGACTTACCTTAGGGGGAAAACAGGACGGGTATACACTCGCACACACACACACACACACACACACACACACACACACACACACACACATATCCATCCACACATATACAGACACAAGCAGACATATACAGAGGCAAAGAGTTTGGGCAGATATGTCAATTGAGGCGGAAGTGCAGAGGCAAAGTTGATGTTGAATGACAGGTGAGATATGAGTGCCGGCAACTTGAAATTAGCGGAGATTGAGGCCTGGTGGATAACGGGAAGAGAGGATATATTGAAGAGCAAGTTCCCATCTCCGGAGTTCGGATAGGTTGGTGTTAGTGGGAACACCAACCTGGGACAGAGGAAAGAGGGAAGGAGAGGGAAAGACGAAAGGATGTGGATTTTAAGGGAGAGGGTAAGGAGTCATTCCAATCCCGGGAGCGGAAAGACTTACCTTAGGGGGAAAACAGGACGGGTATACACTCGCACACACACACACACACACACACACACACACACACACACACATCCATCCACACATATACAGACACAAGCAGACATATACAGAGGCAAAGAGTTTGGGCAGATATGTCAGTTGAGGCGGAAGTGCAGAGGCAAAGTTGATGTTGAATGACAGGTGAGATATGAGTGCCGGCAACTTGAAATTAGCGGAGATTGAGGCCTGGTGGATAACGGGAAGAGAGGATATATTGAAGAGCAAGTTCCCATCTCCGGAGTTCGGATAGGTTGGTGTTCCCACTAACACCAACCTATCCGAACTCCGGAGATGGGAACTTGCTCTTCAATATATCCTCTCTTCCCGTTATCCACCAGGCCTCAATCTCCGCTAATTTCAAGTTGCCGGCACTCATATCTCACCTGTCATTCAACATCAACTTTGCCTCTGCACTTCCGCCTTGACTGACATATCTGCCCAAACTCTTTGCCTCTGTATATGTCTGCTTGTGTCTGTATATGTGTGGATGGATATGTGTGTGAGTGCGAGTGTATACCTGTCCTTTTTTCCCCCTAAGGTAAGTCTTTCCCCTCCCGGGATTGGAATGACTCCTTACCCTCTCTCTTAAAACCCACATCCTATCGTCTTTCCCTCTCCTTCCCTCTTTCCTGACGAAGCACCGCTGGTTGCGAAAGCTAGAATTTTGTGTGTATGTTTGTGTTTGTTTGTGTGGCTATCGACGTGCCAGCACTTTCGTTTGGTAAGTCACATCATCTTTGTTTTTAGATATATTTTTCCCACATGGAATGTTTCCCTCTATTATATTCATATCAAAATTACAAACTGTTTTACTGACATTAAGTACCCATCTAAAATGTTAGCTTATCTCTCTTTTAAACTTAGGCCCTTTATTGATTGTCTACACTTTGATAATAGAAGAAGAAATAAAATAAAAAGAAATAGCTTATATTAATTTTTTTCTTCACTACCTGTTTTGCATACTAAGCCTGTCATCTGTGGTATCACTGTTTTTAATCATCACCATCACCCTAATACCACAGTTATGAAATTTGTATCTTCATTGCCACAAATATTTCACTGTTTCTTCTGAATATGTTGTGATACCTGAGGTCTTGGTGATGGTGGAACCTGAGAATACTTTTTGTCGAATACATACCGCATTCTGCTTCTGTATTGACATGATAATGTTACAATATTTCTTGCTTCCAAGCATATCAGCTGCCCATGGCTCTCTCATTAGCTGTGCAGAACCAACGGCTGACACACTCCAGCTCATTCTCAGTATACCTCACAGCAATCGTTGACAACATTGTTGCAGGCCGTACATTAGTAGTTGTGTTGTGTGCACATACCAAATTTGCATCAGTCTATTGCATGCATAATGCACAGACATTTGCAAATATTTCTGCATAGATAGATCATTGCATGTGGGTAGACCTTTCTACATTCTTCGAAATAAATCTGCACTTCTTCTTCTTCTTCTCTCTCTCTCTCTCTCTCTCTCTCTCTCTCTCTCTCTCTCTCTCTCCTTCTATTTTTTTTTTTTTTTAAAGGGATAACCGATACCATGTGGTATAATCTTGAATCTCGCATAGGTTACAATTATCTCAGCTTTTCATTATAAGAATTCATATGAATTTGTATACAGTGTATTATATTTCAGGCTAAAATGTGTAAAAAAGAAACTAATGTGTTAATTCGATATATACTAACAGTGAAAATTACTCTTTTAAAAAATTTGAAATTACAAAATTTGTGGCACACTTAAAATTCATATTATTAATTGCACAACCTAACACTAATAATTAAATGCATTTCTGGATTAATTTATAAAATAATTATATATTTTAATGATGATTCATGTTTTGTTTTGTAAACTCATTTTCTTCGTACATTCTTTGGAAATTGTGAGTACTGCAGAATGTAAGTAGTGGTGAGCATGCCTCTGATGGAAATGCACATATTTTGGTAAACTAGTCAACAACAATGTAATTATTGGTCTCTTGAATGTGGAAATTGTAAAGTCAGTGGGATTTAGAAGAATGGGGTAAAATGAAAAGATATTCATAACAACAGGCAACTCTTCAACAGTTGTTTTGTTATCACGAACATAAGATATCATGATTTTCTACTACAGGAAAGTACTTCTAGACAAGACTTTGAGCCATTGACAGCAACAATAAGATAATCAAGATAAGTAAAAAGCTCTTCTTTTGTAATCGTACCCCTCTCATAATTTTCAAGAATTTGTGCAAAGATTGAGAACTTTAATGGTGATATGTGGGAGGGTAAGATTACAATGTGAGCTATTTATTATGTTACATCTCTCAATTAAATTTATTATTCTACACTTTATGGTTATTTCTACAATTTTAGACAGTAAAAATGTAATAGTAATACACCTGTTGTTGCCAGGATTCCCTTTCTCTCCCCCTTTAAATATGCTTTGCTTTTCTTTAGACAACTTGGAAATATTACTCACTGCCATATTTGATTTATAAAGAATGTGAGAGATCATGTTAGGTATTTAAAAATATGCTTGATTATTTTATCAAACAATGGAAAATCCAGGATGGAATGTAACAATGTTATGAAAAAATAAGTTGCTACTCATCATATAGTGGAGATGCTGAGTTGCAGATAGGTATGTGTGTCTATGTATGACTCATCATTGTAATTATTTTATTAGTTAATATGTCAGAATTTAATTCCTCTTTCAAACTTAATATAGTAGATTGCAGTTCTGATAAATCTCTGTTATCTCTACATCTTTCTGATGTGATTTGGCAGTATTTGGTTCTAACTTATTGGCTTGTTTGTATTATTTGACATTTTTATCAAAAATAACATTTTCAAATATGACACTTTCAGTATTTAAATTAGCATTGGTTCATTCTATCTGTGTTCCCAGGTTAATATAGGTATGTCCTACCTCTCCTTTCCCATCAGTATATGTATGTTCTGTCATTTTGTTAGTTACATGTAATTTGAATTTTAATTGGTTGCTAATGTTTTTCAAATGTTCTTCCATGTTCCTATTTAATACTGGCATACAACCAAGACCATAGTCATATTAGAACAACACTCCCCACTTCACAACAGTTACCAGCATTTTCTTAGGAATTTTTACTACAAACCAATCCACTTTTCCCTCAACACATATGTCATGTGAAGCAGAAAATTAGGTGAAAAAAAAAGCTGGAGTAAATACAGCTTAACAGGTTCTGCCACACAGTATTCTGTGTCGGAATGTAGAATGCCCTGCACCTCCACTAATCAGCAGTATTGTGAAGTTGTTGAGAAACTGGCTATTGTAGTGCCAGCAGTTGTGGAGTTGTGGATCACCCACCACAATTTGCAATTGTCCATCTAGACAGAGGCCCATCGATCTCGCATCCAACTATCCTAATATATCTGCTGTATCAGCAGTTATGTCATGAATTCTACTTGTATGTCATTGGCAACACATTTCTTCTAAATGCTTGTGTTTCAGTGCTTGTATTACTGTTCTCATTGTCTCTCTTTAGTCAGTTATTTATATGGTTGCCAGCAGCTGTGGAGTCGTAGCTCGCCCACCACAATTTGTCATTGTCCATCAAAGCGGCGGGCCATCGATCTCACATGTAACCATCTTAATGCTTCTGCAGTATCAGTTGCTATGTCATTACTTTTACTTTTGCCTCATTGGCAATAAATTTCTTCTAAATATTTGTCTTTAAGCGCTTGCATTAATATGTTCATCATCTCTCTTTAGTCAGTTATTTATATGGTTGCTAAGGGCAGTGGTACAATTTTGTAGTAACTCTTCACATAAAATGATTTGATAAATGTTGCTTACACTTCTTGAGTGTTCCATTTTTTAGCTGTTTGAGTTTATGTTATACTTTCAGCAACAATTTGATCTGCTTCCTGCACTAGGGAAGCTCAAATGAAATGTTTGTTATCGTAATGTTATTTTTGCACAGTTACTCAGCCCTAAGCCTTGTACCTCAGTGCTTCCAAGTGGCATGACATAATTTGAATTTATTAACCTCTTGCAGGTTGAATGAATGTTCTCCAGCACAGTCACCTCAAATGTGGTATTCTGCTGGAAGGTGTATAGTTTAATGTAGTTTCTTTGTTACCTTTTCTTTGCTATTGACTGTGACCTCTGGAAACTCTGCATCAGGGCTTCTTCTCCATCTGCAGTGTTATTGGTGTTTTGAAACTTATACCACAATTCTAATGTCTTTTAAAGAACATCAGACCTTCTCCCATCATAATAAGCCTTATATTAGTGTAAAACATATATAAATTATTGGACTTATCACATCTCTATTTTCTGTCAGTTATAAGTCCCAACATGGGTTCTCTACATGGAAAGACATTTTAAAATAATGGTTCATTTGTCTCCTCTGGAGTGGTGTGTACTATGACAGAGTATAATAACAAGTATAAGATATTGCTTCTTGCTTATAAGGCACATTATTCACAATTTGATTTTTACTGCTTTGGAGATACCTGCAGAAATGTTTCTACTTTTTGAGAAATCAGAGGAGTTAACTGTTGGATCTAATCACTTGCATTGTTGTATGAAATATTCCATGAATATTGCTGAAATAGTTACTGCTCTGAAAGTCCATTTGTTCATTGGGTATATGGTCATTGAATTTCATCTTCTGGAGTATATTCCTAGTAGCTGTAACAAAATCTAAATTTCACCCATTGTTTTTAGTATACGGGATAGTGAGAAGGTCTGTTAAGTCTTGTGCATGTGGCTTGCTGCTGTGGGCTTTACCGTTTGGCTATATCTGAAAGCACTTTGTGCTCATGGGATCTTCTATTGAAAATTCACCCAGTTTTTCTAATGTACAATGAACGGACATCGTTTTTGCAAAGTTGGTACATTCAACTACCACCAGTCATGGGTATTGTGTGGCATACAGTGTGTGGCAGGTAATAAACAGGTAGCCATCTGGATAACTAGGCACTGCCACAAAAATACTTCAATAGAGGGAAAAATTAAATCGATTTACACAAAGATGAATTCCTTCCTTCTCACTTATGGTATTGACAGTGTCAGCATGTGAACAACCTACTACTGATGAATGCCACCACAAATTAAATAGATCAGCTACTAGCTGAATTCAACTCCCTACATAATAACACAAATTTTGTGGCAGAATATTACGTGAAATGTTCTATAAATTTCCTGTTTCTAACAATCAGGAATGAAAATGCCATATTTTGCTGTATATAGAAAATTAACAGCCACAGACATCACAATAGACAATGTATCACATCGTCCTAACTGACACTAACAGGCAGCATTCAGATTCATATTACACGGAGTGCATAATTTGTTGTTAGAACAATACACACTTCAATCACAAGTAAACCTAATCAAATAATTAGCAACAAACGATTCCTAAGCAACAATGTTAATGGACCAGCAATGTCTCAAAATTCAGAAAAGACTCAAAGACAGAACATGCACTGAAAATACACTAAAACCAGCACCTAAATATATGACCGTACCTAATTGGAGGGAAAAAATTGAGAACTGCTTTTTCTACTAATTCTACTCTCATACTTCTGTAAATGAATTTTGCAACCATGAATTTATGGATGACTGTATTAATTATTATTTGGTTTTGAACTGTCCTGTGAAGTCATTGGAAAATCATATTGCAGGTTAGCTGAATTCTGTTACTGTATTACATGAATAGCCACACAAATATCTTTCATGAAATCTGAAATGCATTTTAGCTTCTATCATAAACATAATGCTGTGTAATGCTATTATTTTATCTTAAATGTTAATAGACTGCTCGTGAGGCATGGGCAAAGACACTGTGGGTAAACTTGAACCCACAAGTTCTTCTTGATGGAACTGAGGCATTCATGAAAGAATTCCGCAAATTGCCACCAAATGTAAAGAAATTACCTGTTGGACAGGAGTTGAATCTTATTCTGAAGCAGTTTAAAAATTCTATACCACTTTTTGTTGAACTGAAGAATGAGGCACTTCGCGAGCGTCACTGGAATGAACTTATGGATAAAACTGGTAAGAAAAACATTTTGAGACATCAGGTAAATGTCATAATTAATCAGTGATGTGTAAAATACGTGTGGTTATATGCTAAATAGTTATGATAAAAAGGGTTTTATGGCATTTTTTAAAAGTATGTTCACAGTGACATTCTAATGAAATGCTCATCATTCACATGTAATGCAGAAGAATTGTTCTAACACCGAGGTGCTTAAGATATGTACTAAACTCTAAAGATCACTTCTAATCATCAGCATATTCTACAGTTTCCATCCCCTGTTTGGATCTACTTTGACCCTAAACCTCTCCATAGTTTTCTTTCCTCACCAGGAATGATTAATCGTAATGATGATTATTGAACTGTCTTTTTTTTTATCATGTCCTTACTAAAGAATACATTATTACAGCTTATAAGTTATGTTCATCATAAATAGTAGTTTACAGTAAAAACTTCACAGATCTTGTTACACAGCTAATATGACTGTATAAATTTGTAGATATTTTAATGCACACAATGTGTTGTAGGGCTTTGTACAGTGTCAGAATACCTATCTTATCCAAACAGAAGCTAAAACATCCACTTCCGCACTCTTACATGGTTCATTCTCCACTAACAGCCTTTTATTTTATGGCCCTGCTCTCATTTCTCAGAGATAATGATTTACACTCAAAGAATAAATTCTAAAATGAAATCCATCTTTATTGTCTGCTACATCTGTCAACATACATTGTTGACAATAATGAATGTTTTAGCTGGAAGAAGGAAGAAAGGAAAATTGCAGTTTAGAATCCCAATGACAATGATATAATTAGAAGTGGAGAAGGATGAATCAGGAAATCAGGTATGTCTATTTCAAAAGAATGGTCCTGGAATTTGCTTAATGCAGTTTACAGGAACTGCAGAAAAAGCTAAACCTGGAATGTCTGGATGCAGATATAAACAACTGTCCTCCCACATATAAGTGCGGTGTATGATTGCTATGCCACCCCATTCAGTGTTTTTTACCCTGTGACTAGAAGTCCATGGAAAGCAAAATGCCTGCATAATTTTAATACTAAAGTCTGCCATATGTTTGCTGCAAATTATCTAGCCATGATTGTGAATGCAGGACTCTTGTATCTGGGCTATTCAGTGATTCACTGCCTTCGCAAGGATCTGCAATATGTGATGATATCAGCTGGTTTAACATGAAACTTCCTACAGTAATTAAGTCACCTGTAGTTTAGTGAGTTATTGTGCTAATGAAAACCTTGAGGAATATTTGAGTCACCTGTAATTCAGTAAGTCATTATAAAATCACATTTATTCAGGAGACACCAGTACAATGGCCTCTTCCTTTATGTTCCATTTTATTTATTATTTGAAATTTGGCTTTCAGATACTGTTTTCTTCAATGAGATAAGTTCCTCTGCAGTCTGATCAACTAAGAAATAAGATATTTTCCTCTTTTAAATTTTTATTTTTTTGTAATTCCTTTTATTTTCTGTTAGCTTTATTTAAATTTATTTATACATTCATGCTATGCTGTACGATACTCTTAAATGTAGTACACTATATACCTCAGTGACTTGCCATTGACAAATGAAAAACTTTTACAATGTCAAATTAAAAATTATTCATTTAAGACAATCTACATGCAGTTTAATAGTCACTAGATATATCCTTTCCCTTATGTAAACTAAAGATCGGGACACTACCCATTTCTCTCCTTGCTCGCGACTGAGCATCATCATCTAATTTAATAACATTTCATTCTCATTTGTAACTGCTACTTCACAGTCACAAAAACAGTTTTGATTGTTAGCTTCCACATTGCCAATACAAATATCATGTTCATATGGTACAGTTAACTGTTGCATTTAAAGATACAATCGTGTAGTGAAGTTCCTTTAAAACAGGAGTCATCAATCATCTGAGGAGCCCCGCTTCTCAACGTGATGTCCTTAATGTTGCATCTCTATCAATATGAAGACAAATACAACCTCAGTGAGGGTGCGTGGTTAAGCATCTCTCAGCTCAAAAATGTCTTTTACGGTTGCTTATGTATGAGTATGCATCAGCAAGGCAGCCATCAAAGTAGAGTCTATAGAAGTGGTAAGTCATGAATACTTGGTTGGAGGAAGTGTTTGATAGAAAACCAAGTATTGTACTGAATTTTACAATTGCATCTTGGAAGACTACTGAACAGTAGTTCACAAGCAGTCCTAGACTGAAGCATTCATGAAAGCTGTAATTTTATTCAAATTTTTGTACTGTAATTCAATAATACACCTGCTTATCTATCCAAGTGTATTAAAGGGCCCAGTTAAGGTCAAAAGACAGAACACTGATCCTGGATTGAATCCACATCATGCATTAACATTCGGGGTTGATGTGCCGGTCAGCCTGGATGGTTTTCAGGCAGTTTACCACATTTACCAAGGTAAATACTGTGTTGGTTCCCATGTTCTGGCTCACATACATGTTGTACATACACTCTGAAAACAGGTATCATTTGACCATGACGTTAGAGGAGATGCAAACAGAATGGGTACACATTTTTCTTCCTGAAGAGAAGTTGGAAGTACCTTACAATTGCCTTGGGAGTGATGACCCTATCCTAATAATAGCGTGTATTTGGCTATGGTTGTTTCTGTGTGAAACTGAGGAAGAACCATATCAGTCCCAACCTGGCTTTGGGTGGATAAAGGGCTCTGGAGATAGGAAGGCCACAAGGAATTCTGTAATGTCTTTTGAAAAAGGATATTAGAAATAACAGTGACATCATAATCCTTTTCATTTAATAAACTTCACCCAGTCATTATTACATAATAATGATGAAATAACCCATCACCAATAAGGAGAGAAGTAATATCAATCAAGTGAACAGCAAAGGGCTATCTCACATCCTACATGACATCTATTTCAAATTCTGTCTAATTGTGCATTCATGTAGAAAATGGAACTTACTTCCAGTTCTTAAGCATTATCTCCTTATGAGAGTGTGGTGCCTTATTTTTTCTTATCTTTCTTTCTTTCTTTTATGAGATCAAAGATCACCTTACAGAGGATAATGTGCAGCTATATTCTATTTTAGGACAGCATTTTGACATGGCTGCAGATCGCTTCACTTTGGAGAACATGTTTGCCATGGAACTTCATAAATACCAAGATATTGCTGAAGAGATTATCAACAATGCAGTGAAGGAATTGTCGATAGAGAAGGGTGTGCGTGAGGTGTCAGAAGTTTGGAGTTCTCTGAATTTCATTGTCATCCAACATACTAAAGGTGGTGAAGATCGTGGTTACATACTTGGACCTGTTGAAGAAGTGGTTCAGGTGCTCGAAGATAACACTATGAATCTGCAAAGTATGGCTGCATCACAGTTAGTACACAAACATATAATTTCTCTAATAGTAATATTCATTATATTTTAAAATAATTAAACTACCAAATATTCAAACAATTTCAAAATAAATCAAAACAGAAATTCTGATGATGTCAATAGTGATTGGCTATGATAGCAATTAATGAGTAATGAATATTCAGATACTTATTTTACTAAGGTTTGGAGCTATCCTTGCTGTTCTTCCATGTTTGTGATTTAAAATTGGGTTATTTTGAAAATCAGCCTTATGCAAACACAATTAGTTAATTTTTGTATTTACCGATACATGTTTCGACTCCTATGTGTCATCTTTGGTGGGTAAAATTTTTATTTCTTGAAATGTGATGTAATTTTGAGAAATAAAAAATTTGTCCCACAGAAGATAACACATAGGTCTCGAAACATGTCTGGGTAAATACAAAAATAAACTAATTGTGTTTGCATGAGGCTGAGTTTCAAAACAGCCCAAAAGTATTCAGATATTCAATAACTCTGGGTCTTAAATTTTATTCTAAATATTTTCTTGCCCTATAAGAAATAAACAACTGTCTGAACTAGATAGTTAATATGCATGTAAAAAATATCTACTTATTGCAAACATAAGAGAAAAGAAGACTTTATTGGTTCTATCAGTGGAGTTTTTCTCTATAACACTGAGTTGTCTGCCTATTCTTTGCACTGCCTTAGACATATGGTGAACAGAATGGAGAGGAGCTTTCAGAACAATTTTTCTATGTGGTTTATATACTTTAGTATGTAGGCTATTCTTCATTTACTTGAATCATTAATGCTAACTTTGAAATGTCAAATTTTGGGAGTCAGTGATGTTAACATTTTGCACTCTGTTGTTCAAAAGTTGTTCCTGTTGTAATGAAGCCTGTATTAATTGTTTTGAAAATTCTGCACTCAGTAGGATGAGCAGTTGGGAATATTTCAGCTTCAGAACTGAGTGGAGGATGGTGGTCAACTTCTCATGATTTTAAAGATTTTATAAGTGCATGGAATTCAAGTATGAAGGGAAACTTTTAATTTTTATTTTATGTAGCATGTTTTACTTAAATGGTAATATAATTCTAGGCTGACTCATAATTAACAAGACTGGTGTGAAGCAGAGTACTTACCTCAGGAAACTTTTCACAAGATTGTGAACTTTGAGTTCTCACATTGTTCATTTAATTCATTGACTCTGGCTACTGAGTTTAAGGAACTGACTTTGTGCATCTTTTCTTGGATGATTTCTACTTGAATGACACTTTATAGCCACAGTAAGGGCAATTTCTTATGAATTTAGTCTGTCAAAGATACTTCTTCCTCTTTGTTACAATATCTTTTTCCGTTAATGCAGCAATTGATATGTGTAATACACACTGCCAATTCAGAAAATTTTATAGCCATACAATCAGTATCACTAGCACTTGTCACATACAATTGGTATTTTCTATCCACTGCTTAAGAGCAGCCTGCCATTAGATATTTTTAATGTTAAGTTCCTAACACTGACGAGGTCCCTCTGTCCCTGAGTAATATGATATATTGAGATGTTCCTGACTATGACCCGGACAACTGTATTCTGGATGTATGAATACTGAATGTTTATATTGTGCATATAAACTCACACATTAGAAGAAGAAATTGTTCCTAGATTTTTTTTAAAAAACATTGCAGGATAAAGATTACAATCTGTGCAGCTCCCAGAAGAGAAGGAGCAAGAAGAAAACACTTCTTAGCATCTACTCCTATGCATTTACAAGCAAAAGCATTGGACTCCCCCCAACCCCGCCCTTTCTCTTTTGGTGAATATCCCAGCACTCCAGCAACTGAAAAGATGCAAAATGAAACAAAACATTGAGCAAGTGCTAAAGTAGAGGAAGGACAGCAATTTTTAACCGAAAGTGATTTTCTGCCCACCATCTAAAATTTCAGACCTGCTGGGATCAGCAAAGGATGACTTGTTGCTGCAGAAGGTGGGAATTTACAAAATATCTTGCCAGAGTGGTATGGCCTATATAGAATACATAATAGTGGAAGAATGCTGCACAGAACATAAATGTTGCACTGCAACCCAGAAAATATGCAATTCCTGAACATTAATTTTGGCCACAGCAACATCCTTTTGGGACTCTATTATAAAAGAAGTGTTAAATACCCATCACAGAAAATCTAATGAACGGTGACAGCAGCTACCTGCTGGATAATGCATGGAATCCCATCATCTACGAGATTTGCCCCAGGCGAAGATGCCAGAATACTGTGATGACTGCGGTGAGTAGCAGAGCCAAAGACAGCTGTCCATTGCAGATCCACCAGAGAGGGCACTGCCACCAGTGGTATGGTCCTTCTGACACTGTGACTCGGAAGCATGTGTAAAATACTTTCAGTGTGCTATATAGGATGGAGTGGAGAATGTCTTCATCAGTCTTTGATGGCCCGCCTGAAGACAACTGGAATGTGTACAGTTGAAATATTGTGGAGTGAAGTTTATGACAACCAGCTGCAATCCTGAAATTTCTTTGAACATTTAATTCCCTGGGAAAATTTTAAATTTCATAATGTGGTTGATAATGAAAGGAATGCTGTGTCATGCTACATTTACAAGATCATCTTGAAACATACCATATCAAAATATCATTATAATTTTTTTTGTTTACATATACATATCCACAGTTCTAGTACACAATAAAATCCCTTTGTGACAGTACTGTAATGCTGTTGCTAAATTTTGAGTGTTGCTGACTTAAAGCAGCTGTATTGCAGCTATGTGTGAGGCAAGTTGGCAGATACAGAGGTGCTATATGTAATTTCTCAAGCAAGCCTTTCTGTACCCTGTAAGGCTGGGATAAATGTGAGGTGTACTGTGCAAAACTTCACACACTGGAAGAGCTGGAAGCATGGATTGGGAATGTTATCAGCAATATCTAATGCAACTTCCTCCAGAGGTCTGTGTATTCTGTATCCAGCTATTTGAGATGACTAGTTGGTATCACAGGCACCTACACTGAAGTTTAAATTATGCAGCCACATTCTTATATAACAATGTATGCATGATATTAATTTTAGTAAATTATCTTTGGAAATGTAGAATTTGTTCACCTTTTTCAATGCCTGGTTACTTTCCAAACACCCTGTATATATTAGGATTGAGTTTTCTTTTTGGATTTCCATGCCATGAGAGACATCTTGAAGAGGGAATGGGAGTGATGAGAGTTCCCCATTCCCATATTACTGTGGATCAAAGTAAAAGATGAGGGGTGCTCACAAGCCATTGTTGGTCACTGAAGCTGACTCTGGATGCTTGGGAAATGTGTAATGAGGTGTGACATTTAGAAGATGTGTTTTTGGAGGTACGGAGAAAGAAAGTGAGGAGTGAGTGTGGCAAGTTGCACCAGTCATGTGAGCAATTGTGAGGGCAAATGCAGCAGATAGTGTAAGTAGTGCCACGTACAGCACAACGGCATAAGCAAGGTGGTTAGACATATGGGGTAGGTTATTATTAAGAATGGATTTTGGGACTGCAGATGTCAGAGCCATCTGGAAACTAAATGGCATTACAAAGAGAGAGAGAGAGAGAGAGAGAGAGAGAGAGAGAGAGAGTGGTGTAGCAAGGAGAAATAAGACCACCATAGAATGCCACACAGTCAACCAGTTTGGAACAAGAGGTATTGAACAATACCCCGGTATTGTGAAAATTAGCAACAGAGATAACACTCCTGGTAAGACAACAGTAAACATAGTGAACTGGGACCTGGAAGTTTCACGGGCTCAGGTGGACGCTTTGGACAGAAGAAGTAGTAAGACTGTTGCAGTCTTTGGCTGATAGCTTCTGGGACACTTTAGTTAGTGGTAACAGAGCTGCAGGAAGCAATTTTACATATGAAATGTGAGTGGCTGTGTCAAGTTCTGTGCAGTCCAGATCAGTTCTTGATAGGTCTGTGGAAAGTGTGAAAGGAGTTGCTGCCACAATTGGAACTTGTGGTTGAACCAGAAATGTCAAATGTACCATTATATTACCGTGCAGTGGTCAAAATACGGACACATTTATTGAAACTGTATATGCTAGAACACTTTCCAGTTAGTAATGGGCAAGAAATCATATGTAGTGGTGAAATGGGCATTGTTCCTTACTGTACAAGATTCCATGAGAGTGTAAAAAGGGAATATTCATATAAATTGTTGTTTAATGTTTTGGAGAGGTTAATGGATAAGAGGTAGCTTCAACAACAATGGAGGTTTTTATAATAGCTTAAGGACAGCTGGAGCCAATGGGCTGGGATTTTTAGAGGGCAATGTGCTCTACTCCATAGCTTTGTTGCTTGAAAAACTTCTGCCTTGGAGAGCAGCAGTTTTCGTCCAGTGTGGTATTTCCACCAGGGTGAGCTTCTAACCTTGTAGACATGGCCACCTATGGGAATTCAGCAGATGTACAAGGTGCGTTCCATAAGTAATGTGACCAAATTCATACAAAATCATTTATTGAATATATTCATACAAATAATCAAAAATTTTCAAAATAGCACCCTCTTGCATCGATACACTTCTGGAGGCGGTGTTTCCATGCCTGGAAGGCATCCTGGAATGCCTTTTCCAGAATGTCCTTTAGAGCTGATGCAACACCTGCCTGGATGCTTTCAATTGTGTCCCAATGTTTTCCTTTCATGAGTCCTTTTAACCAAGGAAACAAAAAAAAGTCAGCGGGAGCCAGGTCAGGACTGTAGGGAGGCTGGGGAACCAATGGGGTCTTGGTCCTGGCCAGGAAGTCATTGACAATGAAGGCGCTTGGAATCAGCAGATTGTCGTGCTGAACTTTCCACGTGTCCTTGATGTCGCTTCGGCAGTGCAAGACCCTCCTTTTCAGTCTTTTGAGCACTTCCAAGTAGAAAGCTGAGTTCACTGTAGTCCCAGTAGGTACAAGTTTGTGGTGGACAATGCCTGTGATGCCAAAGAAGACAATGAGCATGGTTTTGATTCTGGACTTGCTCATGCGTGCCTTCTTGGGATGGGGCAATGATGGGGTGTGCCACTCTGAACTCTGCCTTTTTGTCTCAGGGTTGTACTCAAAAATCCATGACTCATCACCAGTGATAACTGAGTTTAAAAAATGAGGATCATTTTCACACATTTCCAACATTTCTCGGCACTGAAGCACTTGCATGTGCTTGTGTTCGTCGGTCAATACTTTTGGGACAAGTTTGGCACACACCTTTCTCATGTTCCAATCTTCAGACACAATGCAGAAAATGGTTGTTTTTGACATGTTTAGAGTTTGTGCTATCAATTGAAGGCTCAGCTGTCTGTCAGAGTTCAAACAGTCGCCCACAAGCATCACATTTTTGTCAACTCTTGTGGTTGATGGCCGTCCACTGGAAGGTTCATCGGTGATCTCCTCTCGGCTCTCCATGAACGACTTGCGCCATCAAAAAACTTGTGATTTGGACATGCTGAAGTAATGGAAACGTTTCGGTGGTGGACTTCCCAAGTTTAATGCAAAATCTGATTGTGTACCACTTGTTCTACAGAATAATCCATTGTGCTGTGTTACATAAACTCAAAATGGGGTTGACGGAAATGCACGTTCTGTCTCTCTGGCAGTTCACAGCTGAATGAGACAAAGAGCATTTTGAAGCTAACACCCCCCTCCACTTAGCCCAACTGGTTACAGTTGGTCGCATTACTTATGGAACACACTCTGTAGCTGTCACTGGCACTGCTCACTCAGGACTCACATTGTTAACTCGTGCATGCTGTGTTGAGGGAGGTAAACAGTATTAGCAAATCAGGACATGGACATCAAATGGTGATCCCAATTGTAATCTCCTGCTTCGTCCTTTGTTGTTGTTACTACTATTGTCGATGGTAAAATCTTTTCAAAAAATACGAGAGGAGTAATATTTACAAAAAACTTTTCACTTATCTTCTTTTCTCGTAGTTGGCTCCAGTTCTTCATGTCAAGGGGTCTGATTTTTGAAACTGAAATTTTCACATTTTTGGTTCTCATGTTCCAATTTACGTAAATAAATTTGATGAATGCCTATGCAGATATTTTGTTTTTGTATATATATACATATGGGCTTCGTATTTTACTATATCATACTGTCTTTTGAATTTTCACACTAACACAGCTGAAATTTCATTGTTCTTCAAAATTTCAAATACACATCTGTTCACATCAGAGGCAAGCCCATTACTACTTCCTCATTCTGCGGTAATAACAATTTTTCAAAGGGTTTACAGATTTTCTTGACAAAAGAATTTCTAGTAATTTATAAATGAATCCAGAAATAAACATAATAAACTGTACCAGATTGTGTAATTAATAATATAAATTTAAGTGTGCTAAATATTTCACAATTTTAAATGTTTCTAAAAATAATTATTTTAACTGTACATACAGAGCTACTACATATCCTTTGTAACAACGAAAATAAAGTAATTCAATTTTATAGTTTTTAGCTTGAAATATAACATAGTGTGTATAAAATTATATGAAATTTTTCAGATAAATGGTTGAGTTAATGTTGTCCTGCCCAAAATTCGATAATTAGTTCTGGTATCGACTACTTCTGTTGAGGAAAATTAATGCTAGAGGAGGGGTGTCCCATTACAATATCCCCCCTCACAAAATTTTGAAACTATGTGTTTACAATATTTTGTGACCTACTATAAGGTTTGCCACATGGTATACAAAGTGATGCCAAAAGATGGAATACAGATGTATAGAAGTATCTGATACATAACATATGACAGAAAATATAAGAAAAATATCTGCTATACAAGTCATAATTTATAGATATATCAGGGCATGGTATTCAGATCTGAGGAACATTCTGTCACAAGAAAAATGATACAAAGTCAAAGCTGAAAGTATAGAAGTAAGTACAGAGGCAATGTAAATTACTAGAATTACAAACTGCAAGTTTACTTATATAAAGTCACACCTTCAAAATCTTCAAAAGAGAAGAAAAAAATTCACAGCCTAAGTGTACGATGAGTGGGCCAACTTGAAAAACTCACAATGACAGTTACATACCAGAAGAATATAATCAATCATGAGTAGGAACATAGCACAAAATCAGTCAGCCACTTAAATCACAGTAAGCAAGGAAATGTTGACTCATGAAAGGAGAAAATAATGAAAAAAATATTAGGGCCTAAGCCTACAATGTGGTGATCAACCCGTGAATCCAAACCACACCAGGTACAGACCAGCAAAAATGTTTCGACACAACAAAATGAATTAAGTTCACAATCATATATCAATAAGTTCAATCATATGTAAAGAGTAATTATAGGAAGCATCTAGCCTCAGTCAATAATTGCTTGAGCAGACCCACAGTGGCAATGACCAGAGTACCAGAACAGATTTAAGCATGTTCCAGTGAGATATATTATTGCAGTACAGATAATCAGAGTCATAAATAGCTATGAATGATGTCATAATCGAGTACCTTGAGGACCAAAATCAGTGTGTGAAATCAGAAATGCATACAGTGATGAATTCTTCTCAGATTGTCAGCCGAGTGGTGGTGAAGCCAGAAGATGAAGGGTACGAAGCTCATTGAAACACTGCGACAAGACTTCGCCACCACTCGGCCGATAATCCGAGAAGAATTCATCAGTGGAATAGGCTGAGAAAGACTGCAGTCACAGAAATGCATACATCTTGTTATACTATCTATACTCATAAATGTCTTCCACACTATTTGCTAATTGTTCATACAAAATTATTTTTTAACATTGAAAGTATTAACTGCAAAATCTACTGCAAAATTTGTCTTAGTAATTTAGACCAATGTTGAGGATGTTTTAAAGTGTGAAAACTTTTTTGGTTGAGAATGAAACAGACATTTCATTTATCGCTAGGTCTTAATTCGATAAATCAGCCAAAAGGTGAGGTTCGAGATTTCAATCGTATTTTTAGCTAAGGCTAAATGGACTCCTAATTTCTATAACCACTGATTTTGTTGCGACTCTACGTAAGACGAGTTATTTCTTCCAGAAAACGTCAATTATTGCTGGCAGTTTAACTTTTCACAGGTGCGCCAGCGTTTTGCAGTGTAGGCCTAATACTGTAAATATTTTCACCTGGAAATGTCGAGGACTGAACGCGTAAGCTATAATATAATCATCAGCTGACATGACTGGCTTCAAATTTTGACACATCCGAGCAGTGAGTACAAAAAAACTGTCGGTAAATGATGCAATGTGCTAGTAACAGTTTAAAACCATCGTCATTTTCAGCTGCCTTGGCACAAGAGCAGCGAAATATAATAGTTTCTATACACGTATTTTCATCATTTAATACTATTACATTGAATTTTATTTTTTTAAATAGCATTTCCAATCGCACAAGATCTGAGCCGCTGCTGTGTGTGCTCTGGAGCGCCAATGCTTTCCTGTTTGGAATGGTCTGCTTTAGAGTAGGTATAGAGCATTTCCTGTGATTTAAGAAGCCAAAAGTAGTTAAGTTGTCACAGAAATGGCACCCTAACAATAACTATGTCATTACATTCCATAATTCTAAGTACTACTGTCTATTACTATTAATTACTCATTCGAAACTTAAATATATGCGGATGCAGATAAGGAACTTGCGGATGCGGATTAACTGCTGTGGATGCGGTTGCGGATTAGGACCTTGCGGATGCGGACTGCACTTTTCTTATCCGCGCAGACCTCTACCCATCATACTCAGCAGAATGGTGAAAAACAGAACTTCTACATATGAGAGAGTGAGAAACAAAATCATGTCCAAAAAAATAAATGATGGTTTTTTCATTTGTCTGCACCTTACCGCACATTCATAATTAATGTCTTTGCCAATGCTTATAGTCGATCGGTGTTTCATTTTTTTGCTCTTAATAAATTTTAACTTTATGATATCCTTCATCACAATTGCCCCCACATTGTACATTGACATGGTATGGAGAAGTACAGTGCTTTTTGCCTGTACATGTTTACATTTGCCGACAGGGGTCAATACCCTTTATTTGTCGGCTTATCTTTTATTTAATGGAATGGATGTGTCAGTTTATTCTATGTATGTCAGAGTTCTACAAGAAATTAAAAGATGAGATACATAATATAAAAGTGCGTTATGTATCTTAATTTAGCACACTAACAATAATGTTCAGTTTGTTCCATTCTCACTGCTAGGTTTTGCGCTTGTACACTGGCAGATTTGGTGACAAAGTACTAGTCGCCAATCGTCAACATGACAGCAGCTACCGTCGCACTTAAGTGCACTCATTTTCTTAGTGTTGATTTCACATTGAGTGTCACACTTTCACCTGAGTGTCACATATTGAAGAATTGCTCTGACGTTTGTCTTCATTCTGGGTGCATTGGGTTTGTGCTTATTGTTCAGAATCTGACACTGTGGCAGAATATATCCATTTTTACGGCCCAGGCATCATTATAACATGTCATACTCGCATTTTCAGCAGAGAGAAGCCCGACCAACAGCACCCATTGGTGAGGTAAGTACTGGCTCGAACAACTATAGTTCATTTGTTTGAGCCATGATACTCAGAAATTATTTTGCTGCTCATGCATGTTCACCCCACTTGACCGTCCACTTCTTTAGAGACTCATATAGCTGTCCAAAACAATAGTCTTTAAAGTTCTTTTTTTCATATGGAGATTGGTTTCCAATAAAAATTCATACAAGTACTGACTTACAAAAACATACATAACATAGTAGCTTATACCTATGGTTGACATTCCATCCATTGCTTATACTATGAACACATATATCTCTTTTTTTGAAACGTCATAAAATTTTCATTAGCTGGTTTCTGTTACTACAGTTTCTTTGTTAGCTTCAGCTTATCTTGGATTACCTCACATATAAAAATTAATTACATACACATATTCATGGTACAATACAAACACATGATACACTTATACTTCATTTTATAGATAGACTTTTATCACTTAATGGAGCTCATTTCTTCCTTAGGTAGGGGGAGGAGGGGGGGGGGAACCATTGGAAAGAGGACTAAAACATTACGCATTTCTGGCCTAATTACGCTTCGTGGGAGGGAAGAAGAATTTATGAGGAAATGTTACTCGTACAGTCGTTGATTAGTTGGCAAGGAACTTTTGTTTCATGGAGATAATGTGTACTGACTATAATTATTCTTCATGTTTCTTCATGTGCTAGTGCCATTTACTTCAATTCACATGTAGCTGTGCTATTTACTTCATTTCACGTGTAGCTTAGTGTGATATATGATGTTTTAACCATCGTAGACTTGCCTTTCTCAAGTACTTGGAAAATATCATTATTCAAGGTTTCACGTGATATGATAAAAATTAATTGATTTTTGTAAAATCTCATGCTTAAATGTTTATGTGTACTCTGCAGTGAATAGGTACTGATAATTGTCATGGAGATACAGTGTGATGATACATATTTCATTTTTCTTTTGCCTTCTGACCTTTGTATAAATATCCTTATAACTAAATTGTTTACTTGAGGTGCGGCCTGTTTCTCAATTTGGTACCTGCTACTCTTGATGTAATTCTCCTCCTCTGTGGTGTGACAAAACATTGGTCACTGGAGAGAGAGAGAGAGAGAGAGAGAGAGAGAGAGAGAGAGAGAGAGAGAGAGAGAGAACCTTAAAACTAACTTAAACTAATTTCATTACGTAGCTCGGTGGCCACTGATATAACTGGTCATTACATCCGTCCGCAGATCATACTTTGTTTAAATTCAGAGACATTCATTTATTCTGTTACACTTTATGATCATTTACTCTGCAAAGAAAATTATTTGACATTTCTTACTGTATTTTGTTGTATGTCCTTAGCTTACACCTCTCGTATAATTTTTCATAATGCTTCCTTTTGCTTGTAAATAATTTGTATATAGCTTAGTATTTAATTAAATCTCTGTGTACATATATCAATAGGTTCCTTAGCTCTTAGGCAGTGGATGTATTTGCATAGTATTTAGATTTATGTCGTATTTAAGTTAAGTACTTGTGCATATTGCATTCCTATTCAGTTCTGCCTTCTGCCAGTCTGTAGCGCATGCGCACAGGTCAATGCCACCTCTCCTACTACTGATCAGTGTGTATTGTTGAGCATGGACAGCAGAGCCATAAGCTAATTTTGTTTATACATTCGATTCACATTAAGCGGTGTATTACTTTCATTGCTGTTAATTTTATGCCTGTGAGTACAAATCAAAAGAATTACTTATGACTATACACATTACTTCATCTTAAAATACACACCAGACGAAAAATTACACTTAGATTCATGTACACTATGTACAGTTATCTTTTGATAGAAAGAAAAAAATGCTACAAAGCTTCACCATTCTACAAAAGTTTATATATCTTTGTGGGGGTTGAGACCCTTGTCTCTGCCTGTTTTCTCATTGACTAATCTGTACATCCCAGGGTATGGTATTTTGGAAATTATGTATGGTCCTGAATAGAGTAATTGCCACATCTAATTCAGTTTGCCAAATTTTTTCGAATTAGGGTGCATCTGTAAGAAGACTCATTGCCCTTCAAAAAATTGTGTAACATGTTTCAGTTTCTTATTATAAATTCTACACCCAACCCTGTTTTCTAGTGCAGCCATGGATTGTTCGATTTTGTCTTGTAGTGTCATTTCTGTAGTGGGTACCTTTGGTATGGGTGAGTCCCCCTCATTTGACTGTTTTGTCTGGAACATCAATTTGTTAGGTGTGAAACCTGTTGAGGAACGTGAAAGGCTATTGACAACTTGCACGAAGGGCGTTATGTATTCTATCCATAGGGTGTTTTTGTGAGGGGCATATGTTCTAATAATGCGGTTAAATTCTTTAAAGACTCGTTCTACTGGGCTTGCTTCTGGATGAAAAAAAGCTTACTAATACGTGCTTTATGCCCTGTGAGATCATAAATTGTTTCCACTTTTGCCCAATGAAATATAAAGCATTATTAGTTAGTAGTACCTTTGGTTTACCAACTCTTCTCAAGAAGTCTCCCTCAATTCTTTTTCTGATATTTGTGGCTGTTGCATTTTTAATGGCATACATTTTGATATGTTTTGAGAAAATGTCATATAGTGCTACTACATATCTTACTCCTCCTTTACTTCTTGGATATGGACCAGCTATGTCCAGGGATACTATATCTAGAGGGTTCTTTGTGAGTATTGGGTGTAGCTCAGTATATTTTGACACATTGGGCTTGTTTGATTTTTGACATATTTCACGTTTTCTTAATAAATGTAGGACTCACCTTCTCAAATTTGGAAAATAACAAAGTGTTGCAATTTTTTCAGTATATATGCCTACTCCATAATTTCCCCATACTTCATGTGTGTGCCTTATAAATTCATTGACATAATCTTCAGGAATACACACACACACCACTGATCAGATTTTTCATGTTTCTCATGAAGCAAAACGCCCTTGTACTCCTGATACCATTTACTTACCTTTCCACCTTCATCCTGCATAAAGTTTTGCATGACTTTACTCCATCTGAGATCTTGCTGTTGCATAATATTCATCTGCTTACAAAACTTACGGTAATCTGACTGTTGTGTTGTACCTTGCATTAATAACACTTTGGTTTCTATATCTTGTGTGTTAATTCACCAAATTCCTCTAAACCTTGTGGTAACCTAAACAAAACATCTGCAGTAACATACTGACTTCCTTTAATATAAATGATCTCAAAATTCAATTCTTGTAAATATAGACACCAACTAGCTAATCTAGAGTGCAATAGTTTACATGTTAATAGAAATGACAGTGACTGATGCTCAAAGGAAATTTTGGTATTCTTGCCCCACAAAAAATATTCAAACTTTTTAAATTCACATATTACAGCTAAACTTTCCAATTCTGACACAAAGTAAGATCTTTGTGCTTTTGATAATGTGCTACTAGCAAAACTGATGACCTTGGGTTCATCCTTACCTTCTTCTTCTCACGTCTGGAACAAGCATGCCCCTAGCCCCAGAGATGAGGTCAATAGCCTGGGGCTTAACTATGACCGGTTGGTGTTTTCTGACTGTGTAGAGTGACTTAATTCATTACCTGGAGTAATTTCAGTTAGTTGCACTGTGTGGGTACTCTGCCAATTTGTGTCGTTAGCGGCTGTGCTGTTATTTTGCTGTCCAAAGGTTGGCTGCGGTACAGCATGAAGCATGACATTGTTACTGCACATTGGCCACTGCTTCGGGTGACTCTTTCTGTTCATGTTCGGCATAGGGCCTTGTTATGGTGGATTGTAATTTGCTTGTGCATTGAAATTACTCCTGTTTTTTTTTTTGAAAATTTCCTTTAAATAGTTTTTTTTCTGTTCCCATTACCGTACTCATTACCTCTGGGTGTGTAATTTTGTTATTGTTTCAACCATCTGATTTACATAACTAAGTTGTTGTTGTGCCTGATTTTCTGTTGCCCTATTGGTTACATATCTTTCATCACAGATTAAGTCAATAGAATAAAACCCCGACAGAAAATATTTAGTGTCATGCTCTGGCGTTGTGACTAATTTTTCTCTAACATGTAATGGTAAATGACTTTTCAAAATTTTTAACACATCTAACTGTGATATCGGTTTTGTCCACTAGTGTGTCTTGTTCAGGTCTTTTTTAAAGTAGCCACATAGACTACCATATTTGCCATTGAATGGTGTGGGGTTGAAAACCTCATGTCTGAGTCTTTCTTGCACCATCTCAGATCAGTATTTGTCGAGGAAAGCTCGTTCAAATTGGATATAAGTGCTGCAACACTCAGCCACTTCAGTTGCCCATAAAATAATGTCACCTTGCGTATATCCCACGACAAATATGATTTTTTGTGCTTCTGTTCAGTTACATGGAAATATATGACAAAAAGCACTGATAAATACTACTGGATTCATTCTTTTACTTTTGGTAGTGAATGTAGGACACTGTCGATGTCTCAGCAAGTCTTCTTCTGCAAAAATAGTCAATAGACACATGGCATTTTTGGTCGTATTTATGTGGTTATTGTAGTTACCTGTATTTCTGGTTGGTAATTGCTGAGATATTGGCGTTGTGGGTATGTTTACATTTTGCTCTGTACAACTGTCACTGGTACCTGCTGTGGGACTCGTAATAATTTGTGGATAAATACTGACATGTTGTGTATTGTTCACTGTAGTCTGTGTATTATTTACATGCATATTTCAAGATATGGTAATATTTTCTTCTAAAAGATTGCAGATTCTATATTCCCGTGCTTGTAGGTTAACGTTTACTTTGTTCACTATTTCATTTTCTTTTTTTGGAATAGCCTTTTCTACTACATCTGTGTATAACTTACAATCTGTTACTAACTTCTCTGCAATGGTATTACCCTTATCTGACGTACCTGCTTCAGATTTACTAGTGATATCACTTAGATTTTCATTAATCCTCTCTCTCCTTCTTAGCACATGCCGAGTCAACTCCTAATGTTGCTACCATTAAAGAAAGCTCTTCTACAGCTAGAGGTACACCTTCATAGTCTTTATTTAGTGTGTTAACGATGGTGGTTACCTTTTTTACTGTCGAACACAACTGCTTGTGTGTGGCTTCAATATTTGTGTTTGTATCTGTGATTATCTGTTGCTCTACTAAATCGTGATGGTTGTTAAAAGGATCTACCTTCTGTTTTAACTCTGTAATGTTGCTGTTAACTTCAGAAGGTACATTATGCTTTACTTGTTTTTTCATATCATTCAATTTTTTGTCGATTTCAGCACAAAAACTTTTGGCTAAGTCATTGAATTTCTGTGAGACTGTGTCTTGCAAATCCTTTAATACTTGTTTTCGTTCTTGTTGCATTATATTTAGATCTTGTGTGACGGTGTTCAGACTGCGTGTCATATTATCGTTTTTGGTATTCATATCCAGTTTCATATCACTGAAATTGGTGTTCATATTGTGTTTCATATCACAGAGATTGGTGTCATATTATCAAATTTCACGTTTATGTTAGATAATAACTGCCATATTCGTGCATCAGTTGTACTAGTGTGGTTGCTGTCAGCTGTACTTTCCAAGCTAGTGTTTGTGTTGTGGCCAAGCGGTGTTTGTAGCATGTTATGAAGATTTGTATTTGGATCTCTCTCCAGTGTTTCATTCAGGAGCGGTATATCACTCTGGGAGATGCATGACATTGTCTATCAATTGTAAACAATGTGTCATCAAGGTTATTTTGCTGTGGAGCATCACTATCATTTGTCACACCTGCAACACTCATCTCTACTTAAACTTTCTGCAGTAGGCTTGCATGGCATTTGAACTTCAATTGTTCAATCACCCAATTATACACCATCTTGGCTGATTGCGTTTTCACTATTGCTATGAACAATAGATGTATATTTTTCTGTCATGTTGTTTGAATATGCAAAAATAAAATTTTCACAAAAATGTTAAAATTTCATATGCTAACTATTACACTTGATAATTGTAATTTACATGATGCCAAAGCCTGTTTTATGTCTATTATGATACACAAACTATTGTGTCGCAATCCTTTATATTTTACAGATCACGCCTATCACACTGAAAAATTCCTGTAAATTTTCCACCATAAAATTCAAGGAAGGGGAATAATGAGGAAATGGTTTCTATCTATATCAAAAGAGGTGCTACCAATCACAACCATGAAAGCAACTTGTGTAGCCATCATACTTCTGCTGTACCAAACAAAACTTTATGTGACCTGGGTCCAATTCTTATTCCTTTCCAAAATTTTCTCCTCAGTTTTTGCCTTTATGCATTACTTGCTCACCGTTGTCATTCATGCATACAGAAAATACAGACAATTAGTTTTTATGATTCATAACAATGTCATAGAAATTTCTTACTGTAACAGTAGTTAACAAACCCTACTCACAACCGGTGTCCTGAAGTCCTGGTATACATGTTGACTGTTGTGTTGCAATTAATAAAAAAGAATATGAAATATACATATGAAAATCATTTATGAAAGGGATAATACAATTGCGTTATTAGAAATTTTCTGTGCTTGTACAAACTTTTGGACTTCTTTTCTTACATTTCAATTGTAGATTTTGGCAGCGGAACCCAAGAATATCAGTGTATGTCATAAGTAAGAAAATCCGCCTTGGTTTCACTTCACTTGCTGGTATGAAAGTTTTTCTTATTTTGAAAAATATATGCTACAAAACACTCATAGCTCATCATACTTCAAATAGTACTTTTTAACAGAACTTCTTAATGAAAGAGAGTGAGAAACAAAATCATGTCCAAAAAAATAAATGATGGTTTTTTCATTTGTCTGCACCTTACCGCGCATTCATAATTAATGTCTTTGGCAATGCCTATGGTCGATAGGTGTTTCATTTTTTTGTTCTTAATATATTTTAACTTTAAGATACCCTGGGGGTGTTTCATCATGTAATTACACACTTCCCAAGACAGAAGCCAGAGCTCTTAGGATTTCAGCTACAGATACATTTAGCCCAAATGGCACTACACAGTATTGAAAATACTTACCCCCATACAAAAATGCCGTATACTTTCTAGAATCAACTGTAAGTGAGATCTGGTGAAATACAGAGGTCAAATCCAAACTACTCATGTATTTTACACAATCAAATTTGTGTAACAGCTTGTCCATGTTCTCAGGATGGTCATTTTTTCTGATAATAAATTTATTTAGATGTCTATAGTCCAAAACAATTCTCACTCCACCATCTCTCGTACTTACCACAACCAAAGGATTATTGTAAGCAGTCCTACTTCTCTCAATTACCCCCCACATTTCCATTTTCTGAATTTCTTTCTCAACATCTTTCCTTTTTGAAAATGGTATATTATATGGCATCAGAAAGATTGATGGTCTTTAAGGTAAAGCATGCACTGATAGCCTCTCACTTTCCCTGGTCTTTCACTAAACACATTTCTAAACCCCAACAACAAATTCCTGAGTTGTTCCTTTTGTTGATCATTAAGAGTTGTAGCTTCCCTTACTTTAGAATCTACTACACTTTCAAAATACAGATCCTTAGTCTCATCAAAGTTAAAAGTACCTGACATTTTACCAATTTGCTTTGCTTACCTGTAGCTCTTCTTATCTTTACACCTACAATGGGCATTTCCACAAAATTCTTACTATACTTGATCTTGTCTCTAAATTCTTCAGATATACCACAAATTGGGCTATCTTTATCAATCTGACGGTTACCTTCCCACTGATCAGTCTTGATTTTAATGTAAGGACACCCAAAATCTCAGTCATTTTCTCTGTTGTCAGACACTTCATGCAAAAGATCACTTTCAGTTTCATCAAATGCTACATCCACACTGTCTTCTCAGGGTTTTACCAACTTTACTGATATCATAGCATTAATTTGGTTATTCATTTTTCTAGGTAAAGATTGAACGCAATTAATGGATCCCATGACACAACGAACATCACTTGTTATAGAAGGAACAGAAAACGCATTACTGGCAAAATTACACTTCCTGCTTAGATCATCTTTCATTTTATTCCACCAATTGGGATACAGATTCTGACTAACCACAGCTAACTTATACCAGAATGCACATTTATCTATGTTATCATCAATCTGGTCCCAAACAAACTTCAAAAAGTTTTCACCTATATTCTCTAGGTTCAAAGATAACTCACCTTTACTGTATGGAACATAACTCTGCATGACATTAATGAAAAACTGTTTTGACTGGACTGGTATTCCATGACTCTCACTCACAATATTACATACATCACTTACTTTATCTGTATTTTCAACATCATTCACAAATAACTCTGAAACTTCATTATTCTTAAACTCCACAAATATGTGATACTCTTCTTCATCATACTCCTACAAAATTAGCTCATCAACATCACTAATAATACAGGTCTTTTCTCCATCAAACTCACTTACCTCAACTACATTAATTTGCAAGAATACGCCAGTCCCAGACTGACCGACCTCTATTATTTCACAGCTCTCATTCACATCTGCTTAAAAAATATCACCTAGTTAAGATCCAATGTGGTCATCACCTGATGTACATAGTTCAAAACACTATTTCCCAATGAAGAGAAGAAATCATTAGTACATACTACATCAAAATTCTCACTACTCTCACATTCTGGTTTGTGATTGACTCATACATCACCATAATTAAACATAGTATCCCAAAACTTTTGATCAAAACATAAATCAGAAATCTGATGTACCTTCTGTTCAATTTCAGATATATATGCCATATCATTCACACCATTATTATTGCCTAATTGCAAGTGTAACTTGGGGGCCTGTGCTTGTTGTGTTTCCTCACCCCAAAACTGTGGACCTTCATTGAGGTGTACTGCCATTTCCTGAGTAGTTACTTTTATGATTGTTTCCTCTATTAAAATGCCCATGGTTATCCCAGTTATTCCTATCCTGTGTAATGTAACATATTATTATTTTTTTCTTTTTCTTCTTTTCTTTTATCCCTGGTTCTTTATATATATAAATAAGTTATTTTGTACCAGCAATACTATTGGGTCACAAACAAAACAAGTAGAGATACGCTCTTCAATGTTTTAATCTCTGTATATTCATCTGTTTTGTCTGTATATGTGATAGCAGGGAGGCGTATTATGAGTTCTGCCAAGTTAATATTGTTAAAAAAGCTGTCTGTCTCTCTATAAGTGGTAGCGGGTGGACGTATGACAAGTTCCGCCGAGTTAATGTTATTAAAAATGTGTATTACAATTGTACATTAAAAGGTGTAATAGAAAGTGATTGAGATAGAAAAGTTTATTTGTACATTCACCTCTACCAAACCCGACTGTTCATCATTCCGCAACGCGCTGAAAATCCTACAGCAAGGTGATTGAAGCAGACAAGAATTTGTATTTATTGTCATACCAAGCTCTATGCACAATGGAGGCAACAAGAAAAAGAAGTATGTAAATTTAAATGCTGAGTATGTGGATTGAATATTGTGGGTCTGTTGAAATTAATGCCAGTTACAGTTCACTCAAGATCTGTGTACCTTTCTTTTTCTTTCAATTAGTCTCAAAATTTTCATTTTAATTATTTAAGCAGCAGTTGCCCCCCCCCCCCCTCCTCCCACAGCCACTATTGAATGGCAACTGTGACAGAGGACAACACCGAGTGGAATGTGAACAGACCTTTCAATTGTTAAGATAAATTTTTTTTGAGAGAAATGATCCATTTTATCATTACAAGAAACTAATGAGGCCTTTGTTGCATCTGTTAATGTCCATGAGATTGGAACCATTAACAACTTGAAGGAGCAAATTAAAATTTAAATACTGCCTTCAAATGAGACGTGCCGGGAATGCTGATTTCAGTGGTAAAGGTAGGAAGCTGCTTAGACTGCTGCACTTGGTGCCATCTCTCTCGCAGTAAATAATATCTTTTCCTTCCAATTAGTATCCTTTATGGACATGCATTACTATAGGAAAGACTAAAATTTGTGCAAAGCCAACATTAAAGTGAAATATAATTCACTCAAATTCTGTAAGGACATATCAGAGAATAAAAAGGATCATTAATGAATATGCATATAAATCTGCTTTAATTGTGAAGTACTGATAAAAACAAAATAATTTTTTTTCTTTTTTTCATAATTTTGTTAAACATTGTTCAAAATGGAGTCAAAGGAAATGGCCATTGTTGAAAACTCATTGCAAAATGCAATATGCCAAGATGTTGGAAATCCGAGCTTGGGAACAGTTGAAAGTAATGCACCAACTCGTGAAATGGCCAGTGTCTACCAAAGCAACCAGGTTGCGGGCCACAATTAAAAAATGATGCTACTGGTAATATAACTAATTATGATGTCACTTTTATGACAATCAATGAGACAATTTCTCAGTTCTCACCAGGAAACATTTTTCCAAATAATGAAACTGAAACGTGCGATGGTGAAAATTCCTTTGATTATTCGCTCATGGCATCACAAACGCAAGAGCAGGAAACAGTTTGAAAAAGTAATTTAAATACTAGTGACACCCACAATTTGACACAATTCACGCAGCTAATAACACAACAGCTTACAAGACAACAGGAATTTCAAGAAAGTGTGACACAACAGCTTAGGAGTGTAACACAGCAGTTCACAAGACATCAGGAAAATATAGAACAACAGTTTACATAGAAAAATCAGGCATTTAATGACAACAGCTTACAAGATAACAGGCATTTCAAGAAAGTGTGACACAACAGCTTAAGAGTGTAACACATCAGTTCACAAGACATCAGGAAAATGTAGGACAACAGTTTACACAGGAAAATAAGGCATTTAATGACTTTAAGAATAGTATTAGTCAACAGTTCAATGAAGTGAGCAAAACTATCTGAGTTATCTGACGAACTGTCCGGGAAGTTGACAGAGCTTGGTAAACAACTAAAACAAGAAATAATTACTGACATGTCCTGCAATGTAAATATGTTAATGGAAAAGGTAACATCCATAGACTATAAACAGGAACAACTTGCAGCTGAATTGCAAAACCTCAGTGAAGCATATTCACAAATTCAGGAGACGCAATCCCAGGTGGATGCATTGCTAAAATGTGTGACGAACACAGTCAGCGAGCTGCAAGAACGTATGCAAAAACCTACCTACAGAATTACACAAGTTGAGTCCAAGAGTAGATCAGTTAAGTTTAGCATCAGAATTTTCCAAAAAACAGAGAGATAAGTTTTTTGCAGATGTAAAGGAAATAACTGAAAAGACTGAAGCTGGGATGCTGGTTAAGGGCAGCACCCTTGCTGAAAAGGTAGTGTCAGATTGCAAAATTTATATAGATACTGTAGAAGAAGCTCTAAAAGAGAAAGAAGGTCAATTTGTAGCTGAAATAGACTCGGGTTTAAAGGAAGCAGAGGAAAGGTTAGGAGGCATGTTTCTAAAACTACTGACACTCCAAAACAACATATGACAGAAAACAAACCTATGATTTTATTGAAGTTAGATAGGTATCTTCACTGGTTACTCACAATATGGGGTTAGCCTGTAGAAGGAAAATAACGAAGGTTGCACAATGCAACAACAGTTGCTGGCAGTTGCACCTGTGGAGCAAGTGCTGTTGCCTGTGCTACACCCCAAAAGTGAACGTGAACATACCTGTCACTGGAGGCATGGTATGTTTGTCATTACTTGCAGACAATTTCTGATATTTACTTCTGAAGGGAAAAGTACATGTCCTGTGGTCTTTATCAGAGTATTTCAAAATGTTTTACCTCGTACTTGGACTGAAGCTCAGCAAATTAGATTTTTTGTTGGATACACACAGGGTGACATTCTGCTATGGGGTACAGACAGGGCAGAACGTTGCCACTATTATGAACAGTTTGAGAGAGCATTTGTGGGTAAGTATTGGTCTGAGGCTGTACAAGAGAGGCTCAGACGTGAAGTATTCAACCCAGTTCCATTCAATAGCAAGGATGTAAACTTAAGGGGCTATTTTGAAAAATATTTGAATAAAACCAGATACTGGATGAACCCATTATCTCAAGGAGACGTGCTGACAATTTTAAAGAGCCATCTTCCTGACCACATTAGGGAAAAACTCATTACCATCTCAGAATATGATACCAAATACTTTCTATCTTTACTGGACTCAATAGATTTAATATACGAGGAGCGACCAGTACAACCGAAGCCTGTTAATATGCCGATAGTGACACAGAGGTTTACCGACCAACAATGGATTCGTAGTACAACATGGATGGCAACCTTACTCCACGCAGACCTATGATAATGGTAACAGTAAACACAATGGCAGTGGAGAAAGCCATAAATACAAAGGTGGATATAAAAGAAATGGGCAAAAATTTAGCAAAAACAATTACAATGGGCAAGTGGCATATGGCCAGCATGTACAATATGTGCAAACCCAAGCTATCAGCAATAATCAGCCAATCATGTGTGAAATGTAAAACAATAACAGACAATCGAATAACCCACAGACAGGGAAATTCAACCGGGAAAGTAACACACATATGCCGAATAACACACAGAGGCAAAGAGAATTTCAGTCGAAAGCCTCTCAGGACACTAATTGATGTAACCAAAAACCAACGGTCAACATAGTGGAAGTTATGCTGAACCTAGAGATCGATGTCAGTGCAACACCAGACAACTTGAACCAGTCACACTAGGACCCCGTTCTGTGACCTTGGAAGGGAGTGGTTGCACGAGCTTGATGAAGACTTGCTTTATCAGATATGATCATGACAATGATGTGAGAAATTATCTGTATCAAGGTAATGAGGGTATGCAAAAATACTTGGTAGAGAGCAAGATAGAAGCTACTATTAAAACCAAAATATTTGACCTTAATGTACCCATTGTGCTTGACAAAGGTGCTACGACTAATTTGATGTCACACTGATTATTTCAAGAATTGAAGAAAAGTGGACGTATACCCACACTGCCAGTGCAAAATTGCAAGGTACAAACTCACACTGCTCAGAAATCAAAAGGAGTCAAGATACATGCCTTAATTCCCATACAATTAGGACAGTTTTCTGTATGATGCAATTTTTTGATAGTAGAGAAATTAATAGTTGATTGTTTAATTGTTATGGATAAATTTAGGACATAACAAGTACAAATTGATATAGGAAAAGGCCAATGTCATTTCATTGTAAACCGAGGAAGGTGGTGCAGTGGTTAGTACACTGGACTCGCATTTTGGAGGACAATGGTTCAATCCCATGTCCGACCGTCCTGATTTAGGTTTTCCGTGATTTCCCTAAATCGTTCCAGGAAAGTGTCGGGATGGTTCCTTTGAAAGGGCATAGCCAACTTGCTTACCCATCCTTCCCTAATCCAATGAGACTGATGACCTTGGTCTCCTTGGCCTCCTCCCCCAAACAACTCAACTCATTTCATTGTAAATAAACAATTAATTTGTAATAGACCTAATCAGGGGAAGTACTAATAGATGTAAAACTAAAGTTACTCATGACTTCGAAGTTAAATAAGCAAATCCAATAGTTATGTTTGTCAACACATGCAATAATGAACAGTCGTCAGTAGAAGAAATAAACATTGACACAGTAAGCACAAAGGTAAGTGAATCAAAGTGTTTGTCTAAAGAACAACAAGCAGAACTTAGAGAACTGATACTTCTATTTGAAAAAAGAGCAGGTATTATTAAGGATTTCATGTACAAAATGAAAGTGTATCCTCACAAAAGTTTTTTTTTCTATCTCATACCCTATACTATGGACAAAGATGGAAGCAGTAAGAAAACAGATTAATAGGATGCTTGAATGGGACATAATCCAACCATCATTTTTCCCTTATTGTAGTCCCATAGTAGCTGTGAGTAAGCCAGATGGCAAGGTGCACTTGGTCATCAACGTGTGTAACATTAACACTTTGGGTCCTGAGCCATTGCGCGCGGGTGTCTACCGTAAAGCCTGGCTGATTTTAACGAATTTTAAACTACTACAACTCATGAAAGGTTTCGGTTATAGCGATAAAATTACTCTTATTGAAAGACCTAGACTTTCTTGTTTAAAGCCATATATAGTACCTTTCTCTTGAATTAATACATACTTTTGACAAGCGTTATTATTATAACATTGTTTTTGAAAAGAAGAAAAATCGGTCAAAGGTATATTCACTGTATTTTCTAGAAGGATTTTTTTTTATTTTACACAAAAATTGTAATTATGATTGATATGATGGATACAGTATGTCTTATCTACAGTAACGTCCTGTAACTATTTTAAGATGCAATTTTGCTCTTTGTGTGGTAAATTTTGAAGCACTGCATTTTGCACAATGCTACTTTACATTCACTACACTGGTAGCTTGTGTCTTTTCGCCACACTTTTCCAGTCAGGTTTTTTCCTCTCTGAGAACACATTATGCATTGTTTTTGTTTCTGTCTCTTACCTACTTCTGTCTCAATCTTTGCCAGGAAATGATTTCCAGTTGATAATCTTGAGAGTCCAGATGGACCAGGTCGGGGTTCAAGATCTTTGCTTTGTGCAAGATCTGCACAGATAACTGTCATGAAGTGAGATGTTGTGAGGTGTTTTCCAGTAACCTTATTATCTAATATGCAGGAATTTACAATCACCATTAGTATAACATGGAATGCTAACTTTCTCCACCACTTCACAGTTCGATGTTCAAATGCGCCATATGACAATCTCTGATCTGATAAGTCAACACCAACCTTGTTTTTATTGTAGTCCACTACACAGGCTGGCTTTGACTTCTCTCTTCCTCTCTGATCAGTGAAAGTGACCATCTCAGCAGTGTCCTTTACGCTTGAAAATAAGCTCACCTCGCTGAAGGTTCGGATCTTTTATAGCACGAGGCAATCCCTGCCGAGATTTTCTTGTTGTTCCCACAAGAGCAGTTTTTGCAGCTTCAAGTTCTGAAGCAAGTATTGGACTTGTGTAGAATCTGTCCATAAACAAAGTGTAGCCTTTTCCCGACAGATTTGCGAGCAATGTCTTTACCAGAGTCACTGTGTCAGACCTTTCACCTGCGTAAACAGAGAAATTCCAGATGTAACCTGTGTCAGATTCGGATAATATGTACAGTTTGATACCGTATTTATTTGGTTTTTGTGGCATGTACTGTTTGAAATACACACGAGCTCAAAATTTACACATGCTTTCATCTATTGTAATTTTTTGAGATGGTGTATACGCACGCTGGAAATTAGCACACACAATATCTAGGAGGGGTCTCACCTTGTGCAGTGGGTCATAGCCAGTTTCTCCTTTCCCCTTAGCTAAGGAATTATCACTAATGTGGAAGTTTCTCAAAATAGAAAGAAATCTGTCACGGCTCAAGATGTTTGGACAGAAATTACACGACACAACAGGGTTCTTGGACCAGTGCTCTCATATACGTGGCCTCACACTTACACACATATGGACTACAATTGCCAAAAACTTCCTTATTTCCATAAGTGTAACACCTATCCACTTTGATAATGAGCAGGTGTGTGAAAGGGAATTTGTGCTTCGTAATTTCCTGTTGCATTGTTGAGCATACAGATTAGTTTGTTCCTTTATATGTTTCATCATACTGTCTGTCAGGAAATATGAGAAAAATTCTAGAGGTGCACTGTTCTGGTTTAAACTGACAACATTGCATATTCCGGATTGTCCTGAGAATAGATCGATATATGGTGCGCGATCAGTAGTCGTCCAACCTTCCTCAGAATCGGTGTGGCGCGCAGGTCTCGGCTTCCCCCTCGCCGTCAGTCTTGCTCGTTCTTCAGGCACAATATCGATGGGATTACTTGCTGCTGAAGTGCTTGGACACCTGCTCTCCTCTTCTGAATCTATCAGAAGAGTAGTATTTGAAAATAAAATCATAATTATGTACTGAGAGTTTTTTCAGTGAAAATCTGAACAAAAATTATACATGTTTTGTTGTCAGAATTCTTTACCTTAACTGCCAGAAACTTCTTCTTGAACATAGTCCACATCATCATCAGAGTCATCTATAATATCTTCCTCTGACAAATAAACATCACTTTCTTCTAAATCATGATGTAACTCACAAGCAATTTCTTCATCTGTTAAGTCACGCTTCACCATGCCGATGCTACTGAGACCATGTGGGAAAAAATCGCCGCTGACAAAACACGACAAATGAAAAGGGAAACACACCCTTCCAAAGCATGCCCGCATCATCTAGTGACCAAATTCTCGAACTACAGTCCATGCAGTGCCTCCCAGACAAGTGGGAGCCGTAAGAACACACAAAGGAAGGAAGGGGTAGGACGAGAACTCGCACCTGTAAAATTACTGGCGCCGGCCTTTCGGGCAGACCGCGCACGCCCGTATTTTTACAGGCGTCGGTGCCTAAGTGTTAATAACATTATTGTACCAGTCTGAACACATCCAGACTATTTAGAGGAACAGGAACAGCTTATAAAATTCCATAATGCTAAATTTCTTACTATAAATGTCCTCTAGTCTTCATATTGGCAAATAAAGCTACATGAAGAAAGTCGGAAGTATACCGCCTTCATATGTGGAGGCAGGAGCTTTCAATTTCAAGTATTACCGTTTGGATTGAACGTAAGATCAGGTGTATTTATCTGTGCACGACAGAGTGCTATGGCCCAAACTTTTGAGTAAGGTAACAGTATACTTGAATGCCCTTTTAGTCACTACACTCACTTGGGTAGAATATTTAAGATTAATTGAACAATTATTGAGCTGTTTTTCCGAATATGGAGTAAGAGCAAATCTCAAGAAATCTAATTTTGGACAAGAAAAGGTAAAATTTTTAGGACACACAATTTCTTCAGAAGGCTTACTGCCAGATCCTAAAAATCTTGATGTCATTAGGGACTGCCCTATTCCTCAAACCAAGACACAATTAAAGGCACACTTAGGCCTAGTGTCATTTTTCAGGGAATTCCTCCCTAACTAACTTATGAACAGTGATGCTCTACTCAGTCTTCTCATGAAAAACTGACCCTGGGTATGGGACAAGCAATGTCAAACCAATTTCAAAAACATCAAGTGAACCCTATTAAATACTAATATTTTATCTCAGCCACACACCG
Organism: Schistocerca cancellata; assembly: GCF_023864275.1. Classification (NCBI taxonomy): domain Eukaryota; kingdom Metazoa; phylum Arthropoda; class Insecta; order Orthoptera; family Acrididae; genus Schistocerca; species Schistocerca cancellata. The sequence goes on from NC_064631.1 coordinate 371,362,885, forward strand.
TCAGGTGGCTTGCGGAGTATGGATGTAGATGTAGATGTAGATGTTTATGCACTGATGTGTCTTCTCACATTCTAGGTGCATGCCTTTTTTTCTAATGGTAGAAGAAAAAGGAAATCTCATACCTAAAGTAATTAAATTTACCAGTTGCACCTTATCTGAAGCTGAACTTTCATATTCAGTCACAGAGTTAGAGGGTTTGTCTGTAATCTGGTCCTTTAAAAAGTTTGAATATTTCCTTTGGGATAAACACACAAAAGTGTACTGTGACCATCAGCCCCTATCATTTTTGTTAACTTGTAAATTGCTGCACCAATGGATTGCCAGGTGGTATATGTATGTTCAAGAATTCAGTTTTGAAATGGTATACATAAAAGGAAATCAAAACATAATAGCTAATGCTCTGTCTCGACTACCACAAGGCTTAGAGGAATTCAACAATCTTTTAGAGCGGGAAGGTGAAATGAGAGCTATGTTGATGGAGGACCAAACACTCTGACCATACTATGTCTACGTGTGTAAACACATGGAACAATTACAGCAGGAAGACACACGCTGGTGTAAGGTAAAAGCAAAACTTACACATAACGGTGATGAAAAATTAAAAAGGTTTTTCACTATTCACAAAGGTGTTCTTTTCCTTAGGAACCATCCTGAACTAGAACAATGGTGCATGTGTTTGCCAGAGGAACATGTGGATGATTTTATCTTGTACACACACAATACTTGGGGCAATTGTGGCACTGCAAAATGCACTGATAAAATGGCTAAATACTGTTATTTACTCAAACTTAGACGAAGAGTACTACTGGTGGTAAGAAAGTGTGTTGTTTGCCAGAAAGCACAGCATTGTAACATCTCCAAACAGTTAGAAATACATCCCACTGTGGCTAAGAAACCTCTAGAAAAGGTATCGTTAGATGTGGTTGGGCCCTATCCCAGAGATAAGGGGGGCAATAGGTCTGTATGTCATTTTCACAAAATATGTAAAACTGTATGCATTACAGCCAGTTCAATTATAAAATGATTCAAAGAGGATTATTTTTCAGCAGTAGGAAAAGCAGAAGTTATGTTAACAGATAATGCCTCATATTTTGTGGGGTGTAAATGGAAAGAGTTTGTAGATTCTAACCAAATCAAACATAACTTAGTATCCAAACACACTAAGTAAACATACTAAGTAGATTGAATGTGTCGCTCCTTTCTTACAAGTTGTAACAACCTTCCCCATACATCAACTGGATTTACAACAAATGAGCTGATGTTCAACTGTAAACAGGTAGACAAATGCAAAAAAACCTTTACCCAAGATACTGATACCAGAATTATCACTGGATGATAAAATATGACAAGCAGTAATCAACCTTGAAACCTTGGCCAAATATAGGAAGGGGATTTACGACAGGAAGCTGAAATGTACAACTCAGTTTTACATAGGATAAAAGGTGTTTCTTAGAACACATCCTAAATCCACAAAAATTGAAAAACTAAACCATAAGTGGCAGTTGCTATGCACCGGACTGTACACAATTAGCAAAATCCCCTACCCGGGAGCCTGCAGATTGACACACGTGAGCACGGGTAAAGACAACGGCCTTTACCCCCACAAAGACTTGAGAACGTTTATATATTGAAGAAGGGCTGTATACCCTTTAAGTTTTACACATGTATAATAATATTAAACTCAGGAAGCTGGAAAATCAAACTCCAGAATTTATTATGTTAGTTGATTCGGAAAATTTTTGTTTAGGTGTAAACGATAGGGTGACTGGATGTAACAAGGAAGAGTTTACTTTTATGTGTCTAGAGACAACGATATTTTAAACACAACACTTTGACTGGTGTGTAGCCCAGTTGTAAATGAATAAACAAACTTGTGAAATGCACAGTAGTGCACACTGCAATACACAACTTGCCACGACATTAGTGGTAACATAGCGACACAAGAAACAGTAAATGAATGCGTGCCAGACACATTTTAAAGGGGCGGTGCACCCAAAACAAACCAATCCTATGAGCTATGGCCTGCACTAGCATTTTTAAAGCCTAGTGTATAAACTGGAAATAGAATATTAATGTAGATTCTAGACTACATCTATGCCTGTCTGCACAATACACACAAACAGAGATAAGCTAAGGGATTAAATACACGGAAAGTGATCTTAAAGTACAAAATATTTACTAAAGTTAGGCTATTGTGTACATTATATCTATATATTTACAAACATGAGTATTGAAAGTACATGCACTAATTATAATTGAGGGACCAGAAAACTCTTACTGCAGGTAAACACACGAGTATAATATAAGTGGCAAGCTTAATAAGAGGTTGACCATGCCTATAATACACTTTATATTTCAGATTTATGAGGTAAGTAAATATAGTTGTAAGTTTATGATATGTATGAATGTGATACTGTGAAAATATATGTAGAAGAATACAGCTGCAGTACATTGCATATCACGATGCTGAACTAAGGACTACCAAATAATCAAGGGGTTGAAACCTAACTATTGAGTATCAACTACTCATGAAAGCATCAAACACCTGATTTACATTGAAATTTTTATACACATTTGTTACTTGTATAAACACTGTTTTACGCACATTGTACATGACATATAGTATTGATGATATAACTCTGTATATCTCAGCATATGAAATGGTTATCCTTTACACAATGAAATAACAAGTAAATATTGAGGTGCACTTTAAATACTGAATAAGTATTCAATACGATTGGTATCATTAGGTTTGCATTATGTTTATAAACAACAAACTATTTTGTTCTGGGGATCACTATTAAGTCTAATAACGAGATGTAACTGAGCACATAAATGACTTTCCACGAAATTCCCCCAACCCTGTAGAGTGTAGATCATTCCTGGAGAATGCTAGACAGGCGAGGCCATGTGTAGTTATTTAAGCAGTGCATAGAATCTGTTGTAGCAACTATTGTTTACTTTTTTAATTCTTTGAAATTGATAAATATGCTTCGACAAGAAGTTGCTTTGAATTGGAGTGAAACGTATGTCAGTTTATGCCAAAAGGAAAATCAAAACTATTGTTGTATGAACATTATGTAAAGAATGTAAAACCAAATGAGAGGAAAATGGAATTGAACATTGTAATGAAATTATAATTTAAGAAAATGTACTAAACAAAATGGCAATCAGACCATAATGTATATAAGTAGTGAAAATGGCATGTCCACAAATGAATAGGATAAGTTTATTCTTGTAGTTGTATTTTTTTGTTATGTGTATAGTATGTGGAAAGGACACTACAGAAATTTTGTGTACTGCAACGGTATGAAAGATGCTCAAAAACAAAGCAGAAAAACATACAAAACCTGCCTGCAAAGTGTTAAGTCTGAGTGTGAGTTATGTGTGTGTGTGCGTGATAAACTAGAAATGTCAATCCTTCTTGCAACATGAATTTTCTGCGCTCGACAATGTCGTAAAAACATGAATTTTCTGTTCTCAAGAATGTTGTAAAACAATTTTCTGTGCTTGACAATGTCATAGAAGCGGAAAGAAACTTACCTTGTCTGCAGATGATGGATGTACTGCTGGTGCCCCACTGAATAAGTGCAAGCAATGAGTTGAAATACATTTCTCAAACTGCTGATATAGAAATCAGTTGTCACTGCATCAAAGATTTCACAAAGAATCATGCTGCTGAACATGAGCTTCACAAATTTGTGCAGTGAAGACTGTGAACACATGGCATGGGCAACCTGACTTTGTATTAAACACATACAAGCAATCAGGGATGGTAACAGACCTTGAGCTGTGCACACATGCTCTGCAAGGTAAACACTAAGCAGATACTGAATGACAATAATGGGACTATGTGCTTACAGCAAGCACTTTGTTATGAAGGAAAACTTATGTGTGTATGTATTAAGGGAGCTGATATGTTTATATAAACTGGTAACCATACAGGATAACTACAATGGCTGAAAAATAAAGGCTATGCTCATACTGGCCAGGGTTATCAACCCATAAAAAGAGAAATAAGCTCAGACTCTGTGCACGTTTGTATGACATAAGTGCTCATTAGGGGCCAATTGTAATGTAACATATTATTATTTTTCTCTCTTCTTTTACCCCTCATTCTTTTCTTTTTTATAAAACAGTAAGTTAATTTTGTACCAGCGGTACTATTGGGTCACAAACAAAACAAGTAGAGATACGCTCTTCAATTTTTTAATCTCTGTTTTGTCTCTATACGTGATAGCAGGTGCACATATTATGAGTTATGCTGAGTTAATATTGTTAAAAAAGCTGTCTCTATAAGTGGTAGCGGGTGGATGTGTGATGAGTTCCACTGTGTTAATGTTGTTAAAAATGTGTACTCCAATTGTACATTAAAAGGTGTAATAGAAACTGATCGAGATAGAAAAGCTTATTTGTACATTCACCATGACCATACCCGACTGTTCATCATTCCATGACGTGCTGAGAATCCTGCATCAAGATGATTGAAGCAGACAAGAATAATTTATGTGAGCAGAAAAGGGGTGATAAAGAACCAGTATTGTCATACCAAGCTCTATGCACAATGGCAGTAACAAGAAAAAGAAGTACGTAAATTTAGGTGCTGAATATATTTAGTGAATATTGTGGGTCTGTTGATATTAATGCCAGTTAAAGTTCACTCAAGATATGTGTACCTTCCTTTTTCTTTCAATTAGTCTTTCAGAATTTCCCTTTTAATTATTTAAGCAGTAATTTTAATCAGTTTCCAATATATGTATGTCACATTTTAGTCCCCCTGCCACTATTCACCTGCTGATGATCAGAATTTCTCTCTCTGTTGACGCTTCAATCCTGATAGAAGTTACCATTATCTCATTTTCTGTAATTACTCCCATTGTGATTTCTTAATGTATTATTGTGGTACATACTTCTTTCTACTGCCCTATCTGGCCTGTCAACATATCGTAAAAATTTCTGATGACAATCATCAGGTCCATGTACTAAATTCCACTGCAGCCTTTCTGGTAATCTCCTTTTAAAGTGCATCAATCAAGGTCATTTTGTCAAATGGTTTATCAAGGTGTGTTAATTTTTTAAGGTGGTTTCTTTCAGAGTAACATCTCTATTCCTATAATTAGGACCATTCAAAGATTCACTTTTGATTCTCCCCTGTTCAGCTTCCCACCAAAATTTATTTAAAAAAACTTTTCTCAAAAACCAACCTTTTAGCCATCTTTTAGCAAATTTAATTTTTTGATTGTCATTCATGCCTGACACAAAACTCTCTCTACAGTGGTGCAGAAAATCCACTGCATGTAAATTGTCTTATGGAAAACTTTTGATAGGAGTGTCGGACCACACAATACCATTCTTTGCTCACAGATTTTTGTGAGTGTGATTTGTTGAACGGCTGAGATTTTTGATCTAAAACAGTTACATTAGTTTGTATATTGTCTTCAACATTTAAATTTTTTTGGTTTAAACTGCTGATGTTTTGTTCCATTTTTTCCACTATCGCCTTCTGCTCAATTCTGACATCAATAACATTCTTCAATTGTCTCGCTGACTCAACTATCAGCTCATTTTCCAAAACAATAATTTATTTTCCTGAAATATCAACTTTTTCATTCACACTTTTTAACCTCTCTCAGAAACAATTTTTTATCTCTGAAACTTGTATACTAAGTTGGTCTATTTGATATTGTACTTTGTCTAATTTACTATTGTTATCTGTCTTCATTTTCTCTATTTTTGCCAAATTTAACTGCAAAATATCAGTTTTTCTGTTTCTTTGCTGATTACGATTTCACTTGGCTCAGACATGTCCTGACTGAAACCTACAGCTTTCACTTCTACCTCACTCCTATCTTCGTCTTTATTTATTTTGTTAAAAAGCACATGAGTTCACAAACAAATTGACTTCACAAATTGTTTGTACTTATCTTTCCTTTTTGATGTCCCTGCTCGTAAGTGTAAAGTCATCTTTCATTCAGTCCTGTCCATCACTGTCAGTAGTACATAATCACTGTTGATATGATTTGCTTTGTTGGGCAGCCCTTGGTCTACTTTCTTCATGTCATCAGAAATTCATTCATACGTAAATTGTAAATGCAACAAAATACTTTCCTTTCTGCAATAGACAAAACCTCATTATTAGTCAGTTGATCCCAAATGGAACCGCCACTTGTAATCTCCCACTCCTTCCTTTGATGTTGACACTACTATTGTAGACAGCAAAGTCTTTTCAAAAAATACGAGAGGAGTAAGATTTGCAATAAACTTATTACTTATCTTCTTTCCTCATAGTTGGCTCCAGTTCTTCATGTCTGGCGATCTGATTCTTGAAGCTGAAATTTTCACATTTTAGGGTCTCATGTTCCAATTGACGAAAATAATATTGATGAATATATATATAAAATAGAAGGAAACATTCCACGTGGGAAAAATATATCTAAAAAGAAAGATGATGAGACTTACCAAACAAAAGTGCTGGCAGGTCGATAGACACAGAAACAAACGCAACCAAACACAAACATATTGTGTGTATGTTTGTGTTTGTTTGTGTTTCTATCGACCTGCCAGCGCTTTTGTTTGGTAAGTCCAGGGCCTCGCTGCGATGGAGCACTTCCTTTCACGCCAATCACCTGCCGCCCTACCTAAAACCTCTTTCCTCATTACCTTAGCCAGCTTCATCCTGACCCACAACTTCTTCACTTTTGAAGGCCAGACATACCAACAATTAAAGGGAACAGCCATGGGCACCAGGATGGCCCCCTCGTATGCCAACCTATTCATGGGTCGCTTAGAGGAAGCCTTCTTGGTTACCCAGGCCTGCCAACCCAAAGTTTGGTACAGATTTATTGATGACATTTTCATGATCTGGACTCACAGTGAAGAAGAACTCCAGAATTTCCTCTCCAACCTCAACTCCTTTGGTTCCATCAGATTCAACTGGTCCTACTCCAAATCCCATGCCACTTTCCTTGACGTTGACCTCCACCTGTCCAATGGCCAGCTTCACACGTCCGTCCACATCAAACCCACCAACAAGCAACAGTACCTCCATTTTGACAGCTGCCACCCATTCCACATCAAACGGTCCCTTCCCTACAGCCTAGGTCTTCGTGGCAAACGAATCTGCTCCAGTCCAGAATCATTGAACCATTACAACAACAACCTGATAACAGCTTTTGCATCCCGTAACTACCCTCCCAACCTGGTACAGAAGCAAATAACCCAGAGCTACTTCCTCATCTCCTCAAATCCGGAACCTTCCACAGAAGAACCCCAAAAGTGCCCCACTTGTGACAGGATACTTTCCGGGACTGGATCAGATTCTGAATGTGGCTCTCCAGCAGGGATACGACTTCCTCAAATCCTGCCCTGAAATGAGATCCATCCTTCATGAAATCCTCCCCACTCCACCAAGAGTGTCTTTCCGCCGTCCACCTAACCTTCGTAACCTCTTAGTTCATCCCTATGAAATCCCCAAACCACCTTCTCTACCCTCTGGCTCCTACCCCTGTAACCGCCCCCGGTGTAAAACCTGTCCCATGCACCCTCCCACCACCACCTATTCCAGTCCTGTAACCCAGAAGGTGTACACGATCAAAGGCAGAGCCACGTGTGAAAGCACCCACGTGATTTACCAACTGACCTGCCTACACTGTGAAGCGTTCTATGTGGGAATGACCAGCAACAAACTGTCCATTTGCATGAATGGACACAGGCAGACAGTGTTTGTTGGTAATGAGGATCACCCTGTGGCTAAACATGCCTTGGTGCATGGCCAGCACATCTTGGCACAGTGTTACACCGTCTGGGTTATCTGGATACTTCCCACTAACACCAACCTGTCAGAACTCCGGAGATGGGAACTTGCCCTTCAGCATATCCTCTCTTCTCGCTATCCGCCAGGCCTCAATCTCCGCTAATTTCTAATTTCAATTTGCCGCCGCTCATACCTCACCTGTCTTTCAACATCATCTTTGCCTCTGTACTTCCGCCCCAACTGACATCTCTGCCCAAACTCTTTGCCTTTACAAATGTCTGCTTGTGTCTGTGTATATGCGGATGGATATGTGTGTGTGTGCGAGTGTATACCTGTCCTTTGTTCCCCCTAAGGTAAGTCTTTCCGCTCCCGGGATTGGAATGACTCCTTACCCTCTCCCTTAAAACCCAAATCCTTTTGTCTTTCCCTCTTTCCTGACGAGTCAACCGTTGGTTGCGAAAGCTAGAATTTTGTGTGCATGTTTGTGTTTGTTTGTGTGTCTATCGACCTGCCAGCGCTTTTTGTTTGGTAAGTCTCATCATATTTCTTTATATATATATATATATATGGTTATAATAGAAGGAAACATTCCACGAAGGAAAAATATACCTAAAAGCAAAGATGATGTGACTTACCAAATGAAAGTGCTGGCAGGTCGACAGACACACAAACGAACACAAACATACACACAAAATTCAAGCTTTCGCAACAAACTGTTGCCTCATCAGGAAAGAGGGAAGGAGAGGGAAAGACGAAAGGATGTGGGTTTTAAGGGAGAGGGTAAGGAGTCATTCCAGTCCCGGGAGCGGAAAGACTTACCTTAGGGGGAAAAAAGGACGGGTATACACTCGCACACACAAACATATCCATCCACACATATACAGACACAAGCAGACATATTTAAAGACAAAGAGTTTGGGCAGAGATGTCAGTCGAGGCAGAAGTGCAGAGGCAAAGATGTTGATGAATGACAGGTGAGGTATGAGTGGCGGAAATTTGAAATTAGCGGAGATTGAGGCCTGGTGGATAACGGGAAGAGAGGATATATTGAAGAGCAAGTTCCCATCTCCGGAGTTCGGAGAGGTTGGTGTTAGTAGGAAGTATCCAGATAACCCGGACGGTGTAACACTGCGCCAAGATGTGCTGGTCGTGCACCAAGGCATGTTTAGCCACAGGGTGATCCTCATTACCAACAAACACTGTCTGCCTGTGTCCATTCATGCAAATGGACAGTTTGTTGCTGGTCATTCCCACATAGAATGCATCACAGTGTAGGCAGGTCAGTTGGTAGATCACGTGGGTGCTTTCACACGTGGCTCTGCCTTTGATCGTGTACACCTTCCGGGTTACAGGACTGGAGTAGGTGGTGGTGGGAGGGTGCATGGGACAGGTTTTACACCGGGGGCGGTTACAAGGGTAGGAGCCAGAGGGTAGGGAAGGTGGTTTGGGGATTTCATAGGGATGAACTAAGAGGTTACGAAGGTTAGGTGGACGGCGGAAAGACACTCTTGGTGGAGTGGGGAGGATTTCATGAAGGATGGATCTCATTTCAGGGCAGGATTTGAGGAAGTCGTATCCCTGCTGGAGAGCCACATTCAGAATCTGATCCAGTCCCGGAAAGTATCCTGTCACAAGTGGGGCACTTTTGTGGTTCTTCTGTGAGAGGTTCTGGGTTTGAGAGGATGAGGAAATGGCTCTGGTTATTTGCTTCTGTACCAGGTCGGGAGGGTAGTTCCGGGATGCGAAAGCTATTGTCAGGTTGTTGGTGTAATGCTTCAGGGATTCCGGACTGGAGCAGATTCGTTTGCCACGAAGACCTAGGCTGTAGGGAAGGGACCGTTTGATGTGTAATGGGTGGCAGCTGTCGTGATGGAGGTACTGTTGCTTGTTGGTGGGTTTGATGTGGACGGACGTGTGAAGCTGGCCATTGGACAGGTGAAGGTCAACATCAAGGAAAGTGGCATGGAATTTGGAGTAGGACCAGGTGAATCTGATGGAACCAAAGGAGTTGAGGTTAGAGAGGAAATTCTGGAGTTCTTCTTCACTGTGAGTCCAGATAATGAAGATGTCATCAATAAATCTGTACCAAACTTTGGGTTGGCAGGCCTGGGTAACCAAGAAGGCTTCCTCTAAGCGACCCATGAATAGGTTGGCGTACGAGGGGGCCGTCCTGGTACCCATGGCTGTTCCCTTTAATTGTTGGTATGTCTGGTTTTCAAAAGTGAAGAAGTTGTGGGTCAGGATGAAGCTGGCTAAGGTAATGAGGAAAGATGTTTTAGGTAGGGTGGCAGGTGATCGGCGTGAAAGGAAGTGCTCCATCCCAGCGAGGCCCTGGACGTGCAGAATATTTGTGTATAAGGAAGTGGCATCAATGGTTACAAGGATGGTTTCTGGGGGTAACGGATTGGGTAAGGATTCCAGGCATTCGAGAAAGTGGTTGGTGTCTTTGATGAAGGATGGGAGACTGCATGTAATGGGTTGAAGGTGTTGATCTACGTAGGCCGAGATACGTTCTGTGGGGGCTTGGTAACCAGCTACAATGGGGCGGCCGGGATGATTAGGTTTGTGAATTTTAGGAAGAAGGTAGAAGGTAGGGGTGCGGGGTGTCGGTTGGGTCAGGAGATTGATGGAGTCAGGTGAAAGGTTTTGTAGGGGGCCTAAGGTTCTGAGGATTCCTTGAAGCTCTGCCTGGACATCAGGAATGGGATTACCTTAGCAAACTTTGTATGTGGTGTTGTCTGAAAGCTGACGCAGTCCCTCAGCCACATACTCCCGACGATCAAGTACCACGGTCGTGGAACCCTTGTCTGCCGGAAGAATGACGATGGACCGGTCAGCCTTCAGATCACGGATAGCCTGGGCTTCAGCAGTGGTGATGTTGGGAGTAGGATTAAGGTTTTTTAAGAAGGATTGAGAGGCAAGGCTGGAAGTCAGAAATTCCTGGAAGGTTTGGAGAGGGTGATTTTGAGGAAGAGGAGGTGGGTCCCGCTGTGACGGAGGACGGAACTGTTCCAGGCAGGGTTCAATTTGGATAGTGTCTTGGGGAGTTGGATCATTAGGGGTAGGATTAGGATCATTTTTCTTCGTGGCAAAGTGATACTTCCAGCAGAGAGTACGAGTGTAGGACAGTAAATCTTTGACGAGGGCTGTTTGGTTGAATCTGGGAGTGGGGCTGAAGGTGAGGCCTTTGGATAGGACAGAGGTTTCGGACTGGGAGAGAGGTTTGGAGGAAAGGTTAACTACTGAATTGGGGTGTTGTGGTTCTTCTTTCAGGAGTGCTAGTTCTGCAAGGTTCGCAGGAGAGCTTCTGTAAAGTTTGGAAGGTAGGAGACGAGGTACTGGCAGAAGTAAAGCTGTGAGTACCGGGCGTGAGTCGTGCTTCGGTAGCTCAGTTGGTAGAGCACTTGCCCGCGAAAGGCAAAGGTCCCGAGTTCGAGTCTCGGTCGGGCACACAGTTTTAATCTGCCAGGAAGTTTCATATCAGCGCACACTCCGCTGCAGAGTGAAAATCTCATTCTGGAAGGATATCATGTTTGGCAGCATGTTCAGCAACAGGGTGGTCCACTTATTTTTTGGCCACAGTTTGTTAGTGGCTGTTCATGTGGGCAGACAGCTTGTTGGTTGTCATGCCTACATAGAATGCAGCACAGTGGTTGCAGCTTAGCTTATAGACCACATGACTGATTTCACAGGTAGCCCTGCCTTTGGTGGGATACGTGATGTTAGTGACTGGATTGGAGTAGGTGGTGGTTGGAGGATGTATGGGACAGGTTTTGCATCTAGGTCTATTACAGGGGAATGAGCGATGAGGTAAGGGATTATGAGCAGGGGTTGTGTAAGGAGGATGAGTATATTGTGTAGGTTCGGAGGACAGCGGAATACCATGTGGGAGGGGTGGGAAGAATAGTGGACATGACATTTGTCATTTCAGGGCAAGGCGAGAGGTAATCAAAACCCTGGTGGAGAATATAATTCAGTTGCTCCTGTCCAGGGTGGTACTGATTTATGAGGGGAATGCTCCTCTGTTGCTGGATGGTGGGACCTTAGGATGTGGTGGGAGACTGGAAACATAAGGCACGGGAGATTTGTTTTTGTACAAGATTGGGAGGATAATTACAGTCAGTGAAGGCTTCAGTGAAGACCGTCAGTATATTTTGAGAGGGACTGCTCGTCACAGCTGATGTGATGACAGTGGGTGGCTAGGCTGTATGGAAGGGATTTCTTAGTATGGAATGGGTGGTGGCAGTTGAAGTGGAGGTGTTGCTGGTGGTTAGTATGTTTGATATGGACAGTGGTATTGATGTATCCATCTTTGAGATGGAGGTCAACATCTAAGAAGGTTGCTTGTTAGGTTGAGCAGGACCAGGTGAAGCAAGTGGGAGAGAATTTATTGAGGTCCTGGAGGAATGTGGATAGGCTGTCCTCACCTTCAATCCAGATAGCAAAGATGTCATCAATGAATTTGAACGAGGCGAGGGGTTTAGAATTCTGGATTTTTTGGAAGGAGGAATCCTGTGCCAACCTATTCAAGAGCCATCTAGAGGAATCCTCCAGATTAGATGGTTGGCCGGTGAGAGGTGGGGAGGGGGGAGGGAGGGGGGTCAAATAGTGGAATGTCGGCTGTGTAGTTCTGGAGTGGGAATAGGGAAGCGGCTGGATGGGTGAGGACAGTGACTAATGAAGGTTGAGGCCAGGAGGGTTACGGGAACATAGGCTGTATTGCAGGGAAAGTTCCCACCTGCACAATTCAGAAAAGCTGGTGTTGGTGGGAAGGGTCCACCAGTCTCTGGACTGAAGACCGTAGCGACAACAACAACATGACATGATATCCTAATATCTAAATTTGAACTATATGGTGTCAAGGACAATGAACTATCATTAACTAATTGTATCTGTTATATCAAAAACAAGTTACCATGGTAAATAATTATAGGTCAAATGCCCTATCTTTTACTACAGGAGTGCAACAAGGTTCTGTCCTGAGCTCTTTTCTTCTTCTAATGTATGTGAATGATCTGCCTAGTTCTTTGTTCTACAAGGCAATACCATATGTTGTTGTTGTTGTGGTCTTCAGTCCTGAGACTGGTTTGATGCAGCTCTCCATGCTACTCTATCCTGTGCAAGCTTCTTCATCTCCCAGTACCTACTGCAGCCTACATCCTTCCAAAGCTGCTTAGTGTATTCATCTCTTGGTCTCCCCCTACGGTTTTTACCCTCCACGCTGCCCTCCAATACTAAGTTGGTGATCCCTTGATGCCTCAGAACATGTCCTACCAACCGATCCCTTCTTTTGGTCAAGTTGTGCCACAAACTTCTCTTCTCCCCAATCCTATTCAATACTTCCTCATTAGTTATGTGATCTACCCATCTAATCTTCAGCATTCTTCTGTAGCACCACATTTCGAAAGCTTCTATTCTCTTCTTGTCCAGACTATTTACCGTCCATGTTTCACTTCCATACATGGCTATACTCCACACAAATACTTTCAGAAATGACTTCCTGACACTTAAATCTATACTCGATGTTAACAAATTTCTCTTCTTCAGAAACGCTTTCCTTGCCATAGCCAGTCTACATTTTATATCCTCTCTACTTCGACCATCATCATATACTGCAATACCATATACTGCTGATATAATCTTTACAATAAATGATCCCAATGTAAATAAAATGAAAATGGAACAATGATTATGGTCAATATGTTTGCACAGTGGCTACACATAATACGCTAATACTAAATAAAAGCAAAATTTAAACTATGTACTTCTTTCTCCATAAACTGAATGAAAAGGTAAATGGGTGAGAATCTGTGAAGCTATCAGGATTTCATTTGGACCCACAACTTAAATGAGATGCACACATGGAGCAGTTGTGCATTGAACTATCACAACTGATTTACTTATTATCCAAATGAAAGCCCTGTGGTAGTATGGAACAGCTTTTGTTTTCATATAACAGGGTGTATACGACCTGGGAGATCCGGGAAAAACCCGGGAATTTTTTCATCCGGGAGAAAACTGGGAAAAACCAAGAAATTTTTTAGAATTCTGGACATTTTTCATTGTTGTAGTTTTCAGTTAAATTTTTGTAATTTTGACTCCTGTATCCCACTACTGCAGAATAATACTGCAGCATTAAAACATGAATGAGAGAAAAAAAACGAAAATAAAACTTAAACTGCAAACGAAATGCACCATATAAAATAACAAAGTGTGCATACAACTGTCTGTCAACAGCAAAATGTGCCAAAGGCTTTAGGAATGCAATGCTTCATTACAACAAATTTATTCAAACATTTTGTTCTACTATCTTCGGTCTCGTGCATGAGAAACTGGAGCATATGAATGACATGTGGAACTATTTCCTAACATAAAGCTTTTGATTGTATTAGGCCAAATAGGTATTTCATATAGGTACTTCATGAATTATATTGCACTATAAAAATGATCATTATTCCCAAAACAGTCTCACTTATTTGGTGTGTGTTACAATTGCTGCAATATTAGAAAGGCCTGTTTTGTTGTAACCAGCACATGGTGACAAAATAGACGTAATCGGATCGAGAAACCATACCAGTTTTGGGTACTATTTATGTGAACAGCTTTTTCAGTATTAGACGACGACATTTCGATTTTTCACGTAGCAAAAAGTTTGACGAGCTTTTATGAGGTAATAGCTCTTTTGCAGAAAGGAAAGCACATAATGTAAAGTGGTAGCAAGATCAGAGAGAAAAATCGCTAGTACCTAAGTATTGAAGAAATGTGTACTGTCTTGCCTGTCTCTTATCTTTACTGGTTTTAGATGCCCTATATTTAATTTTATGTCACACAGAAGAGCAGGCTATTAGCTGATAGGCAATAAAGAGTCCAGATTTACTGAAGAGCTCATGTTTTTAACCAAAACTAATCTCATCGAGTATTAATTGTGATTTTTTAATTTTTTTTATTTTTTAGAGGGGCAGGATGTCAAAACGGCCAACTGGGAGCAGGAGAGTCACTACAAGACATTTTAATTTCCACTGTCCTGAAATAGTTAAATGGCATCCATTGCAAAATATACATGTTTGAGTTCTACAGAGCGAAATACAGTGACATACGGTATAAGAATGTTGCTTGAAGAGGCATGGCACTGCACTTCGGCACACTTAAGACCAAATAGCATGTCTTGCATTTCCTCGAAGATACATATTTTATGTATCAGACTCTTCAGAAAGATGTGCCTACAAAATGAACTTTGGAAAGTCTTTCTTTTCTTTTTTTATCTTTTGGCATTCTGATACGCAGAGTAGTCTGAGTTAGGGTGGGGAAGTGGGTAGTCTCCACGTGACCCGTGTTTACATTTAGTGATTTTTCTGTTTCCTCTTCATTTACTGCTCTCACGTCAAATGAAAACAAGACGGATTTCTGTGGCTGGAAGCTATCAAGTGAATTAAAATACATTCACATAATTATGGAAGGTTAAAATATGTTACTAGTTTCAGATTTTATTTTATTTCCACCTTTCTGACAGTCAAGCATTAATCACCTTGCAGAACAATAAAGTTATTTTTGTCGGTTTGCTAAAGAAATTTGGCTTTTATTAAGCTTTCCTGCTGAGGCAGTAAATTTATTTGAAATAAAGTGTTTAATTCCACACTGTTGGCTAGTTTCACTGTTCGCTGCATTTCAAGTGCATGTTTTCATTTTCTAGCACATATGGCATTATGTCATAGTAAAGAACCAAACATGAGATAATACAGTACTGGTACTCCAAGAAAATTTACATCCCAAAAACCACACCTAAAAGCATAATATCAGATCGAGTCCTATGTCATTGGGAACCAGGACATACTAATGTGCACTTTAAGGTGATCTATGGATTTTAGAATGGTTCCTAAATCCAACGCTCTTGGAGTATCCTCTGATGTTTTGTTTCTTTTATGACATAATGTAAGCAAGATCTTTTAATGTTTTACATGTACGAACATATGGGCTTCCTGCGTCACAGTAGCTGCACAAGCACAGTGACACCTCTTATCTGGCACTCTCTGGCAACTGCTGAAATGAATCTAACAGGTCGCGGGAAGATATTGCGAATTGTGGTTCAAAAACTGTTATTTTCAAAGTAAATTTCCTTTTATACAAGATGAACTAACTATGTGTGAGAGTGTACAATGAATTTCTTAGGTCACAGAGCATTTACTCTCATTTAAAAATCAACTCTTTGGTGATGAGCCATTTAGAAGAATTTCGAGCCCACAAGATGAGAGATTTATGTTCAAATGGCTCTGAGCACTATGGGACTTAACATCTGAGGTCATCAGTTCCCTAGACTTATAAATCCTTAAACCTAACTAACATAAGGACAGAACACACATCCATGCCCGAGGCAGGACTCTAACCTGCGACCGTAGCAGCAGCGTGGTTCCGGATTGAACCTAGAACCGTTCGGTCACAATGGTCAGCCAGAGATTTATGTTGGTAGTAAAAATTTTTCTGGCGTATTTGTGTGATGTATCTTAAAGTGTAACATGCGCTAAACAGATCAATATTATATGTCAAAGCTTAGCTTCTCTTGTAGCTTATTAATCTTCGAGACAAATATTATATGCAAAAGCTTTGCTTTTCTTGTAGCAACACTATATATATTAACTTAAACCATTAACTTTTCCTGTTGGTGGAATTAGAATTTATACTTTCGTAATATGAAAGTTTGCAGCGTACATGTTGCTGCAGATCAAAGTTCTTTCCAAAACATGTTTTTCTCTCCAGAGTTTCGTTTTCTAAAGTGCCAAGAAATTCTACGCTGCTGTATAAAACCGTATCCATTCAAAGGATTGATAAGTTTTACTGTTCCAACGGAATGAATACTGTCATTTAACATGGAATAAGTGTATTTTCACCCAGTAGAAAATGTATTTTTAACTGGGAGATCTGGGAAAAATCCTGGAATTTTTTTTCCTTGTCTGTATATACACCCTGTGTAATGCTTTCTTCCACTCTTGTGTGCCCACGAAATATTTCCATAAGTTAACTTATGGAAAATTTCATGGCCACAGTTCTTCTTGTGTGAAAACAGTGTTTATCTCAGGAGGGGCAGGGGAGGAAGAAAATACACTGAGAATAATTATAAGCATTCTAGTGAGTCCTGCTGGTCACATTGCAGAGAACTAAAAGTACTAACTATATTTTCCTTCTATGTTAAAGTGCCTCTCCTTTCAAAGAAAAAGCAGGCAGATACACTAACTTACAAAAGTTCTAGCCACAGTTATGAAACAAGAAACAGAAATAATATTGATTTAGAATATACTAATTAAGTGCCAAAATAGTTTTAAATGTACTGGCATAACACTGTATAATAGACTACCTCTGGCAGTGAGAGGTAGTTACAAAACCTTTTAGTCAAAAGCTGTGTTTATGAGGTAAGAATTCTATAATATTATGGTATTCTAAAACTAACATTTAATTTTTAATCTAAATCTAATATGTAATATTAAGGTAAAATCTTATTATTGTATACATTCATAAGTGCAGTTATCAAAACTCATATAATGTACATGATCAGTTGTTGAGAATAAATATTAATATGAATACCTAGTGGATCTGAGACACTTACTTTGTCCAGCTGATTTCTAATATGAACTTCTATATGAATAGATTAAAAAAAAAGTTTACAATTGTTCATTTGGGAAACAATATTGTGGTCATTAATACATGTTGATAAATTTGTCTTGGATGTCTTTGAAAATTATTGAATTTGTTTGTTGCAGATTTGTTGGACCATTCCTACCAACTGTGCAAAAGTGGGAAAAGGATTTAAGCACAGTTAGTGATGTTATGGATGAATGGTTCCTAGTGCAGAGAAAATGGTTATACTTGGAAGGGATATTTGTTGGTGGTGACATTCGTACTCAGCTCCCAGAAGAAGCACGAAAATTTGATGAGATTGACAAGACCTTTCGCAAGGTACCAAGTTTGTACACTGGTCTACTTAATAGCTGGCATATCCACCTTTTTTACTGATAACAGTGGTGATGATGTGTCAAAGCATGGAAGCAGTGAGGCCTTAGTAGGTTACTGGAGGGAGTTGTCATCACATCTGCACATGCAAATCACCTAATTCCCATAAATTCCAAGGAGGTGATCCAACAGCTCTGATGCCGTGTATCATGACATCCCAAATGCGTTCGATCTGGTTGAGATCTGATGAGTTGGGGGCTAGCACATGAATTAGAATTTGCCACTGTGTTCCTTGAACCACTCCATCACATTCCTGGCCTTGTGACATGGCACTTTATCTTACTGAAAACTGCCATTACTATTGGGAAACATGATTGTTATGTGGTCTTCAACTGGTGTATGATACTACTTGGCTGTCATGGTGTCTTTCACGAGCTCCACTGGACCTATGGATGCCCACATGAATGTTCCCCAGAGCATAATGGAGCTGCCACCCACTTGTCTACAGGTGTCAAGGAGCTGTTCCCCTGGATGTCAACAGATTCACACCTTCCCATCAATGTGATATGATTCATCAGCCCATGCAATGCTCCGCCACTGTGCTAGTGCCTGGTTCCAATGGTCACATGCCTATTTCAGTTGTAGTTGCCAATGTCATGGTATTAACATTGCACATGTATGGTTTGTCTACATGCCCATTGTTAGGAGCGTTTGGTGCACTGTGTGTTCAGACACATTTGTACTCTGTTCAGCATTAAAGTCTGTTGTTAGTTCCATCACAGTTCGCTACCTGTCCTGTTTTACCAGTCTGGCCAGCCTATGACATCTGACATCTGTAATGAGGGGTGGCCCCCCACCCCCATGATGTTTTAATGTGGTTTTGCCACATGTTGAAGACGCTCGTCACAACCCTCCTCAAACACCTGATAAGTCATGCAGTTTCAGAAATGCTCATGCAAGCACCTGTTGTATCATAATCTGCCCTCAGTCAAATTAAGATAAATTACACACCTTCCCCATTCTGCACATGGACAGCATGCTCACTTATACTGCATGCACCATGTGTATGTCTGACTAGCAGTCTTTCCTTGCCAGGTGATGCTGCTATCATCTGAACAGGTTTATATTGATAGCAGGTTTGTTTTCATAATGTTCTGGCTGATCAGTATATACAATGTCATACAATGATGATGATAATGAGTCTCTTTTTCATGTTTGATCTTTACTTTGTGCTACTCGCAGTTTGTTTCCTTTTCACAAGAAAATAAATTTTGTGTAATTTAGGCTCAATATGAAATAGGGAAAGCATGCCCCCTCAGCTCTATATTTAGCATAAAATTCTTATTCATTTTTCATATTAAAAACATTGTTAAGAATTAGCTGATTACCCAGTAACTTTATTACTTTCAACTTCAACTTAATGTATTAACTTTAATAACACAATCTACAGAGCTACTAGGTACAGCATTTGTGAAGCAGTATGACAAGAACATTGTTTCCTTTTAAAAGTTTCTATTTGTTGAGATAGTCTCTTTTTATGTTATGGGTACATAGGCGATACTCAGATACAATCTGAATCACACTCTGCTTTTGTATCCCATTTTTTTGAAAATAATTTTTGGAGTACTCCAAGAATATGACATCTCTCTTGACCAGATAGTTTAAAGCTTTCAGTTCGATAATTGAGTTGAGAGCATTATTGAACTCTTCATTTTCATACCACTATGAAGAATCTATCACAAGGAATTTATACTGAAATCAGATATGATATGAAGATATTATTATTTTATTTGAAACAAATTTTTCAATCCAATTAATGGTAACATTTGTGATTTCTGCTTATCCTCTTAATATTTTCATTTGATGCTTTGTGTCATGATTCAATTGACTGATTATTCTCATTTTTTACTCAGAAGACTAGTTAGAATCACACGAGGCTAATGCAACAGAACAGGAGACAGGCAACATAAATATTTTTTCAGTATTTATAGAGCAGTATGAAGGATATTGCAATCAGAGGACTGATGTTTATAAAGTTTTGAAAGAATACTATAATCAAACAACAGTGCCTTGACTTTAGAAGGACCACAAGCCATGCTTCAGCATACACAGTGATAAGGAAAATACAATAAACTTCATTTTCTTCTTATAGTTATAATTTAAATGCAGTATGAAACATGATGAATTTCAAATAATAAATAGCTCTCACCACCCTTTTTGAATGATGGATAGAACCTGGAGAACAGAAAGATGTGTGTCTGCATTTACATACTCAATGAGATGGTGATTCAACAAGAAAGACTGCAGTTAATTGTAAAACTTAATATAAAGGTATTTACACTATCTCAATAGAATTATGAGTTCATGATATCAACTAGATTTAAGTGTTTCTTGGTCTTACTGTGCTGAATATGTCTTTCTCTAATATGTCTTTCTCCAATAGTTTTAAATCAAAATAAGCACACCACTAAAAGTGCTTGTACTTGATGCTGTTGTGACAAAAAGTAATGCTTGTGTCCTTTAGTGCAGTGAGGTGGATGAACACTCTAGAAAATATCATACACTACAGAATGATTAAAAAATAAATGTATTTATTTACAGAATATCAATATATTCAGTATAAAGCATACATGCCCTCGTGTCCAGCAGTGTCTCTGCAGCCCCCCCCCCCCTTTCCCTCCCTGCCTCCCTCCCTCTCCCGCCCTCTCTCTCTCTCTCTCTCTCTCTCTCTCTCTCTCTCTCTGTTCCACGAGTACTGTTTACAATATTCATTAGTACTGTAGTTGCAGCACCAATAGCATTGTGGTTGGTTTGTAAAGTTCTCACTATCTTTGTGCTAGGTTTGTAAGATCCCGCTGTTGTCTTGTAGTGTGGTAAGATTTCATTGCACTGTCATCCATGTACTCGACATGATGTGGGAGTAGTCTTGTGATAACCTGAAGATAATCTGAGGCAAAGCTTTGAGTACAGCGGTATAGAAAGATGCACAGACCAATCACAATTGCAGGTAGTAGGTGATGCAAATTTTCTGTCCTCCAGTGGCATGTGTAGTGCCACCTAGTGATGACTGGCAAGCCATCTATAGTAGCAGTTTGCAGTGGCTGTTATTTTGGAGACATATGAGTGGCACGTGATGTGATGTGTGCAGCCCATGTTCATCCCCCCAAAAATTGCACCAAGTCATTGCAAAGTATGAGTGCAGGCGATGATGTGGAAGGGAGGAGACTACACCTGACAGCCAGAATTATGTGCTTCAGTCAGTATTGCTTACTGAACTTGTGCTTTCACAAATTTGCTTACGCTCACTAACCAATTGTTGCTTTGTTTACTCTGAAACTGAATAAGTGCAGTGAGCATTTGGTCTCCTGAAGTTGCCATTGCCTACGAAATTTAAATCACTTTTTGAGTAGATAAAAAAATTAGGAATGATATAATAATAATGCAAAAGTGAAGTGATTTAGTCACTTTCCTCACCTGGCTCTTTATAGAAAAGGAAATTTTAGTTATATCTGCTGACACTGAAAGAACTCTTGATTAGTTCAGTGTGCAGAGATGCTGAATCTTCTTCCCTGAATCCCAAGTAGTCACATATTGCCAACTCTTTGCCTGAAATGTCCGTCATGTCCTTTGGTGTAACTAATTGGTGAACACTCTAGAACACATAAAACACTCTAGAATGATTAAAATATAAATGTATTTATTTACAATATATTCAGATATTCAGAATAAAGCATACATAACTTTGTATCCCAGAGCACTCAGCCTCCACAAGTACTGGTTTACAATTTTCACTAGCTGTCAGAGTAGTAGTGTTGTGCTAGGTTTTTAAAGTCCTCATTGACATTATGCTACATGTGTAAGGTCTGACTGGTGTGGAACTATGTTCATGAAGCCTTACTGCATTCTTATCCATATGCTTCGCATAATCTGAGAGTCATCTGACGATAATTTGAGTCGGAGATCTGCGTGCAGTGGCTTAAAAAGATGTCCAGACCAATCACAATTGCGGACAGTGAGGTAATAAAAATTTGGCATCCTTTGGTGGCATATGCAGGGACATAGGTTGCAGTAGGTACTTGGAGAAGAAGAGAATTGCTCAGGATAGAGTATCATGGAGAGCTGCGTCAAGACCACAACAACAACAACTACTACTACTGCTACTACTACTACTACTACTACTACTACTTTAGCAACTATAACATCAAATTAATTTTTCTAGCAACTGTAACACATAAACTTCTAGTTGATTCCTGATCAATTCTAAAATGCTACAGCGAATAGAACAATCACCGGTGGCGACACCTACAACATGCTGACATGAGGAAAGTTTCCAACCGATTTCACATATACAAACAGCAGTTGACCGGCGTTGCCTGGTGAATTGTTGTTGTGATGCCTCGTGTAATGAGTAGAAATGCATACCATCATGTTTCCGACTTTGATAAAGGTGGGATTGTAGCCTGTCGCGATTGCGGTTTATCGTATCATGACATTGCTGCTCGCATTGGTCGAGATCCTATGACTGTTAGCAGAATATGGAATCGGTGGGTGAACCTTGTGTGAATGCTCTGAAAAGCTAATCATTTGCATATCACAGCATCTTCTTCCTGTCAGTTAAATTTCATGTCTGTAGCACGTCATCTTCGTGGTGTAGCAATTTTAATGGCCAGTAGTGTATTTGTACGGAGTGTAGCTATGTATAGAAGTGAAAAATGGATGGTAAACAGTTTGTGGTGCTACAGAAGAGTGTTAACAATTATATGGCTTGGTCACATAACTAATGAGGGGGTACTGAATAGAACTGGGGAAAAGAGAAATTTGTATTACAACCTGACTAAAAGAAGGGACACATTGATAGAACACATTCTCAGGCATCAAGGGATCACCAATTTATTAGTGGAGGGAAGTGTGGGGGTTAAAAATTGGGATGAAGGTTGCAGTAGTTACTTGGAGATGAAGAGAATTGCTCAGAATAGAGCATCATGGAGAGCTGCATCAAGACAACAACAACAACAACAACAACTGCTACTACTACTACTACTACTACTTTAGCAACTATAACATCAAATTAATTTTTCTAACAACTGTGACAGATAAATGTCTAGTTTATTCCTTAACAGTTATAAAATGCTATAGTGAATAGAACAATCATTCAGTAATGCTCATACTGTGTCATCTTCCTATGAAAAGCATCTGCACAGATATCTCTCCATATACTAGCCTGAATTGGAAGTACATCTTCCCATCAGTCCAATAACCTTCGAACCATGTATGTTGCACTGTCTGTGGGAATGAGCTAAAATATATATTTTCATTAGTATTTTATGTCATTGGCCACCTGATAGGAACAAAAATGCTGTCCATTTGCTTTTCAACAACATAACATAAAGTCCGTTGTGGTCCATTGCAATGCTAGTTGTAGGTTTAAACATTCTGGGCTGTGGCAGTATAGGAAAGTTCTAGTGTAGATATTGTTCAATAAGATTTGTGTTATTTGTTTTGGATAATACATTGGGTATTCTCTCAGGAACTTGTTGAGTCACACCTTATTCTTTTGAGTAACAACAGTTTGGCTGCCCCAAGGATTAAACAGCGCAGTAAAATTACGTATTACATTCAACAGAGAACTCTGTTTCTTGAGCAGTTCTGGGTACTTTCAGACTCAATAAATTACTTATGTGAGATTCCCCCCCCCCCTCTCCGTGTACAAAACTGCTGGAGAACCCCCCTTATCTGCTCAAGAAGATACTTTATACTGTGACCACGTCTAGTCAAGAGCATAAGTTGTCCTAAGATCCTTAAAACGTGAGTCTACTCATAATGTTACTAACAACAATATGGAAAGGATGGTTTGCTACTTACCACATAGAGGAAGCATGGAGTTTCAGACAGCAACAATAAAAAAAAGATGGCTAAAATAATAAGCTTTCACACACAATCACACAAGCACAACTTACACAGACATAGCCACCATGTCTGGGCACTAGAATACAAATGTGTCTGTATCAGATGTGAACTGGTATCCATTGGTATGGCTGGGATGTAGTATTGGGTGGAGAGTGAGGAAACAGCAGGGCACGGCTGAGGAAGAGTCTCTGCTGCCTATGGGAGCATGCAGAGACATGGTGGGAATGGGATTCAGCTACTAGGTGCAGTGTCAGCTGGCTGTGCTAGAGTGAGGGGGGGGGGGGGGGGGGGAAGTGTGGAGGGTAAAGAGATGGGGAGAGTAGAGGAGAGAAGTACAGAACAGGAAAATTCAAATAGGATTGTTAGCGGGATAGAGGGTGTATGTGGTGCTGGAGTGGGAGAAAGAAGATAGGTGGATGGGGGACAGGGACTAGTAAAGGTTGAGGCCAGGGGCATTATGGGATGAAGGATATGTTGTAGGAACAGTTCTCACCTGCAAAATTCAGAAAAGCTAGTGTTGGTGTTAATAATCCAGATAGTGCAGGCTGTGAAGCATCCACTAAAGTTAAGCACATCACATTCAGCAGCATGTTCAGCAACTGGGTGGTCTAGCTGTTTCTTGGCCCAGTTACCAACGGGTATTTGTACAGACAGACAGTTTGTTAGTCAGGCCTATGTAGAAAGTGTTATAGGGGTTGCAGCTTAGTTTGTAGATCACGTGGTTGCTTCCACAGGTAGCTCAGCCTTCGATGTAGTATGAGATGCCTGTGACAGAACTGAGTAGGTGACGGTGCGAGGATGTATAGGATAGGTTTTGCATCTAGGTCTATTGCAGGGATATGAGTTGTGAGGCAGAGGGTTGGGAGTGGGAGTGGAATATTGAAGGACAAGGATATTGCATAGGTTTGGTGGGCAGCAGAATACTGATGTGAGAGGGGATGGGGAGGGGGGGGGGTGAGGATAGTCAGTAAGATATTCCTTATTTCAGGGCATGACTAGTGGTAGGCAAAACCCTGGTTCAGCCCTGGACGGTACTGAGTTACAAAAGGCGTGCTCCTTTGTGATTGGACAATGGATATGTGGAAGGTGGTGTGTGACTTGAGAGACAAGAAATGAAGGTCTGTTTCTGGACAAAGTTGGGGTGGTAATTCCAATCTGTGAAGGCCTCAGGGAGACCCTTGGCATATTTGGAGACAGACAGCTCATCACTACAGGTGCAATGAACACAGATGGATAGACTGTATGGAATGGGTGATGGCTGTTGAAATTAGTAGTTAGTCATAGGCAGGTTTAATGCGGATGATGTAATGATGTAACCATCCTTGAAGTGGAGATCAAGTTCTAGGAAGCTGACTTGTTGTGTTGAGGAGTACCAGCTGTAGCGAATGAGAGGGGCTCTGGAGAAATGTGTATGTGTCCCCACCCTTGGTTCAAATCATGAAGACGTCATCAATGAATCTGAACCAGGTTATGGGTTTGAGATTCAGGGTGGTTAGGAAGGGTCCTTCTTGTTGGCCCATTGCCATAAGGTGGTGCCATGTGTCTGCCCATTGCTGTACTACAGGTCTGTCTCTAGGTGATGCCTCCAAAGACCTGAGTCAGTTCACTCCTCCATCCAACTCTGATTACCATCACTGCCCCCACATCACCCCCTGTTAACTTTTCAGAATTTCTTAACCTCAAAATTTGCCTCACCATCATTCCTCAAATCCCTCAGCGTGGGAACTACCTTAACATTTGCAGAAAGAACTGCTATCAGTCACCTAAAAACTGATTCCAACCTCTAATCTTAACCAGCCAACAAAGGCTGCGTCATTGTGATTATGAACCACAGGCACTGCCTTACAGAGCCACTCTGCCAGCTCTCAGATATGATCGCCTATAGCCTCTGCCACGTGGGTCACATTTCATTAATGCATCAGGATCCCTCCACAAACCCTTAGGTCCATTCCACAACCCCTTATCAGCTTATCCACATTCCTCCAGAACCCCAATACCTTCTCCCCCACTCAGTTTGACTGTTCCTTGTCGACCCCTTCCTTGAAGTTGATTTCTACCTAAAAGATGGCTTCATTAATACCTCTGCCCATGTCAGACCTACCATCCACCAACAATATCTCCACTTTGAAAGCTGTCATCCGTTCCTTGCCAAGAAGTTCCTTCCATACTAGTCACCTGTGGTTATTGTATCTGTAGTGCCGAGCTGTTACTATCTAAATATGCCAAGGGTCTCATTGAGGCCTTGACAGACTGAAATTGTTGTCACAACTGAGTCCAGAAACAAATCTCCCATGCCTTGTCTCACCGCCACCCAGGACTGGAGCAACTGACAAGAGTTGCAACTATCTCTTGTCATGCCATGAAATGAGAATATCCTTCCAATCTCTCCCACAGTGGTACTCCAATGTCCACTGAAGCTGCACAGTACTTGTCCATCCCTATCCACCCCTGCTCCCAACCCCTTGCATCATGGTTCATATCCTGCAATAGACCTAGATGCAAAACATGTTCTATACATCCCCACCCATGAACCATGGACCTTACCGTTGTTGGGGAGGCTTGCGTGCCTCAGCGACACAGATAGCCATACTGTAGGTGCAACCACAATGGAGGGGTATCTGTTGAGAGGCCAGGCAAACATGTGGTTCCTGAAGAGGGGCAGCAGCCTTTTCAGTAGTTGCAGGGGCAATAGTCAGGATGATTGACTGGTCTGGCCTTGTAACACTAACCAAAACGGCCTTGCTGCGCTGGTACTGGGAACGGCTGAAAGCAAGGGGAAACTACAGCCATAATTTTTCCTGAGGGCATGCAGCTTTACTGTATGGTTAAATGATGATGGAGTCCTCTTGGGTAAAATATTCCGGAGGTAAAATAGTCCCCCATTCAGATCTCGGGGCGGGGAATACTCAGGAGGACGTCATTGTCAGGAGAAAGAAAACTGGCGTTCGACTGATAGGAGCGTGAAATGTCAGATCCATTAATCAGGCAGGTAGGTTAGAAAATTTAAAAAGGGAAATAGATAGGTTAAAGTTAGATATAGTGGGAATTAGTGAAGTTTGGTGGCAGGAGGAACAAGACTTTTTGTCAGGCGAATACAGGGTTATAAATACAAAATCAAATAGGGGTAATTCAGGAGTAGGTTTAATATTGAACAAAAAAGTGGAGTACGGGTAAGCTACTGCAAACAGCGTAGTGAACGCATTATTGTGGCCAAGATATGCACGAAGCCCATGCCTACACAGTAGTACAAGTTTATATGCCAACTAGCTCAGCAGATGACGAAGAAATTGAAGAAATGTATGATGAAATAAAAGAAATTATTCAGATAGTGAAGGGAGATGAAAATTTAATAATCATGGCTGACTGGAATTCGGTCATAAGAAAAGGGAACTGTAGAAAGTGAATATGGATTGGGGGGAAGAAATGAAAGAGGAAGCCGCCTGGTAGAATTTTGCACAGAGCACAACTTAATCATAGCTAACACTTGGTTCAAGAATCATAAAAGAAGGTTGTATACATGGAAGAAGTCTGTAGATACTGACAGGTTTCA
Organism: Schistocerca cancellata; assembly: GCF_023864275.1. NCBI lineage: Eukaryota > Metazoa > Arthropoda > Insecta > Orthoptera > Acrididae > Schistocerca > Schistocerca cancellata. Next base: position 371,390,034 of record NC_064631.1, read on the forward strand.
ATATATTATATAATGGTAAGATGGAGATTTAGGAACCAGGTTTTAAATTGTAAGACATTTCCAGGGGCAGGTGTGGACTCTGACCACAATCTATTGGTTATGAACTGTAGATTAAAACTGAAGAAACTGCAAAAAGGTGGGAATTTAAGGAGATGGGACTTGGATAAACTGAAAGAACCAGAAGTTGTACAGAGTTTCAGGGAGAGCATAAGGGAACAATTGACAGGAATGGGGGAAACAAAAACAGTAGAAGAAGAATGGGTAGCTTTGAGGGATGAAATAGTGAAGTCAGCAGAGGATCAAGTAAGTAAAAAGATGAGGGCTAGTGGAAATCCAAGGGTAACAGAAAAAATATTGAACTTAATTGATGAAAGGAGAAAATATAAAAATGCAGTAAATGAAGCAGGCAAAAAGGAATACAAACGTCTCAAAAATGAGATCGACAGGAAGTGCAAAATGGCTAAGCAGGGATGGCTAGAATACAAATGTAAGTATGTAGAGGCTTATCTCACTAGGGGTAAGATAGATACTGCCTACAGGAAAATTAAAGAGACCTTTGGAGAAAAGAGAACCACTTATATGAATATCAGGAGTCAGATGGAAACCCAGTTCTAAGCAAAGAAGGGAAAGCAGAAAGATGGAAAGAGTATATAGAGGGTCTATACAAAGGCGATGTACTTGAGGACAATATTATGGAAATGGAAGAGGATGTAGATGAAGATGAAATGGGAGATATGATACTGCGTGAAGAGTTTGACAGAACACTGAAAGACCTGAGTCAAAACAAGGCCCCGGGAGTAGACAACATTCCATTAGAACTACTGACAGCTTTGGGAGAGCCAGACGTGACAAAATTCTTACCATCTGGTGAGCAAGATACATGAGGTAGGTGAAATACACTCAGACTTCCAGAAGAATATAATAATTCCAATCCCAAAGAAAGCAGCTGTTGACAGATGTGAAAATTACCGAACTATCAGTTTAGTAAGTCACGGCTGCAAAGTACTAACGCGAATTCTTTACAGGTGAATGGAAAAACTAGTAGAAGCCGACCTTGGGGAAGATCAGTTTGGATTCCGTAGAAATATTGGAACACGTGAGGCAATACTGACCCTACAACTTATCTTAGAAGCTACATCTAGGAAAGGCAAACCTACGTTCCTAGCATTTGTAGACTTACAGAAAGCTTTTGACTATGATGACTGGAATACTCTCTTTCAAATTCTGAAGGTGGCAGGGGTAAAATACATGGAGCGAAAGGCTATTTACAATTTGTACAGAAACAAGATGGCAGTTATAAGAGTCAAGGGACATGAAAGGGAAGCAGTGGTTGGGACGGGGGTGAGACAGGGTTGTAGCCTCTCCCCGATGTTATTCAATCTGTATATTGAGCAAGCAGTAAAGGAAACAAAAGAAAAATTCAGAGTAGGTATTAAAATCCATGGGGAATAAATAAAAACGTAGAGGTTCGCCGATGACATTGTAATTCTGTCAGAGACAGCAAAGGAATTGGAAGTTGAACGGAATGGATAGTGCCTGGAAAGGAGGATATAAGATGAACATCAACAAAAGCAAAATGAGGATAATGGATTGTAGTCAAATTAAGTCGGGTGATGCTGAGGGAATTAGATTAGGAAATGAGACACTTAAAGTAGTAAAGGAGTTTTGTTATTTGGGGGGCAAAATAACTGATGATGGTCGAAGTAGAGAGGATATAAAATTTAGACTGGCAATGGCAAGGAAAGTGTTTCTGAAGATGAGAAATTTGTTAACATCGAGTATAGATTTAAGTGTCAGGAAGTCTTTTCTGAAAGTACTTGTATGGAGTGTAGCCATGTATGGAAGTGAAACATGGACGATAAATAGTTTGGACAAGAAGAGAATAGAAGCTTTTGAAATGTGGTGCTACAGAAGAATGCTGAAGATTAGATGGGTAGATCACATAACTAATGAGGAAGTATTGAATAGGATTGGGGAGAAGAGAAATTTATGGCACAACTTGACTAGAAGAAGGGACATGTTGTGAGGCATCAAGGGATGGCCAATTTAGTATTGGAGGGCAGCGTGGAGGGTAAAAATCATAGAGGGAGACCAAGAGATGAATACACTAAGCAGATTCAGAAGGATGTAGTTTGCAGTAGTTACTGGGAGATGAAGAAGCTTGCACAGGATAGAGTAGCATGGAGAGCTGCATCAAACCAGTCTCAGGACTGAAGACCGCAACAACAACAACACATTCTTCCACTCCCACCTACTCCAGTCCTGTTGCTTGCATCTCATACTCCATCCTGTGAAAGCAGCTACACGATCTACAGACTAGGCTGCAACCATTGTACCACTTCCAATGTGAGTATAATAATTAACAAGCTGTCTGTTCATATGTTGGGCCTCTACCGAAATGTGTCCAAGAAACAGCTGGATCCCCCACTTGCTGAATTCATTGCCCAACATGATGTGCCTCACTTAAATGATTGCTTCACAGCCTGTGGCATCTGGGTTCTTCCTACCAACAAGAGCTTTTCTGATCTGCATAGATGGGAACTCTCCCTACAAAATATCCTTTGTTCTATTAACCATTTGCTAGTCTCTCTCATCTATCCAACTATCCCATTCCCTGCTACCACTCCAGCTCTACACACATCTTCTGTTCCATCAACTCTCCTACTAGACTTACTGCTCTTCTCCACTTGTCTCATTTCTCCCACCTTTTCTCCCTCCTCAATGCCTCACCCCTGATCCAGTGCAGCTTCTTGACACTGCACCTATCGGCACTATCCTGTCCCCATCACACCCCTGCATGATCCCACAGGCAAGACAGCATCTCCTTTCACCCCTACCCTGCTGTCATTCTTCTGCCCCATCCATGACCCCCCCCCTTAACCCCACCATACAACCCAAGAAATTGTTTCTCACATTAGGTTCAGTCGAATTTCTGTTCCATCAGTCAGTGACATCGTGGGTGTGTTCAAACACTCTGACAACTTAAAGTGTAAGTGTGGTTCTGGGTTATATCGGCTTATTCCCCCAAACCACCTTCGACTTCTTTATGAGGTGACTTACTTGGAATTTGCAGCCACTCTTCTGTACTGAGTAGCCAGCTGCTGGAAACCCTCTTGACTTCTGCCTCTGTCAAATAACACTAGGTACAATAATTTTTAGACTCTTTCTATGAAATAAGCAGACATACAAACTGCTGGAAACCCTATTGACTTCTTCTCCATTGAATAACGCTAGGTACAGGGATTTTTAGACTCTTTCTACTTATGAAATAAGCAGACATACAAACTTTACTTTTCATCAACTGACGATGTATTTGACGTCCATACACAATAAAAATTTCACTTTCCACATGAATATGTAACTTCCTGCAAGTCTTTTGTATAGTCAGATGTTAGAAACAAACTAAGTACACAATTAAAAGAAAGTTGGCTTGGATACTATGACCTTTCTTAACATGAATCATAAAAGGAGTCTTGCCTCTAACAAGATTGCGTCAAGAGTCTGCAAGAGTACTTTTTCAACTGTTCTTGTTTTAATAACAATATTAAATGACACAATAAGCACAGAGCTGCATATAAACTCCATGGTTCTTCCTTACAATCTTACTAAAACATCCATGGATTGCCCGACAGGTACTTGCTGGTCCATCTGACTGCCGTGTCTACTTTCTTCCTGCTACTGATTTTAAACCTGCACACACAAATGTGTGAGGTGCAGTAGGTAGGATTCTACCATCCCACACTCATATCCAGAATACCATGTGTTTGAGACCGATACGGTAGAAGGCTGAGTTGTTCTAAAATTTACACAGAAATTCTCGAATCCCTGCAGTGCATATGTGTGTGTGTGTGTGTGTGTGTGTGTGTGTGTGTGTGTGTGTGTGTGTGTGAGAGAGAGAGAGAGAGAGAGAGAGAGAGAGAGAGAGAGAAGGGGGGGAAGCTGTGCTCGTGTAGATGCGTCTGTTTCTTTTATTTCTTAAAAAGAATTTTGTCCAAAGGTTTAATATTATTATTTACATATTTTTCCATTATGCATATCTTCAATTCAGCTGGTCCTGTATGTGGTGAGTAGCAATGTATCTACATCTACATTTACATACATACTCCGCAAACCACTGCATGGTGCCTTTTGGAGGTTACTCTGTGCCATTACTAGTCATCTCCTTTTCTTTCCCACTCACAGATAAAGTGACAGAAAAACAGATGCCTGTGTGGTGTAACATCACAGAATTGTTCACATTTACATTCATAATCCTGCTTCTAGTGCAAACATGGGAAATGCGTGGCTTTAATATACTGTTATTTGAGTTTTAATTATATTTCAAAGGGATATATTTTTTTAACGGTATATGAGTGTCATGTCTGATTGAAGTATGTGAGCCATTTTGAATCTAAGTCACCCATTTAGTATTAACTGGTCACTCTTGTGCCTGACGTGCATGCCAAAGAGATGTATAGCATGACTCTGTAACATCTCAAATAATTATGTGTTAACTTTTCTTTGTTCTCATGAGAAGTGTTTCAGAAAAAGTTCAGTATACTCTACTGAGCAATCTGCAACTCATATGAAAAAGTATATTAATATTAATTAGGAAAGATGATTGTATTCTTTAGATGTCAGTGATAAAAGTAGATCAAAATTGAGTTCACAGTTATATACTGCTCTAATTATTAGCTACCTTTTCTTGAAACTGATTTAACCGGCTCATGAGAAGAAGTCCAAGAGGAAGAAACATTATAATGCCTCCATAAGAGCCCTAATTCTCTTACCTTATCTCGTGGTCTTAATGTGAAACATACATTGTTGGCATTATGGGATACATCTTTATATTTGGAAATGGCAACATGATTTTAACTTTTTGGCATAACAGAAAGGCACAGATGATGCTCCTTACCTTTATTCCCAGGTTTTTAAGATAGTAGAATTTGTGCATATGCTGTGTATGTTTTCTAATTCCAAAGTGACCGTATCCGTCATGTATGTACACAATGAAGGTCTTACACAGTTTCATCTTGTACAAAAATATGCCGATGTTGGATACTTGTAGTTCTATTACAGTAAGACACATTGTTCTAAGAGTTTATGTTTATCTAAATCTTTCAGTTTTCCTGACATTTCTTGAATTTTCTGAATAATTAATTTAAATTTTGGATCCTCTACTTGCAGATACATGACATTATTTGCTAGTACCTTTACCATTTTTTGTGCCCTCTTGTACTGGGAAAGTAAACTTGCAATTCTACTTATAACCTTTCTTCACCAGATAGTCCTATTAGAAGTTGAGGTAAAGCACCCAGTATTACATTTGATGAATTTTTAACATATCAAATTTCAAAATTGAACTGTTGTAGGAACAAGAACCATCACATTAATCTATGAAGTAGTAGCCTACTTGTCATTAAAAATGACAAATGTTTGATGATACATTTATATAATTGTTTCATGCCCTTCTAAAAGGTTCTGGAAGTTTAAAGTTTCATATTACAGCCAATGCTTCATTTTCAGTGATTATATAATTATGTTCATGTTTATTAAGGCATCTACTGGCAAATACAGCATTGTAATGTTTTTCTTCATCATTTAGCCCTTCCTGAAAGATTTTACAGCCCAATCCAATATCTGATGCATCAGTAAACATTTTGAATACTTCTCCAAAATTAGTGTGTTTCAGGATTTTTGCTCCACTCACGTCCACTTTGATGTTAGTGGAACATGGGACAGAGTGAAACAGTTAATCCAAATGTAGCTGTAAATTCACTTTTATTTATTTCATTGACATTGTAATACATAGGATGAATAGATACTTGTTTGCACATTGCAGAACAAAACTTATACAGCTGAGAAATTTTTCCTAGTAACTGTAATTATAATTTGAAATTTAACATTTACATTTGTTTCACTATGCCCCTTGTGTGGGGTACACTGAAAGAAGTGATGGGCACAGTGATAACAAACATTTGTAACATTTCAACTTGTATCATTTATCTCTTTTTTTTAAACCAAAAACACATAACTATAATAATTATTGGACATTATTATTTAAAAATATTATACTCTTAACTACACTCTTAACCCTTAAATTGTGTAGGCTACTTAGGCTCTATATATAAAAACTTGAATGTTTCACAATACTAGAATAAGAATGTCCACAGCTACCAAATAAATACAACACTTCAATAAATTTGCAAAAACATTAATTGAAATTTATACCATACTTGTAGAAGAAAAGTCAATTCCAAATGATAAGGAGCTCTTGAATCTTTTTGTTGTCCACACTGAATAGGTTTTGGGAGAAGCAGTTTTATTTGGGTGTGGTGCACTATGTTATGTCTTCAACCTGTGGTTTTTGAAATGAAGTCTCCTTTTGTTTGCTGGTCCTAAAAAGGCTTACTTCAGAGTCTTTTTCTTTGGTTACAACACTAATGTAAAATTTCTTCCTGCTGGAGGTTTCAAATTGCACCAAAACATAATTGCACCAAAACAGATCCTCAAACTCATCTGGCTTTAATGATGTTATTAGTTCTTCATGCATTTCTTCATCATTGTCAGAATCATCTAGGATAATTGCATCAGTGTTGTCATTGCTAGAATCTGAATCATGCTGTTTTCTATTTGCAAAAAGTGACCTCTTCACTTGCAGTTCCTTTTTTTGCATTAAGTTATCTTGTCATGCTTTCATTTCTGGTGTGCTGGTAGTAAACGATACTTTTCCCCTTCCTGCAGCCACATCTTTTGTTTTTCCTTTCATCAGCCTTATGGTAAGCATTGACATTTTCAGGAGAATATTTGATCACTTGTGAATTTTCCTTAGATGAGGTGGGTTCATTTGCACATGAAGCCTCCTGTTAGAGTTCATTTTCCATCAAGAATAACTCCTGTTCACCAAAGCTTCAAAAGAACAGTCAGTAACATAACTACCCAAGAAGTCTGCTCCTGTGAAAACATTTCTATGAAAAATTAAAATTGCTGATATGTGAACTGGTGTTATCCTGGTGGTTGGTGTCATTTCCTTTCTGACGAGCTACATTTACACAGCTCGCATTATAAATTGAGAATGTTTGACCAGAATGTTCCATAAGCCAATTGTCAACAGCAGAATTATAAAATGTCTTAAACAACTTAAAAATACCAATATTTAGAGGTTGCAACTTATTGGTGGAAACATATGAACTGTGACTCCATTGTTCTTTGCTACTTCTAACACTTTGATAAATGACTTTCTTGGTTATCACAGAGAATGAAAGTTGGTTCCCCTTTTGAAATTGTAGAATGTTTAATAAAGTGCTTCACCACCTGTATGAAGAGCTCAGCTGTCAATCAGCCAGAACTGTTCGCTAGCCCTAGAGTTCAAGAGGGGCATGGTCAGTCATAAAAGGTTTGAAGTAAACCCTAAGGAAAATAATGACAGATGGAATTGTGTTGCCATTAACAGAAACAATGCAACACATTGTCACAGATGTTCCTTTTTCTGCACTCATGCTCTTACTAACTTGTTTTACACCTTTTTCTGCAACTACTTTTTGAGGTGTCTGTACCATACTGGTGCAAGTTTCATCTGGATTAAATACTCTGAATCCAGTTGCAAGCTCAGGGAAACCTTTATAAAGTGACTGGATTACTGAAAAATGTCTCACAATTTGATTTGTTAAATGAAGTGGCCTTAGACAGGCTACATCCCTCTGGTGTGTGAATACTTAATTTTGAATTCTTTGTCAAAAATCCTCTAAACCATTCAGCACTCACTGTCTTCTACTCATCACAATTTGAAGGGTGGTGACTTTCAAGAGCAACCGCCATTTCATAGGTTAACTTCCACACTGTTCAGTTGAAAGACCATAGAAGATTTCTGAACATTGTAGAATGTACTCTCCATATATCCTCTCCCATTCAACAGAAATCTCTTTTCTACTTCATAATTGAGTCTACACTTCAGTTCTACCTGTTCATCATCGTAGATTTCTGACTTAAGTACACATGTGAAAAAGAGTTGGATACTTCACACCTTTCATTACAGCAGCTGCATGAATACTCATTCTGCTCTGGATGAATTTGACAGCTTCTTTCATCGAATCTTCAGAAGATGAACCAATGTTTGTAGTTCTTTTGTAATTATGACACATTTTTTGTATCTAAATAAACAAATAAGACATTTTTAGCATCAAAGGTCACAGTAAGGACATAAATATACTTTAATGTGGTAAAATTACTTTTAAGAAATCTTAGTTTGACAATAATAATGTATTTTTAAATCATATGGGTGCAGACTGAAATGTTTCACTGTGCCTCAATGATTCATGTTTCAATGTGCCCCACATACCCGAATAACCAACACCATGTTTTGACTTAAAAATTAATTGATTAACATTAATGTTACTTACCTGTGTCTGTACTGCAGACAATGTTGTTTTCAAATATATAACACAGTACTCTATAAACACCAGTAAAATTATGCAATACAGATTATCAGAAAATGTGCAAAATTTACTATCTATCAGGAAAAAACACTCTGACCCAACATGGCTCTACTTAATGGCAGTCATTTTGAAACTAAATCAGTAGCATGTAGTTAACTGACATTTTACTCAATAATAGTGCCACTAGTCAGATTCAAAAATGTTGTGGGAAAACTGTTTTGTTTTACTGCGCCCCATGTTTCACTGTACCCCATGTTCCCCTGCTCTGTGCCTCGTCTTTCAAACATATGTTATTTTAAACCAAGATCTCTTAATGTAAGTTTTAAATTATTCTCAACTCTGCAATAAGATCTTCCAATCATTTCTCAAGTTTTCTGCACGACCATTTAATTCTTTATTTAAACTGTCCAGTTTATGATTAAACTCTCTACTTTAATGGAATATCTGCCAACATAATTATTTGTTTAAATCTATTATTAGCTTTTTAATTTCATGTAAGATATTACTGACCATGTTTAATCTTACTGAAGTGATTAAATTTTAAGAAGGAACTACTTAGTTTTCTCTCTTTTCGCTGATATAGTTTCACAAACACACTTACTAGTAGTTCCATTGGACTTTGTTCACCTGTACAATCACCCAGCATGTGCTCATTGTCAGCATCAGCATTATCTGCTACCATATTGGCAAATTTGGCTGCATCAGTCTGCTACTGCATGTTGAAAATCTGTGTTCACTATCCAAGCAACAACTAGCAGTGATGTGTGTGTGTGTGTGTGTGTGTGTGTGTGTGTGTGTGTGTGTGTGTGTGTGTGTGTGTAGGTAACTGCAGCATCAGTTGCTGACAGCTGTGGTGTTTTTGACCTCAAAGCCTAGATGAAAGCAGTGAGTGGCCACCAAGAAACTGTGCTGCATTCTATGTAGGCATGACAACCAACAAGCTGTCTGACCGCATGATCGGCCACTGACAAACTGTGGCCAAAAAACAAGTGGACCACCCTGTTGCTGAACATGCTGCCAAACATGATATCCTTGATTTCAATGACTGCCTTGCAGCCTGTGCTATATGGATTCTTCCCACCAACACCAGCTTTTCTGAATTGCGCAGTTGGGAACTTTCCCTCCAATACATCCTACATTCCCATAACCCTCCTGACCTCAACCTTCGTTAGTCACTGTCCCCACCCATCCAGCCCCTCCCTGTTCCCATTCCAGCACTACACAGCCATCATTTCACTGCCACACCCAGTCTTTTAATTTCTTTTATTTTTATTTCTATTTCTCTCCTTTCCACTACTTACCCCCTCCCCCCTTTCTCTCCTGCCCTCCGTCTAAACTGCAACACTTTACTGTCTGCCACTCCCATCATACTATCCCTCCCCCTCCCCACCCCAGCCTCCTCCTTACCCCCACCCAGTCGCCACTCCCATCATGCACTGGTGCTGCTGCTCGCAGTGTAGTTTCAGCTCTCTGAGACTGCAGATGTGTGTGCAAGTTGCTTTTGCATGAGAGTATGTGTGTGCGCATTTGTATGTGTGTCTACTGCTGACAAAGGCCTTAATGGCCGAAAGCTATGATTGTGTGAATCTTTTTATTGTGCCTTTCGCGGCTCAGCATCTCCACTATATGGTGAGTAGCAACTTTCCTTCTCTCGTATTGTTACATTCCATCCTGGATTTTCCATTGTTTGATTAGTTTGCACCATGTAGTACAGGTAAAACCATCTATGTTATGAATTAACTAATGGAGTTTTGTTTCAGTATGGTGGTTACAAAAGCCTTGTTGTATAATATCTAAAACCAAAAAGGATATTTACATATCACTTTGAAATATTCAAGAAAATGTCAAATTACAACGTACTTTCTCATAGCTTAGTGGTGGAGCAACCCATCACAACCTATGCAAAGGATTATTAATCAGTTCATAGAACTATCTTATTAAATTATTACATCACTGTAGAATAAAATTAACAAATTAAAAAGATTTGTTGAAGATTTTGAAGATTGTCTTGATAAAATACATTATCTGAAATTGAAATTCATCGGAAGCTGAAACCTAGTGTAGTCACTCATATTATAGTGGTTGAGTGATCCACCAAATATTTAATATAACAGACATGAAGAATTTACAGCCAATTTTTATAAACATCTGTTAACATCATAGTAAAATAATGAAACTGACAAGACTGATTTAATCAGGCATATTTAATAAAACACGCAAATGCCCTCTATTGATGTAAAAGTTCATACATAAACATATAGTGTAGTTGCAACTGCGTTACGGTGTTTGCTGAAAGATGATAAAACAATCTGCCATTATACCTATTCTTTAAGCTAAAATTGAATATTAATTTACTTGTTTGGTGGTAAACTAGATATCACATTGGACAGTACCAACAAAGTGGAAGACAACATATGGATAAATTATAACTGTATTGTGAATTAATTATAGCCATATTGTAAATTGTAACTCTATTTTATCAAGACAGCCTCCAACAAATCTTTTAATTTTTATTTTGAAAGTGATGTAATAATTTTGTATAAGATAGGTATGTTAACTGATTAATAATCCTTTGCACATGTTTTGATTGATTGCTCCACCACTAAGATATGAGAAAGTATGTTAAATTCGGCATTTCTCGATTATTTCAAAGTGATATGTAAATATCCTTTTTGATTTTAGATATCATATAACAAGGCTTTTTTAACTACTGTACTGGAACAAAACTATGTTAGTTAATTCATAATATAGAGGCCATTACTTGTACTACATGATGTAAACTAAGGCTGTTGTACTTGCTGTAAACAAAACCTCAGTGTCTTTCTGCCTATACACCTGTAAGAGCATATGGTGATGTGAACTGCCATGAGTCTGTTTAATCATAACAAAAATGGTATGTTGACAAGAGTGGATAGCTGCTATTGAATAACATGGTGTTTACTTATGTTCTATTTATAGTAAATTAATTTTGATCCTGTAATTTTTCCTTGTATTTTACCACTGAAGATGGCTATTCATAGCCAAAATCTAGATTACCAAGCATAATAAAAACTAATGGGATTGTAACTGACTGCTGTGTGCCTCTCCTTCCCTACAATCTATAGTTGCTGTGCACAGTGGTTTATGATGGAATCAAAGTTGCTTCCTTTTTAGGGTATTACAACTGGATGTGTTTATTTGTAAAACATTAATTTTATGGCTCCTTGTTTATTTTTAGGTAACACCTGAGATTTTCTTTCAAATAACAAGCCCATTTTGTGTGAATGTAGCTACCAAGAAAAAATGTAATTGTTTTTTTCTCAGCACTAATGTGGTCCAATTATCTTTGCTGATGTACAGTGTAAGACAAAAGTCCTGGTACACGCTGCTATGCCAAAATCCCTGCTGGAGAGGGGAAACCTAAACTGAATTGTGAACAAGACAAGATGGCACAGAGTAAAATTGTAACATATTCAAAGCTCATGAAAACTGATATAAATACAAGACTATTAGGTGCGAAATGTGTAAAAAATGTTGGTGATAAAGACAATCTGTGCTACTCGTGTGCTGTGAAAGTAAATAACTGTAAAGGTATTAACTGTGTTTTGGTGCCCATGGAGATCACAAACTCGTAACAGAGTCAGCATAGAAAGACAAAATAATTAAAGTGTTGCAAGAGGATAGAAACGTTCTGTTAGTGAGAATCAGTGAGTTAGAACAAGAACCAAGCGAATATGTAAGCAGTGAAAAGTGGTGTACCGTAAAAAGTGCGTCGAACACACACAATTTAAAATCACAACTACAGGTGCACTTGTGTTATAATGTGTCTGTAATGCCAACAGTATCCAGAAAAAGTGCGTCTAAACAAGTAAGTGCTCTTTCAGATAAAGAAACTGTTCTGATGTCAGCTGGTAAAAAGCCAGGGCAATGTGTAAGTGTAACTGAAGGCAGTGTTTACACAGCAATCAGCGAAAATGAAACTGTAATGAATGATACCAATAGTGTTGCAGAAGATAAAGCACCTGAACCTATGAAACAATGTTATGGGTTAAGGAATGCACTATGGAATCCAAAAGTTATAATAGTGAGTGACAGACAAGGTAGGTACTGCAGAAACATTCTGGAGACAAAACTAGGCACAGTATGTGACATTCAGAGTTTTATTAAACCAAATGCTCCTGTCCATAAAGTTTTTAATCAAATTGACAAATTAGCAAAAGACTTGAATGCGAGTGATACTCTTACATTAATGTGAGTCGAATGATACTGAAGGCTCCTACAACAACATTGTGAAAAGCTTTGATAACATCTTACCAAGTGTTCTCCAACTCAGTAACAAGACAAATGTCATTTTGCATCCAATTCCCAAAAGATTTGACAAAGAATATATAAACAAAAAAATCAACATGGTTAATCATCATTTAGTGCAAACAGTGAACTGTTCAGACTCTTGCAACAAAAGTAGAATATCCATAAACATTGAAATGGAAAGACTGTCTCATGATAAATTCACATGTCACGGATTCCACTTGAACAGACAGGGGAAGGAGCAAGTATGCAACAGACTGTCTTTGTTAATTAAAATTAACAATCGTACAAACCAGATGCATTTATCTCTGAATTGACCAGTCTACCTGAAGACATCAGTGTTTCACCAAAATGAATACAATGTGAAAACCAGTACAATACAAGTGCCTAAAATTAAACAAATGGTACTTGACAAGTAGATTACCATTATAAGCACCACAGCACATGAAAGACAGGGCCCAGAATCCAGGGAACCAGCTAGCAAGAAGACACCACCCACACCACAAAACAGGGGAGATTTTTTACAACTAACAATACTAGATGTAAAAAAGAGGTAAGTGGTCAAGCAAGACACAATATAGTCCCTGCTTCATACTTTAAATTGTTCCACCAGAATGTTCAGTCTTTTTCCAATAAACTGAATGGAATACAAATCTTGTTAAATGATATGTGTGATATCTCTGTTTTATGCTTTACTGAGCACTGGCTAAATAAAGGCATGATAGAACTAGCACACCTACCTCAGTTTAAATTAGCTGCCACATTTTGTAGAGAAGTACTCAGACATGGTGGTAGGTACATATATGTTTGAGAAGATATAGACTTCACTAACATAACCAGATTTGACAGCTTATCTAAAGAAAGAGATATAGAACTCTCAATAGTAGAATTGCCAACTTGAAATTCTGTAATCATCTGTATATATAGGTTACCAGATGTTGATAAAAAAGTTTTTTATAATCATATGGAAGAGCTGTTAGACGATTTCAACACCCTAAAAAAAAAAAAAATCATATATGGAGATTTCAATGTTGATTTCTCCAAACCTAGTAAATTTAAAGATGAAATCAAAGACTTACTGAAGTCCTTTTACCTAAAACCAACTACAACTAACCCAACTTGTATTGCCACTACTTCGGCAACAGCCGTAGATCAGGTGTTTGTAAATACAGATAAATATATCTGCAACACACAGACTGCAAACACTGGTTTTAGTGATCACAATGCCCAAATACTAACAATCACTATTCCATGAAACACAAAAGCCCAGAAAACTAGAGCTGTTGTCAGGAAGTTTAATGATGAAAACATAGATTACTTTTGTTCTCTCTTGAGAAGAGAAATCTGGACGATGTTTACAGTTCAAACAACACAGATGCCAAGTTTGATAAATTTATGGGCATGGACAAAGATTTCTTTGAAATAGCCCTTCCTAAACAAACATAACTTATAAATTCTGTACACAAACCAAATAAATGGATCACAATAAGAACTTATATGAATACTAAAAGTAAACCACAAATTCTGTATTTATCAACTACTTTAAACAATGTAAACAAATATGTAGACAAGTTATAACAAAAGCAAAGAAAATGGAAAATGACAAACAAATAAAAAATTCCATGAATGAGACTAAAGCAACCTGGAGTATCATAAAAAGAGAAACAGATACTACATCATTAGCCCACAAAAATATAGAACTTCATAACAATAAAATAATCAACCCCACAGTGGTGGCTAATAAATTTAACAACTGCTTTCCTAATGTAGCACACCACCCGATTACCAAACATTACAACTTGCAACCAGACTACAATACACTCCAGTCAGATACAAAAATTCGTACAAGAACCCTATTCATGCACCTGAGGAATTATCTGTCATTATAAAAAGGTTACGCAATAAGTATTCAGCAGGTACTGATGAAATACCAGATATTGTCATCAAAGCAAATGTAACATCTGTCATAGAACCATTAATGGATATTTCAATTCATCATTCGTTAGTGGTATATTCCCAAAAAATCTAAAATGGCAAAAGTGACACCACTGTACAAGAAAGGGGACATACATGAGCTGCAAACTATAGACCTGTATCAGTATTGTCAGGCTTTGGCAAAATTCTTGAAAAACTATTTCTTAGAAGGCTGACAGCCTTTCTAAATAAAGAAAACAAAATAAGAGATGCGCAACATGCATTCAGAACTGGTAGATCAACACAGTCAGCTATTTATACTTTCTTAAATGAAATTCTAACTGCAGTAGATAATAAGCAACATGTGTCTGCCATATTTATTGACCTTAGTAACGCCTTCGATGTAATTGATCATAATACCCTGTTGCAGAAGCTAGGTAATTATGGAATACGAGGTCTGCCAAACAAGTGGATACATTCATACCTTCATGACCATCAACAGATCACTCAAATAAAATAAAAAGACATAAAAACAAAACAAAAATTGTAATTTTTACAGTAATTCAGAAAACACTACATATGGAGTTCCTCAATGGTCAGTCCTTGGACCAATTCTTTTCATTCTTTATGTTAATGATTTGTCAGAAAAGATAACGAAAGGGACAACAGCACTTTTTTCAGATGACACAAATATCCTAATCAAATCATGTGATGAGGAAAGCCTACAAAAAACAGCTACAGGTATGATACCAAATTTAACACAATGGTTCAGAACAAACAAGCTAATAATAAATAATGAAAAAACAGTAACAGTCAATTTCCATAATTCACAGAAACTACATCCTGCAAGACCGATTTTTAAAATTTATGGAAAAACTGTGTCATCTGTGAGCGATACAAAATTTTTAGGTATACATATTCAGCAAAACCTAAAATGGGAGACACATCTTCATCATGTAAATAAAAAGTTAAACATACTTATGTATGCAGTAAGAATCCTCTCACAAAACACAAGTCATGCATCAGTGATCGCCATTTACCATGGCAGTATTCAGTCACTGCTGATGTACAGCATTATCTTTTTGGGGGAACTCTGTAGGTACAAACAAAACATTTAGGCTACAGAAAAAGATTGTTAGAATAATAAACCATGCTAAGTACAGAGACTCCTGTAGACCAATATTTAAAAATATCAATATACTGCCTCTTCCTTTAGTATATATGCATGAAATACTAAATTTCACAAAAGGAAGTATTTTAAAAGGTGGATATATCTTCAAGTATAACTGTGATTACCACCCTCATGATACTAGGCAGAAGCATTATTTGCATGTCAATACAGTAAGTACAAACATTTGTTAGAGAGGAGTATATCATACTGGCATAATGCTGTACAATCACATGCCATCCTATTTGAAACAGATGCAAAATTTACAAAAGTTGAAAGTGAGAGTGAAAGAGTACTGGTTTGACCACTGCTTCTATTTTGTTTCCAAGTTTTTAGAGTACCAGAAAATTGTAGTGTAACTGCTCAAATATCATTTTATTTCATTATATTAATTTTGTCAACAATATTCAACATGTACTGAGTAATTTTTGTTTATTTATCTTTTCAAAATAACAATATGTATGATGTTGTATATATATATATTGTACCAACCTGACTTGTCCTACATCATTTGTGCAAAATATCTAACTAAACACGAATTACAGGACCAATAAAGAAATACAAATACAAATACAAATTTTCCTTTAAGGTATGTGTGATGTAGTCTATCTTTTACGAAATGTACTGAACATAGGCACCATCTTGAAATTGAACATCTTGAATTTGTCAGTTTTTTTAAAATGGAAAGTGGGAAGTGTGATATATCATATAACATCAGTATTTTCTGATGAGTTCATTCCTGTAAACAGATTCTAAGGAGCAGTTATGATTCAAAAGTTACAACACATTTTGTTTGGGATTACAGGCTGGATTGTTCTCTGTAAAGGACAGTCATTTAATGTGTTCAATATAGTGTCACTCTCAGTCAATGCGCATGTGAAGGTGCAGAATCCAGCCGTCTTGCGCTTGCTGAAGGATTTCCACAGAATTGCTGCCACACGCTTCTTCAATGCATTGCTCGAGATTCTGTGTGGATCTTATTTTCTCTGTATATATGAGTTTGCTTTAAATGACTCTACAGATAAAAGTTAATTGGTGTGGGATCAAGTGACCTGAGCAGCTATTCCACAGAAAAAGTCAGTCATTCCAATAGCCAGGCAACTGACCATCTAACCACTGACAAACAAGTCCTCCATAGTGTGGTGGAGCCCCATCCTGTTGAAAGTAAGAGGGAAAGCTGTGATCTTTATTCAGAATTGAGGCAAACACCACTTCTTGCAGCATTTACAGATATTGTTGACGTTTAGTTTCTGATCAATGAAAATGGGTCCAGTTACATTCCCACACCACACCATCTACCTTGGAAGGTTCCATCCTGTGTGGATTCTGGTCACTCCAGTATCTGTGATTGTGATGGACTCAAAACACCAATCAAACATTCCTCAAGGATGTGTGGAGAGGGGACAATGGTGGCTGAAGAGTATGATAGCAGACTGTAAGTGAGAAAGGAAGAGAGAGAGGCAATGAGAAAAAAAAGAGTGGGACAAAGACAGTGGCAGTGGGTCAGAGAGACAGTGAAAGGAAAAGGAGACAGTGGTAAGGAAGAAGACAGTGGTAAGAAAGAGCAAAAGAAGTAGATGAAGACAGTGATAGTGGAAGAGACATCAGGACAAAAATCCAATGGGAGAACAAGGGAGACAATGGGAGAGACATATATAAGCAGTGGCAGTGAGAGTGATGCTGAGTATGGAAGCTTCACTACAAAGGGAGACTGATGTGATATTTCCCAAAGAAATGTAGTCAGAATAGAGATGGAATGCTAGATTGCATTGTACCTCAGAATACAATAGTTCTGAGGTGGGAGAATCAAAGGCTGAAACAGGAGTGAAAATGATGGTGTTTAGTTTTAATTTAATATGTGATTTGAACAAACTCCCACTGTAGCTGATTCTCCATGTGTTAATATTATTATTCTGTTGCGACAGAACCAGGCACATAGAATGTCATAGGAGAGTAATAATTCGGGTTATGCACAGTTGACCCTGTTGAAAGGTAGTATAATGCAATGAAATATGTTGCAAAGCACAGTAATAATAATCTGTCAGTGAATAACAAACAAATTAGACTGTAGGTTTGAAAAGAAAGGATGCAAATTGTGTATGATAGCATGCTGATATGCCATAATTTTCACATCACCAGACTTGTGCTTCCCAGTGGAATTAGGTTGCTGAAAGATTTAACAAACTTGTACAGGCAGTTAGTGATATTTAAGGTATATATTCATTATATAATATGTCATTTTAACTCAATAGTAAGATTATTATTCACAATCAGTTTAAAGATATAAATATGGTGGTCTTACATGCATTTAGACAGGAGGAGGAGTGGGGGGTAAGTAGGACTCTAAAGAACTTGATTTATTTATTTATTTATTATTTATTTGTCCCGTAGATCAAATCAGTACAATAGCTTGTACAACTGATATTGGATAAGTCAATACAAATATACAGTTTACAGGAGTCTAAAACAGTAAACAAGAACACAGAAGAATTATTATTTTACATTACCTACAAATTATGTCACCTAAAGTTACAGCTTTACAGAGAATTGTTACATGATGTGACAAAATTGACTTAATAACATTCAGCTTTGATACATTATCATGTACCAAGACAGTTTTGATTCCAAATATTCCTGGATGGTATAAAATCAGTCTTTTATTAAAAGAGATTTCACCATCTGTTTGAATTTATTTATTTCTTGGATTTCTTGTATAAATGTTTGAAGATGGTTATATAATTTTATTCCCATGCACTTGACACCATCACTGTACAGTTTTGTTGAGTGGGGAAGTATTCTTAGAGAGGTTTTTGATCTTGTGTCATAATCGTGGTAATCCATATTTTTGCTAATTTTGTTGATACTTTTTTTGGTAAAGAATAATAATTCTAGTATGTGTTGGCATGGGAGGGGCAAAATATTTAGTTCCTTAAATAATGGTTTACAAGTGTCTTTGTTTTTTGAACATAATTGTTCTGACTATCTTCTTTTGCAGTTTGAATATCTTAATTGATTCAGAATTTTGGCCCCAGAAGATGACTCTGTAGTTAAGTACAGAGTGAAAGAGTGCATGGTACATTGTGGTTAGAGTACTTGTGTTAGTGACATTCCTTATTGATCTAATCATGAAGCATACTTTACTAAGTTTTGTGCTGGTAATGTCAATGTGTCTTTTCCATGTGAGCATATCAGTAATAGTGACCCCCAAAAATTTTATTTCATTTTCAAGTTTAACATTTTTTTTTTCAGTGATATAGTTGGTAGTAATGGATTTCTGTTTTGGGCAGTGTGGAAAGTTATTCCAATTGTCTTTTTTGCATTAAGAAGCAGCCTATTACTTTGAGGCCATCGACTTATTTGATCTGTGGTCCTATCTATATTAGATTGGAGAATTTGTTCAGGTGCAGATAAGAGTTTGTTTCATATGAAATGAGAATGAAATTAATCCATTGACTCTAATATGTCAAGATCAAGGATACACATTGCACAGTTAATCGACAAAAATTAATTTATTATACTGGTTAAAATTCATGTACCAAATTTTTTGGCGAGTAATGCAGAATTAGGACTGAGGCAGCTGGTTCTTCTCGTTTCTGGGAAAAGAGGATCATATTCACCTTTTTTGTGCTCTGACAGAAGCATTTTTGTAAGTGCAAAATTATGGATTTAAAGCAAGCTGCGAATCATTATACTGGTTTAAACTCTTATCGAGATCTGATTGAATATTTGAGTCAATTTTTTCAGGCAGTACTGGATTATAGATAACTGCATCATATGTGAGAAGTGTGTGGTTATTATTGATAATGTCAGTAAAATCGGTAATATAAAAAGTGAATAGCAAGAGACCAACACATTACCCTAGTGTGTGCACTGTTGCTACCGTTTTTGGTACTACACTATCATCACAATATAAAAATGGTTGTGTGGCAAGCATTTCAAAAAATACATTGTTACTCTTAGAAATTGCCTTACTAAAATGTTCACACCCCCTGGGGGAGTCCTGAAGCTACTTCTACATCTTTTGATGTCTTTCCATCCAAAGTACCATACTGAACCCTCCCTATGAAGAAATCCTCACTCTGACAACAAATTTCGCTTGATAACCCAAACCATCATAATTTTGATAATGGAGCATATGTGCTACTGAGTCAAATGGCTTATGGAAGCCAGGAAACATTGTGTCTATGTGGATCTTGGTCCATTCAGGATGCTGTGTGTGTGTGTGTGTGTGTGTGTGTGTGTGTGTGTGTGTGTGTGTGTCCTTTGGACCATATGAAGTAACAGTCTGGAGAAACTCAAATATATAGGAAACAAAAAGAGTGAGAACCAATTTAAGTAGAATATGACATTAACTTGAAACTAACTTTGGTACTCAGGCATCAAATTAAGAAGAAATCTACTCAAAAACCTACAGGTTGCTGTACAAATCAATATGTTTCACAACAAGTTTAAAGAGTATCTAGTGGAAAATGAATGTTATAGCTTTGAAGATTACCTAATTACTACAATCTGTAAATAATGTTGTATATAATCATTAAGATATGTCACATGATGCCTGTTTTCTCATGTGTAAGCACAGATGGTTGGAAACAAAAGCGCATGTGCAAAAATCAGTAATAGAGGAGACTGTATGCATTCACATCTTGCCTCCTTGTTTAGACAGTCAACTGTGCATCCACTTCTTTGCTGAGCACTTTATTCTGCATTTATTGTGATTAAATGCAATGGAAAACTGAAAACATGGAGGCAGCTGTCAGTAAAACAGTACTTAAATCACAGAGACACGAAATGTGAGGAATACAAAGTGACGGTGTTGTTTTGTAGGCAAATTTAAGAAGATTGACACAGCAACATTTTGCTTTCCTGCATGGAAAACTGAAAACTTTTATCTCTTGACAAGATACTGTTATGCATAATCCAATTTATGCAGTGGTAAGGATGGGAATAGCATTTCAGCATAGGGCAATGGGCAGTTCATGTATCAGTTTGCCCTATTTATTTTGTTTTTCAAATCAAAGCATTGTAGTGATTACACCTGGAAGTAGGAAATACTTAAGGAATGTTCTTAGTGGTTATTTGGTGTATTGTTTTTTCCTGACACTACATTCAGAGATTATCAAATTTTCACCCCTGTTGGTAACATTAATTTTCCTTGTTACAAGACTTCATTCCATTTACAAGTTAAATTTCATTTAAAAAATTGTTTACTCAAATTCAATTATAAAAGATAGTAAACTAGCATCCTTGGACTCAACAAATTGGCGAATGTCGTAGACCCTAGATTCCAGTACAACAGAGGTAATGATTTACAAATTTGTATCTTTTCTATCATCTATGTCCTGAATTTCAACTTCTAGTAGTTGAGGAGCTCCAACTGTGATATATTGTTAGTAGTCCAGAAGTCAGGATCCTCAATTGTTGTGCTATTGAGTTTCCAAAGCATGAATATTCACCCACAGTTTTTACATACACTTTTCTTAAATTACTAGGCTGCTGTTTCTCTGTTTCCTGCTTCAAGGCTTGTATTATTCTTTAGAAAAAAATACTGATGACTTTTTCTCTTGTTTTTAATTTCTGCCTGGCCAGACCCATTCTTGGCACTCAGGACATTGCATCTCAAAGTTTTGTTCAAATGATCTTTAAAAGTGGAATTCCGTAGGACTTTGTTGTGTCCGTGATCATCTTTAAATTTCAGTATTTATTCTTTTGAGTCAACAGGCATCATTTCACCTAAATCTCTTTAAAGCATAACCACAACACAGAACCCAATGAAACAAACTTGGACACCAGCTGCCTGTTGTCTGCTAAATATTGTAAATCTCCCGCAAAACCTGGGAACGAAAGCACTATGATCCACACCCCCCAATTAGAACAAATTATGCATGTGCGAATATGCATGCATGCTTGTGCTGTTTGAAACATAAACACATGTGCAATGTTGAACAGAAAAAAATAATTATGGATTCACCTTTGATAGTTGAAAGTTTCAGCAGAATTGCTGCATGTTAAGAAATATTTGATACTGAATGTTCTGTATTCTTGATATGTCCCATTTTGCATGTATGCTCTTTGTACTCGGTGTAACCCTACAGGATGAAATAAAATTAAAATCAATTTATGTAGGTTAATAATAGGAATGGATGCACACTATGTGGTTCCCCAATCTGAACTTACTTTTATTTCTGTAATACGGTTTGTCAACGTCACCCTCTTATTGTGTTTATAAAAATAATAAAAATAAGGCTATTCATTGATCTGCCTATATCTCATTTAGAAATTTAGTTATGCTTTTACCTCTGTGTGGGTCTATGTTTCAGATAATGCTGGAAACAGCGAAGAAACCACTTGTAATTGAATGTTGTCTGGTGGAAGGCCGATTGGCTGTACTGCAGGGTCTGAGTGCTGGTCTTGAACGTTGCCAAAAGTCACTCAATGATTTCTTGGACTCTAAAAGAAATGCATTTTCTCGATTTTATTTTGTATCAGATGATGAACTTCTCTCCATTCTTGGAAGCAGTTCACCAGATTGTGTTCAAGAACACATGGTTAAAGTAAGTTGTCATTCTCTATACCATGTTCATATCATTATTGATATTAGTGGACTCTCCTGTCCCTTCTTGTTAGAACAGTTTCATATTAAAAAGTGAAAAGCAAAAAAATTGTATTCTGTTTCACCAATATTTGTTTGTTACTGATAGGCCTCCAACAAGCTATGGAATTTATCATAGAAGTGTTGCCTGTATGCTTTAACATTACAGATTGCCATAGTGTAGGCATAACCATTTGCAACGTTATCTGTAGAGATGCCAGAGTCCTTGTGAGGGGGGAGGTGGGCAGCAGGCTTTAAAGCAGTTGCAGAGTTAATAGTCTACATGATTAACTGATCTGGCTTTTTAAGAGTAGCCAATATGGTCATGCCATGCTAGTAATGGAACACAGTTCAACAAGGGGAACTATAAGTCATATAATCTCCAAGGCCCTGCAGCCCTATTGCTTGGTATAGTGATGACAGCATCCTCTTGAGTTAAATATTCAGGAGATAAAATGGGCTGCCCAGGTTGTGCCAACTTGGGGGAGTGCCTTCAGAAGAAAATCCACATGTGGTATTCTATGGGTCATAGAATGGAATTTTTAGCTTCCTTAGTCGTATTGGTATGTCAGAGAGTTTGAAAACAGAAATGAATGGATTGAATTTTGATATAATGGATTTTAGCAAAAGGTAATGGCAGGAAGAAAATGATATCTGATCAGGTGAGTACAGAGATATCGACACAAAATCAAGTAGTACCTCCAAGAGATGCAAGGTGTTCTACTGCCAAGAGAGACATATAAAAATAAAAATTCACCCTACCTAGCTTTCAGAACTAATAGTTCCTTCATTTGGGGGGGGGGGGGGGGGGAGGTTGCAGAAGACTGGAAAAGACACACCACAGGTGTCAGAGGCAGACATCAGTTTAATGGAATGGACAGTGTCTTGAGGAGAGGTGATGGGATGAACATGTATAAATGTAAAACAAGGGCTACAAGGTGTATTGGAATTAAATCAGAGGGTGCTGATATATTATAAGATTAAGAATGATGGGGAAACTACATTTTGCTACTTGGGCAGCAAAATAATTGACAGTGGGTAAAGTAAAGAGGTTATAATATGAAGAATCACAACAACTTGAAATATTTTCCTGAAAAAGAGAAATATTTTAACATTCTGATGTAAAAATAAAGTGCTAGAAAGTCTTTTTAAAAGTATTTCTGTGAAGTTGAAATGTGGAACATAAAAAGTGCAGAAACAAATGAATAGAGGCCTTTGAAATTTATTGTTACATAGGAATACTAGGTGGATTGGGTAACTAATAAGAAGTACTGAATCAAATTAGAGAGAGAAGAAATATGCACATAATATGTCAAAAAGTCTGAATTCAGTAACTATTCTTTCTGTGATAACTATTCCTTTCCTTGATAATTTTATTGATGCATCAAAACAGTCTTCAAACTGAAGACAACAATAACCATATCAGTCTTTGGCTTACTAGGCCATCATCAGGTTGCAAATGGAAAAAAAAAGAGAGAGAGAGAGAGAGAGAGAGAGAGAGAGAGAGAGAGGAAGAAACCAAACCTTGAAAAATGGATGTATTAATAACTATATATTATCTCCAGTCAGGCAGGAAATGTCATATTGAGTACTCATAAATTATGTGACGTCTCAAATATGTTACAACTAATTAGTGGCATTTACTTACTATAATGTAGTACAGCTAGCCAATGAAAGAGGTTTAGAATGGATAAAACACATTGTGAATAATGACCACTGAATAAGGAACAAATTTCAGTACAAGTGTTACAGCTAATGGGTCACTCACTATTTACAAGATTATCTCAAAAACTGCCATATTAAAATATATTTCTAAATTGATGTAAGTGCATAGGTTGTAGAATATACACAACAAGTTTCAATGCAAAATATGTAATATTTGTGAAATTTGAAAGGTGTGTCTCAATTTTTCATGACTGAACATCCATTTAAGTAGGACTCATAGGTTAACTGCCCAAAATTTAAACCTGACACAAAATGAGCTTCACATATCCAAGGCAACTAACCACACATGCCTTGACCTTAACTGCAGTGAACCATATTCAGCTCTTTACACCATAATTTAGTGAGCATTTATATTTTGTTTCTTCATTTTCCATACAGTTCTTTGTCTTTTAATTTTGTGTCTATTGTACTCTTTGTCCTCCTGGACAGCTGCAAGATCAGCATGGCTGATTGTCATGTGGAGGACCCAGGTTCGATTCTTGGTACTGCCAGGGATTTTCCCTTGATGGGAGAACTGGTACAAGGTGCAATCACACTCATAAGGCTAACTGAGGAGCTACTCATCAAATTAGTGGCAGCTCCATAGTCAAGTAACCTGACAGTTACTGTGAGAGTAGTGTGCTGACAACACGTCCCTCCATACTATGTCCAATGATGTCACTGGCAGAGGATTATACAGTGGGTGGTCTGGCTTGATTGGTCTGTCTTGGGGCCAGAACAAGGAACTTTACCTTACCTTTACCATTATTGTACTCCTTGCCTCCCATAGAATATCTAGATTTTCTTTCCTAGAATATAGTTAACATGCATTAAATCTGTAGTGTGCAATTGATGTCTGCATTGTGGTGCATGTATTCTTGATAACATAATTTGTACCTCTTGTACTTTTTCCCTCTTCCAACAACTTCCAGAGGAACCCTTCCTAGCCACCCAGAATCCCATATCCCTCATCCAGTTCAGATTCATTAATGATGTCTTCATGATCTTCATGATGTGGACACCCTACCCACATTCCTCCAAAACCTTAATGTCTTCTTCCCCGTTTGCTTCACCTCATCCTCCTCAGTTCAAAGCCGTCTTCCATAGTGTTGACATTCTTGTCATGAATGCCACAAACAGTACCTCCATCTATATCCAACCACCAATAACACCTTTATTTCGACAGCTGTCATCCATTCCACAGCAAAACGACTCTGTCATGCAGCATAGCCACCCAAAAGTCATTGCACCTGCAATGATGAGCAGTCCCTATAAATATATGTCAAGGGCCTTTCTGAGCCTTCAGAGATAGAAATTATTATCCACACCTTGTCCAGAAACAAATCTCCCATAACTTGTCTCCCCAGTCACCTAACATCCATCACATGCCCACTGATTGGCCACAGAATAGTGGCCCCCTCATGACTTGGTACCACCCGGGACTGGAGCAGCTGAATCATGTTCTCCACCAAGGCTTTGACTATCTCTCCTCATGCTCTTACATGATAAATGTCCTCCCTACTATCCACCTCACCCCTCCTACAGTGGTATTCCACCACCCACTCAAACTGCACAGTATACTTGTCTATCCCAGTTCCACTGCTGTTCCTAATACCTTACCAAATAGTTCATATCTCTGTGAAAGCCCTAATCACCAGACCTGTCCCGTATGTGCCCCCCCACTTCCTCCCACTACCACTAACTCCAGCTCAATCACAGGTGGTTCCTACTCCAACAAAGACAGGCCTACCTGTGAAAGCTATGTCATCTACCAACTCAACTGCAACTATTTTGCAGCATTCTACATGGGCAATACCACTAACAAGCTGTCTGGCCACATGAATGGACACTACCAAACTGTGACCAAGAGACCGCTGAACCACCCAGTTCCCAAGTATGCTACACAACACAATGTAATTGACTTCAGTTACTGATTCACAGCCCACCCCTTTGGGATTCATCCCACAAACAGCAGATTTTTTGAACTGCGAATGTAGGAACTCTCTCCACAACATATCTTTCCTCCTCCCCTCTTATTATCCTCTTCCCTGCTCCCATACCGGCCTCACAGATGCCTTCTGTCCTCCAGTGTACCTACATAGTCCTTTTGCCTTCTCTTTTTCTCTCCTCCCCCCTTCCCTCCCCTCCCCCATCCCAAGCACATCCTCCTGATGCTGCAACTAGGAACCCATGCCCTGCACACTCCTGTAGGGATTACAACAGACTGTTTCCCCACCACTGCCTGGCTACCTGTCCAATTCCCACAACATGGCTCTTCTGCAGCCCCACTGCCCAAACGCCTGAGAAAGCTACTCACTTCAGTTGGGCCTCAGCACCTGGAGATGACAGTGGCCTTGGGTGTTTGAATTGTGTGTGTATAAGAATGAGTGTCAGCTTTTCTAAATGTGAAGAAGGATTGTGTTCGATAACTTTGTCTAATTTTAAATGTGCCTGTGTGCTGCTTAATGCCTCCTTTATGTGATGAGTAGCATACTTTCCTAGTTAATACTGTTGGAACTAATAATTTACAGTGACATAAAATGAAATCATCACATGTGCTCAGTCATAGGGAAAGCAGGAGGAGGGCTCTGGTTCCTTAGTAGAACATTGAGAAAATGCTGTCTGTCTACAGAGGAGACTGTTGTCAAAGCACTCATTCTACCCATCCTAGATTATTGCTTAGGTGCGTTGTGCTTATACCAAATAACCCTAACATATAAAAGAAGAGTAACATGAGTGATGAAGATTTGTTTGACCCACAGGAGAGTGATATTGAAAAACTGAAAACTTGAAGTGACAAATACTAGGGGATGGATGTCAACTATTCTGCAAAAGTCCATCTACAAAATTTCGAGACTCATAAGTTACCAATTTAGGGATATAATATGTGCTACTTACAAAGTGCCCGCAAAGACAAGATTGGACTAATACCACAATACAGTCATTTGAGTAGTCATCCTTCCAACACACCTTACACTGCCTGGAATACACTTAAAAGAGATTTCCATTGCACAGCTGTGGCTTTGATAGAGGTTCATGTCTCTTTCTTTTCAGTTTACTGTTCAGACTACGTGTGGTCTCTTATAGTGCAGTAGGCCTACTGAATTTGACAATTCTTAACCATTACTCTCACTGTTGAAGTCATTTATAGTTATTACATTGGAGTCATCATCTGATTAACTTCTTTTGAGGCTAAATATCCTTTAACCCTTTGACTGCTATAGACATGCTCTCTGCAATCCATTCTGAGTATGTCTTTGTTGTCACTGTACTGCTTTTGTAATGCTGCTACCTGTGCTGAGAGTTGGAATTCTGGCAACTGTGAAATATGTATCATCTGATTTTAAGAAAATTATCCAGTGAAAAAATTTGAATTTTGCATGTCTTACAGTCTGATATCTTTCCTTCTCATCCCGTACAGTAAGTCTCCCCTGACCTTCAGTTCTGGGTGACTTTCTCTAAATCTATCCCTTTTCCTAGATCTCTCCAGTCCTTTTCCTTCACCCTTCTTCCTTTCCTTTTAACCCTTGTGCCTGAAGAAAGAGCCACTGTCTCTGAAAGATTGCAAATCACAACAGTCTTTTATGCATGCTGCCGTTTGGTGAGTAGATTTTTTATCTATCCAATTAAATAATTTTATCAGTAATTGATTGTTTTTGTTGTTATATTAGTCTGATATCTTGGCTTGATAAAAGACTGAATTTCTTTTCATTAATCATTGTCATTATTGTAATGCATCAAAGTAAGTAAATTATTGCACAAAATTTTAAAAAGTTTGCACAGGTAAAAATGCATTGTGCAAACTTTGCATATGGTTGATCTTAGCTCATATATTGCTGTGTATGAAATGAAAATAAGGTATCAAAGTTTTATTTAAAACTGAGAGCAGAACAATATCTCATTTCGTTCTTGAATTGGTTTTTATAACTGGTGGATGGTTGCACACAGCACACCCAATTCTGTCCCTGTGCATTGGGAATTATCTGGTCACATATATCATCATATTTTATAAAAGGTTCAAGATATAGAAATGAGATCTTTTGCAAATGATAGCATGAAAAAAAGGAAAATATGACAAATACTTGAAACTTTTATATTCACTGAGGTATGGAAGTAACTTTCCTGCAACACTGAGAGGATTGGCAGAACAGGACATGTAAGCACATCAATAGCATTTAAGGAAAACCCAGAGGCTGCACTTTAAACACCTCCTCAGGACCTGGGGAGTGGCAGAGCATGATAAGTTAAGTTTTCCACATCAGTCAAAGAGTTCAGAGCAGTGGTCATGTATTTTTGATCCTTTACTTCTGAGTTCATGTGCATAACTTCTTGAAATATTATAATGTTCCACCTGAATCCCTGTATTTATTACAACTAGCTCTACTTACATCACTGCCAGTTGTCTGATGCAGTTTTTGTAAAAACACTGCAACTGAAACATTTAGTTATATACTTATAAATCTATATCTGTTATTTTCAATCAGTCTTATAGTGTGTGGCTGAGGGATCTTCATGTTTCACTGTTACTTCAACCCTTTCTTTCCCGAGTCACAAATGATATTCAAGGAGAGTGGCTACTGGTAAGCCACCTTGAGGGCTCAAGTTTCTCTGTTTTAATCATCATGGTCTTTTCACAGTTTATATGTAAGAGGAAGCAGTACATGGTTGACTCTTCTGGGAACAAACACTCTGAGATTACACTGTGATGCAGAACTTCTATCTTACAGCATCTGATAGAGTAGTTTAAGTATCTCTGTGACACTTCGTTTGCAGGCAGGTTGGATGCAGATCCTCAACTGTCACCGTCCTACTCAACTCATGGCCATTACTGGAACTGAGGCATCTACATCTACATCTACATCTACATCTACATGATTACTCTGCAATTCACATTTAAGTGCTTGGCAGAGGGTTCATTGAACCACAATCATATTATCCCTCTACCATTCCACTCCCGAACAGCGTGCAGGAAAAACGAACACCTAAACCTTTCTGTTCAAGCTCTGATTTCTCTTATTTTATTTTGATGATCATTTCTACCTATGTAGGTTGGGCTCAACAAAATATTTTCGCATTCAGAAGAGAAAGTTGGTGACTGGAATCTCGTAAATAGATCTCGCTGTGGCGAAAAACGTCTTTGCTTTAATGACTTCCATCGTGACTCGTGTATCATATCTGCCACCCTGTCTCCCCTATTACATGATAATACAAAACGAGCTGCCCTTTTTTGCACCCTTTCGATGTCCTCCGTCAATCCCAGCTGGTAAGGATCCCACACTGTGCAGCAATATTCTAACAGAGGACGAACGAGTGTAGTGTAAGCTGTCTCTTTAGTGGATTTGTTGCATCTTCTAAGTATCCTGCCAATGAAACGCAACCTTTGGCTCGCCTTCCCCACAATATTATCTATGTGGTCTTTCCAACTGAAGTTGTTCGTAATTTTAACACCCAGGTACTTAGTTGAATTGACAGCCTTGAGAATTGTACTATTTATCGAGTAATCGAATTCCAATGGATTTATTTTGGAACTCATGTGGATCACCTCACACTTTTCGTTATTTAGCATCAACTGCCACCTGCCACACCATACAGCAATCTTTTCTAAATTGCTTTGCAACTGATACTGGCCTTCGGATGACCTTACTAGACGGTAAATTACAGCATCATCTGCGAACAACCTCAGAGAACTGCTCAGATTGTCACCCAAGTCATTTATATAGATCAGGAACAGCAGAGGTGCCAGGACATTTCCCTGGGGAACACCTGATATCACTTCAGTTTTACTCAATGATTTGCCGTCTATTACTACGAACTGCGACCTTCCTGACAGGAAACCACAAATCCAGTCGCACAACTGAGACGATACCCCATAGGCCCACAGCTTGATTAGAAGTCGCTTGTGAGCAACGGTGTCAAAAGCTTTCCGGAAATCTAGAAATACGGAATCAACTTGAGATCCCCTGTCGATAGCGGCCATTACTTCGTGTGAATAAAGAGCTAGCTGCATTGCACAAGAACGATGTTTTCTGAAACCATGCTGATTGCGTATCAATAGATCATTCTCTTCGAGGTGATTCATAATGTTTGAATACAGTATATGCTCCAAAACCCTACTGCAAGCCGACGTCAATGATATAGGTCTGTAGTTCGATGGATTACTCCTACAACCCTTCTTAAACACTGGTGCGACCTGCGCAATTTTCCAATCTGTAGGTACAGATATATCGGTGAGTGAGCGGTTGTATATGATTGCTAAGTAGGGAGCTATTGTATGAGCGTAATCTGAAAGGAACCTAATCAGTATACAATCTGGAACTGAAGACTTGCCCCGTATCAAGCGATTTGAGTTGCTTCGCAACCCCTAAGGTATCTGCTTCTAAGAAACTCACGCTAGCAACTGTTCATGTTTCAAAATTCTGGAATATTCCATTCGTCTTCCCTGGTGAAGGAATTTTGGAAAACTGCGTTCAATAACTCCGCTTTAGCGGCACAGTCGTCGATAACAGTACCATTGGCACTGCGCAGTGAAGGTTCTGACTGCGTCTTGGCACTTGTGTACTTTACATACAACAGGCAGAACCAGTTTTCATCAGAAAACACAATAGATCTCCACACTGCCCTCAAATGAGCTCTCACTTGACACCACTGAAGTCACAAGTGGCAGTCATTGGGGTCAGTGGACTGCGCACTACAAGACCTCTGTCTGAGAGCTTTCCTTGAAGTAACCAGCTTGTAGCAGTTCATTCTGTCACTGTGGTGCCAAGTGCTGCTCAGTTTTCTGATGCAGATGTAGTATGGTGTGCCAGAGCCATATACCGAACATGGTGGTTTTCCCTCTCAGTAGTGCCATGTGCCCATCTGGAATCTGGTCTTCTCATGACCATACATTTTTGTGAACACTGCTGCCACAATCATGTACAGTGGTTACATTAATGCCAAGTCTTTCTGAAATATCGCAAAAGGAACCTTCAGCTTCTTGTAGCACTTTTACACGACCTCATTCAAACTCAGTGAAATGTTGATAATTGTGTCTTTGTCACCTTAAAGACATTCTTGATTAACATCAACTACCACATCCAATCTCAAAGGTAAGTAATGCCCACAACCATTACTACATGTATTTAAAGCAAACTTGATTTGTGTCCTCATAGTGGCACTACTGACGCCACTCTTAAGTGGCTGGTGTGAAGTCTGAACAGACATTGTCTTTCAGATGTAGAAACATGCCTATCAACTTTTGCTTATGTCACACAGCTCCGTCTTGGTGATGCAATTTTTTTTCCATCAGTTTATATATTCTGAATAGTACCACTGCTATACCAATCCTCTGAGGGATGCGTGAACTGGCTATATGTCTGAAGATTTTTCTGGATTAAGAATGACAGGTTGTGTTCTATTTGCTAGAAACTCTTAAGTCAATTAAACATCTGATCAGATATTCTGTATGCTCATATTTTATTCATTCAGTGATAGTGTGGAACTGTACTGAATACTTTCTGAAAGTCAAGGGACATGGCATCAAGCTAGGTGTTGATACCTACTGACATTTTGGTCTGCAGGTCATATGGGCATTCTGTCAGCTTTAGGAGACTTTCCTCTGTTGAGTGTTTTCAGATGTTTTTCATATCTGTCTTTTGATGTTTTGTGGTAGTTGAAAAGAGTATATACAGTATAATCCTCCTTGACAAAATAATTTCAGAAAACAGAATTTAATATTTTGTTCTCCTCCTTGTCATCCTCTTTTTCTGTGCTAGTATGGTGACTGGACAGATGTCTTTTGTCCATTTATTGACTTAATGTGTGATCCTACCTTTTTAGAATTCTCTGTCAAGTTGGTAGTTTGAATTTCACTTTTGAACCCAATGAAGACTTCAGGCATGGCTCTTCTTATGCTCACTTCAGCTTATTTCATTTTTGTTAGTGTGTGAGACTTTGGTTGCATTTGTATCTGTGTCATGCTCACTTTGCTTTTTGAGCAGCTTTTTAACATGCCTGTCAAATTGCACTTGTCTTTCCCATTGCTTACAGCCTTCCTCAGTATATAACTATATAAGGCAGATTGTACAAAGCTCTTGTACTTCTCCATTTACACTTCATACTGCCAGTCTGATAGATGAATATTTGATGTTGACTGCTCAGGGTTATCTGCAATCAATTTTTTGTGACATTTACTAAGCAGGAATATCTTACTACATTTCTTTACATCCCTAGTGATGTCCTTAGTACATTGGAATAACAATCACCAAATTATCACTGAGGATGAATGGGCACAGGCAGAGAGTGTATAGTTGCAATATGCAATAACCTGTTGCAGAACATGCTCTACAACATGACAATAATGACCTCAGTGCCTGTTTCCCCATACACGCCATTTGGATTTATGTAAGAAGTCTTCACGGGTTGTCAGCAGAGTAGCATTATTGTCTCATAGCAACTTTTCCATGGAATGCGTCTCCATCATCTCCAGGCGAAATGTTGGGATATCATTGGTCGCGGGCTGATATCTCTGCTGGACCACTCTCCGCTACCCGCCGTCTGCCAATCACACATCCGTGGCATTGCCCGATGCATCTGGAGTGGCTGGTGGTGGGGAGGGATGCATGTGCAAGGTTCAAGTTCCGGCATCCATCTCGGTCTGCTCCATACGTGGCCATTGGTGGAACGGAACATTCTTCTCTGATTTTCCTGATTGCAGGCTCCCAGGATGTGCTGAGATGGTAGCCACTGTCGCAGTTGATTAGGTTGTCGTGTAACTGTATTTCTATGGACTCCTTGATTACTGAGTCCCAAAATGCGTTTGTACTGCATATTTTCTTTGAGTCCTCGAAATCGAAGGTGTGCTTCTCATCAGTACTATTTTCTGTTGGTCTGACCCAAGCATACGCCTGATGTGTACATGCGGCGCTGTGAGATGCAACACTGTGTCTGTCCTATATATGGCATCCCACATTCGCATCTGATCTTGTACACACCAGGTGCCGTCATACCTAGAGGATCCTTGGTTGAACCGAGAAGGTCTTTGATTTTTCCTGCTGTGCAGAAAACGGTTTTCACTTTATGTTTCTTGAGAATTCTCGTGATCTTGGCCATTGGAGGACCTGCATATAGCAAGAACGCACAGCCCATTACTTCGTCTTCATGCGCTCTCTCTTCTCTCTTCTTGTGGTCTGTCTTCAGAGCTCTCCTTATTTGTGTCTCACTCTATCCATTTTTCTTGAAGGTGTCCTTGAGGGTTGCAGTTCTCCTGGCAAACTTGCCTTATCGCAGATGGACCTGGCCCTGTGCACTAAGGTGTTGAGTACAGAATTGCGTCTCTCTCTCTCTCTCTCTAACACACACACACACACACACACACACACACACACACACACACACACACACACACACTGTAGTGATTTGAGAATTTCTGTGTAAATTGTAGAACCACTCAGCTTTCTACTGTCTCGAACACACAGTATTCTGGATATGAGTGTGAGATGGTAGAATCCTGCCTACTGCATGTCAGATGTTTGTGTGTGCAGGTTTAAAATCAGTCATGGGAAGAAGGTAGATGCGGCGGTCGAACAACACCGACATGTACCTGTCGGACAATCCATAGATGTTTTAGTGCATGTGTAAGGAAGAACCATGGAGTTTATATGCAGCTCTGTGCTTATTGTGTCATTGGCTATTCTTATTAAAACAAGAACAGTTGAGAAAGTATTCTTGTAGAATCTTGACACAACCTTGTTAGAGGCAAGACTCATTTTATGATTCATGTTAAGAAAGGTCATGGTATCCAAGCCAACTTTCTTTTAACTGTACTTTAGTTTGTTTCTAACATCCGACTGTATGAGAGACTTGCAGAAAGTTACATATTCATGTGGAAAGTGAAATTTTTATTGTGTATGGAGGTCAAGTACATTGTTAGTTGACAAAAAGTAAAGTTTGTATGTCTACTTATTTCACAAGTACAAAGAGTTTAAAAATTCTTGTACCTAATGTTATTCGACAGAGGAGAAGTTGAGGGTTTTCAGCAGCTGGCTATTCAGTAAAGAGTGGCTGCAAATTCCAAGTAAGTCACCTCGTAATGAAGTGGAAGGTGGTTTGGAGCAATAAGCCAATATAACCCAGATCACACTTACATTTAAGTCATCAGAATGTTAAAAGATTTTGCTGCAGGTTCCTCCATGCCGTTGTACCCAGGGCATCATCCTGAATCCTGGTGATCATTTGCAACACACTTTTCAATTGTTAACATGTTGTTATAGCTGTGGTATTCAGTCTGAAGAATGGTTTGATGTAGCTCTCCATGCAATCTGTGCTATGCACGACTTCTCATCTCTGAGTAACTACTGCAGCCTACATCCTTCTGGATCTGCTTATTTTATTTATCTCTTGTTCTCTCTCTGTGATTTTTACACCCAGCATTTCCCTCCAATACTAAATTGTTGATCCCTTGATGTCTCAGAATGTGTCCTATGAACTGAGGCCTTCTTCCAGTCAGTTTGTGTCACAATATTAAACCACTTGTTTGTGTGGTTTTATCTCATCTCCATCTTCTAAGTATCCATATACATCACCTAGCCAGCAATTATTGTAAATACTGTACATGTATATTATTTTAGCTAGCACTTCTTGCCATTAAATTACCCTTTAAAATATTATATTAATCTGCCATAATGTTATTTTTGTATCTATGAAGACACATGATTATTGTTAATTTTAACATTGGTGCAGCACATCAGAAGTTGTGCATTTAATCAACTACTCTTTGAGTATTCCCCTCATGAATGTGACATTTGTAACATCCAAAAAACAAATTCTGTCACAGTACACAACAGAATTATTATACCTGTGCTAATGATTTTTTTGTTATTAGTGAAAAACAATCCTGGTACAGTTATGAAATAATCCCTTGGAAGAAAATAGAAAGGGAGGAGGGGTCATGAAGGAAACATTTCTGGTAGCAAATAGGTAATTCTGATTAAATTCAAAAATTAGAAATTCAAATTGTAATAAATGAAAGAAGGGTCTTGTAAGAATACATGTGAATGTAGAAAGAGGAAATGATAGAACCAGTACCCAAAAGAGGGAAGTACAAAATGAAGGAAAGACCAGGAATGTTGAGACTGAAGAAGGAAAGAAGATAATCCCAAAAACAGATAACATTTCCACTCCACACCTTAGGACCCCTCCCAGTGATGATTTTTACTGGTGAGTTGAAGGGCAGAGATGGTCATCAATACTACAGGATAAACATACCAACTTCACCCCACAGTCCCCAAAAAGTGGCCTCAACATCCTCCTATTGTGGGCCAGTGTGGATTATGTACACTCTATTTGAAAATAATCCTAGCCTGAATATGGCATGATAGGTAGAGAAAATGTGATTAAAGTATACAGGCTATTAGAAGAGCAGGATTATTGTACAGAAAGCAAAAAATGAAGAAATACAATGACTGGCTCAGGACCATGTACTCACCAGGCTACAAATTTGCAAAGAACATGAATCCACTGAGGGTAATATTCTAAATTATTAAGCTTTTAACAGTCTCTGTGTTACATAATGCCTCAATGCCTCAACTTTTCCTCTCAGTGGGTGTGCAAGTAATAGTGCTTTTCAGAGTGGAATGTCTGCCACTCTATAAGGACCTTCATACCTATGATAAAATTTACTAGTCTCTTTTTTTGTGTTAGCACTCTGGTGATAAGCTGTGGTTAACACCATATCATCCACCACAAATTCAGGAGTTATGGCCTCATGATTATTCTGTTTTACTGTCTTGTGGCTCTTTTTATTTACTTTATCTTCCAGGCAGTCATAAGTCTTATCCCTTCTTGTATTACTTGCCATTTCCACTGAAATAATTTTAATAAAGACTATCCAATATTAACTTCCAGGTTAATTAAGGTGACCATATTTTCTAGACTCAAATTTGGGACATTAACATATTTCCTATGCCCAAATCTGGGACACATTAAAAATTTTGCAAAATAGGCTATATTTATTTATTATATGAGAAGAAGGTTTCAGTTAAATGTAATAAATACAAAATATCAATTAAATTTGTTACAAAGAAAAGCACATTTACATGTTATTAATACCTTCTAAGATGAATGAGTGTGATCAGGGCAACTGTATTTATCAGTGCTGTGAATTTTCTTTATCAATTTAGAACCATTTCGACGGTGCGAACATGTTCGAGTGTGACTTTTTTCCAGTTGCCATGGTCTCTGACTGCCCATTAGCTGTTCGAGCTGCGGCCAACACGTGTTTGCACAGTATAAACAGTTTGATAACGGTTTCGACAATTTGTCCTACCCTCTTGTCAAACAATTTCCCACCATAACCAAAACTAATAATAAAATATACTGATACAGTTGAAATGAATGTCTAATTTTGGACAAATTGGGTCATGATTATTAATTTTGGGACAAACAGGTATCCCAAATTACCTTTGAAAAAATTCGGGACAGACACACAAAAATCAGGACTGTCCCGAAAAAAACGGGTCAGATGGTCACCTTAAGGTTAATACATCCACTAGCAAAAGTCCAGTAGACAGATGAGATGACTCATTTAAAATTAGTTAAATTTGGCCATCAGTTGGGCCTAGATAATACATGAACACATACACTATATATTATAAAGTCACCCAGTTTCCTACATTGATCTTTTGGATGGATACGAATGTGGATGGTATTTATAGATACTGCTGTGAAAGACCTCTTCCCAAGCTACACATTGCTTAAAGTTATTGCTTTAAACTGCATACCAATATATGTAATCATCTCCCAGGTTTTTCAACACCTGTTAAATTTGAATGTAACTACATAGATTTCATGTTAAACAATTTACTGCTGTGGTAATATTTACTGTTTTAAGTGGATATAATTTGATATATGCCAACCAATGCTCAGTTGCTACAAAAATATCTGCCACACTCTCTCTTCCTTCTGGTAAAGACACAGATAAATCTCCTGCTTTCAAATCACTCAGTCCTTTAAGTATTATTGGATACATTATGTAATTTAAACTGCTACTACCTTCATTAATCCTCTGACATGAATCACATGTATGTAAAATTTATTTTACTTTTCTTCTTAAGTTTTTAAAATAGTAGAACTTAATAATATGTCTGAAATGCTCATATTACATGAAATCAGTATCTGCTGTGAAAATATTCGTAGTCTACCCTCCAATGCTTTGAACTTTCTTCCAATTTTCAAAATAGAATCACTACCTGAGCCACAGCTTAATATTATCCATTTTTGATAACATTCCTTGGTAGCAAGATATAACAATAGGACTAAAATATTAACCAGATCTTAAACCTTCTTTTATTCTTCATACTAACAATCTTACCTCATTATGATAGTAACTTATTGACATACTAACTCTTAACATGGCTCCAAGTCCTTGAGTTCTGTAACCATTATTCATACTTAACAGAAAATGATAAAGTGCAAATGGAACCACATTTAGTGAACCTTTAATCTAATTAGTTTCAAATTTAAATTTCTGTGAAAATAAAACCAATCTCATCAATCTATAATGCAATAATTTTCCATTCAGAATTCTAAAGCTTGATGGTTTGTATTGTAGAATCCCATACTAGAGTCTGAAGTTTTTGTTGAGTCCAAACAACAGACTGAAGTTCTGTCTCAGTTGCTGAGTAAATGTATTTATTAATAGTAATAAAGATAGCCCAATCAAAAAGCACAATAAAGTAAATTCTTGCCTCCACACAATCATCCCTGAATGAAATCATTCACACAGCAAAACCTTCAGAAAAACATCCTTAGGAATTGTCAGTATTCCAGATTTTATTGTAAAGGAATGTACTATAAAAATTACACCACCCCTTGCAGAGATAATCAACCTGTCTTTCTCAATTGGAATCTTTCCTAAATGTGTTGAAATTGCCAAAGTGATCCCTATTCATAAAAAAGGTGACAAAGCAAATTTGGGAAACTATAGACCAGTCAATCTCATTATTGTCAGTTTTTGCCAAACTCATTGAAAGAATCAGATATAACAGATTAATGGAATTTCTGGATAAGAACCAAATCCTCACTGATGCCCAACATAGCTTTCAGAAAAATAAATCTACAACCAGTGCCATGTATAATTTCTTACAAAATGCTCTAGAATCACTGTATAATAAACAAAATGCTGCTCGTATTTTCTTAGATCTGAGCAAAGCTTTTGACATTTTGGACCACAGAATCCTGTTGGAAAAATTTCAAAGGTATGGCATTAGAGGCACTGCACTAAAATGGTGCTCCTCATACCCGACAAATCAGAAATAAAAAGTAGTAATAACAAATTATAGCACTTGAACATATTTTTCAGATGGCTTGACATCATGAGGGCCAGAGGCAAGAGTGCTGTGGCACTGGTGATGGCTGACAAAGTTGTCATTGGAAGGGCCAGGGGGCACAGAAGCCAGAGGTGTATATACCTGAGGTGTAGGTGATGGAGGCACAGGAGCCGAAGTTGTGGGAGCCAGTGGCATGGGAGCCATTGGCATATAAGCAAGGGGCAAAATGGAACCAGGGCCTGGTGGAGGGGGAAGTGAAGGAAGATGCATCTCCACAAGTGCCTGACTTGACACGAATGTGGCAAGAGAATGATGGAAGCCCGTAACCTGCCTGCACAACTCCTGCAGTAGCTCCTCCTGCGAGATCCGCAGTTTTTGCCAGCACTGCAGGAGAACTGAGTTGATGGTGTTCATGGATGTGAGAAGGGTGTCTGTGAATGATATATCCCACATGTAAGACCTTTCTTTATCAGTGCATCTATATCCATGACGTCAAGAGGAAGAACACACATATTGATATGCCACCGGTAGTGATGAACAATGCCTTATTATGCTATTTAACATGGAATATGAATGGGACAAGATAATAAGGAACTAAAAGTCACTGTATCAAGACATGAAATAAAGAGTCACTTCTTGAAATAAGATTAAAACTGTATCCATCAATAGGAAGTTTGTACAGAGTCTAGGTTTGACCACTGAAGTAGGAAAGTTCTTACAGTCTCCATGAATGCTGAGATTCATGAAGCAGTGGTCAGTAGTAAGTAATGGCTATGCCTTGTGATGGCTGGCATCAGAAGGGCCAGGTGGCAAAAGGGCCTGAGCTAGAGGTGTAGGAGCTGGAGGGGCAGGTGGTGTCCAGTGAGGCCATGGCCTGTGGGTGAGCAACAGCTGCACTGCAATGATATAGTGGCTCATGAAGTGTACAGAGCTGGGCCCATGAGGCTATGGTTGATTGCAAACAGTGACCGCTTGTGGCAATGCCGAGGCATCTCAGTAGCCTGCTACAGGCAGAGTCCTTCAAGGCTGCGGTCAGTAGTGTTCACTGCTTGGCTGGTGGTGGTGATGGCTGGTTGCCAGGGTCGGTGCTTGATAAAGACTGACACTGCAGGAGTTTGGCTGGAACTCTGTTGGCTATGTGTTAAGCAGTTGGGTGTATGCAACCCCACACCTGCAGAAGATTACACTATTGGTTTCCAGGCAGAAGGTGACTTGTGCAGGGAAATGTTCCCTTGAATGTGCCACTGCCTGGAGTCTTTATTTGCCAGCAGTGAAATTGTGCAAAGATAGTTGCCAGGAGGCTGTCTGTGTTGTGGTACTGTCGAATTTGCAACGGGTAATGCAATGGGTACAACATCCCATCCCCCTCCTCATTAGATGAAGGATGGTCAAGCCATCTTGAGGAAGTTAGGCCTCAGAGGAGAGTGTGTGTCCCAAAGAGCAGGCTGGAGACATTGTGCTGTGTTGCAGAAGGGAATGCATCAGTGGTCTCTGTGAAGTGCTCTGTTGTGGCGAGGCTAATGAGATGGCAGCAAGCATTGGTATCATGATGACCGATGCTGTGGCAAAGGTGTGCTTTGATGCCTGTGACAGAGAAGCTGCCACAACTGCCCCATGAAGCAGTAGATGCTTCATTGGGCATGGCTGGAGGAGGGTAGGGTGGTGGTGGATGGAGGGGGTGACCATGCAGGAGCAGCACCAGAAGGAGACCAGTGGATGCTGGTCAGCATCACGCAGAGCCTGTTTCTTGAAGATATGGCAGGTGTATGAGCTTGCCAGTGTTGCCCCCCCCCCCCCCCCCCTGCAGGAGCATCTCCCAGAATTGTGAGGCTGAAAGATGGGGCCTCAGAAACTGCCCAGCATGGGATCATAAGGGTACAGTGTGACCATGTGGGAAATGGCTCCTGTGGAACACCAGACATTGGCAGTCCTAAGTGCTTGACTGGATGCAGTGTGACAATCCAAGTCTGGTGCATTGTAGAAGGATACAATTACAATTTTATGCCCACCCCTGATACAACCTCTCATGTAGCTTCATTTTCTATCCTGATGGATCTGAGTGTCTTGTCTACTGTGACATATACACCATCTTCATTCCTCATAAGCCTATCCTTTTCATGTACACTTCAATTTTCCCCAGAAATCTCATTGCAATTGAACTTCAGGTTTTAACTATCTTCTTGTACCTAATACTAAATGAACTTTGCTGCTTTTCAGGAAGGCTTCAAACTCTGTCACTTTGTTGTGAATGTTTCTGCAGCTATCTACTAGGATATTAATACTCTCACCTGTAGGGGGAATTCCTTTGGATCTTACACTAATATTTCTGGGCCTCCTACAGCTATCATTCTGGACTGGGTGGAGTGCCATCTAATCTAAAAAACCCTTGTGTGCACCCCACACGCAGTCAGGTACTTGAGTAGCAGCCTCTGATGTGCAGTACACGCCTGATTCATTGAGTAGGGGTTCCTGAGCTGCATGCTGATAAGATGCATGGCTGTTGAGGTGGAACAAATGTTAGCGGGCAACCTCTGGGAAACCTGCCGCACCTCAGCTGTATAAGACTTGCCTAGGCATGTAGGGCTCTGTCTAGGTGGACTCCTAGTTCCCTAGCTGGGACCAAGATGGATCCTTCAAAATCTTCTTTGCCTCCTCCCAGCGGAAAGAGTGGACCGCTGGTAGGTACCAACACCCAATCAAACAAGAGGGCATGTATAGCCAGTCCTCCTGACTTAGGAATGAAATCTCAGGGTATCAAGACTAGTAACGGAACACATGCTGGTGGTCAGAATGTGTTTTTTAATCGTTATAAGGAAAGAAGGCAGCTTCGAGAAAATTTCACCTTTCTGTATTCGAAAAGGGCTCGGGGGCATTGCTGGCAATTTGAAATCTGTTAAGTGATTGCATAATGGGATGCTGTTGGTGGAAACCGATAGTTTCCAACAAGCTAAGAATCTACAGAACACACAATTCCTTGGGGAATATACCTTGAAATACAGCAAAGTTGTTGTGACATGCAGGGATCTGGTGGACTTTCCCAAGGAGGAAATGAAAGATGGGTGGGTTCCAGAAGGAGTAGTTGATGTGCAAAATATCATGAAGAGGGTGGATGGGATTCTTGTTAAGTCCAACACCTTTATCCTGACATTTATATCATGAAACTCTCTGAACATATTAAGGCAGGTTTCCTTCGCTTAATTGTTTGGCCTTATGTACCCAACCAATTGTGGTGTTTCAAATGCCAGCGCTTTGGGTATACTACTCTTGGGTGTCATGGAGAAGATACTTGTGACAAGTGTGGTCAGGCCACCCATGAAGGTGTCCATTGTTTGTCTCCATTGAAGTGTGTGAATTGCTCTGGACCTCACCCCATCTCGAGTCGAGATTTCAGTATGTATATGGAAGATCGGAAGATACAGGAGCTTAAAACTACTAATCGCATCCCCTATACTTAGGCAAGAAAGCACTATAAAGCCATGCTGTCCCTGTGTTTTGCTTCCTCCTTCACTTCAGTTGTTAAACAGCCCACATGGAAAGCTGATGCTGCTACACAAATGGAGGCTGCTTTTGTTGGCACTAGTACCTGTGTGTGTCCCTGCACTTGTGTTGCTGCAGTCATTTCTAAGCCTGTCCCTCCCCTAAGAACTTCAGAAAAAGCTGTGGTTGCTGACATTGTAGAGCTCCCTGCCCCTCCAAAGGTTCCATTTGATATGCTGTCGAATGTTGCCACACCCGCAACCACAGTTCTGGCTGCAATGTCTACCCAGGGAAAAAAATCCAAGGCGAAACATCAAACACCGGTGGAATTGGGCAGAAAACAGCCTGACAATGTCAACATTGACATCTCTGATGTGTCTGTCGATTCTTCTTTAGAGGCTTTGGAGCTCAGTGTCGGATTGTGACATCCATCTCACTCCAAACCTGAGCCTCCACCCATTGTGGATTCCCCTCCCCATCAGAAAGTCAGGATGAAAGTACTACCCCCCTGATAGATGGCTCCTATTATACAGTGGAACATGAATGGATTCAGTACACACATGGAGGAACTGAAACTCGTAGCACATCAACGCCCTCTGTGCTTGTGTTAGCAGGAAACATATTTCAAAGCATCTGATTCGTCTGCACTATGGGGCTATACCCTATACACAAGGATGACCTGACTGGTGAAAAAGCCAAAGGAGGGATTGCTGTGTTTGTCAATAATGGGCACCATTCCTCTGCTCTTCCTTTGGATACTGACCTGCAAGCAGTTGCAGTTGAAATTTCTGCACGTCAGAGGATTATGGTTTTTA